>NC_086445.1:183497268-183862214 GCF_028390025.1 Pseudophryne corroboree
CCCGGTGGGCCCCACTGTCTGTGTGCCCTCCTCCGCCTCTAGGGATCAGGTTCCAGGCTCTACCCTAGTGCACTAGAATTTATGCATTATACATATGTTACATTATACTTCACAAGAATATGGTTTATTATATATTTACCAAGGAGTACAGAACATGTACTCTGTAATGGTTAGCCAAACCTCTGTGGTGGCTGGCCATGCCCCCACTGGAGCCTGGTTACACCCTTAAGCATGGGCCCCTACAACAGCATCCCCCTGGTGGGCCCTTCATGTCCATACCAACACTGGCCTCACTTGGTCCCACCTTGCTCCCCTCCAATCTGTCCTCAACTCCGCAGCTAGGCTCATCTTCCTCTCCCGCCACTCCACTTCTGCCACTCCCCTTCGACAAAATCTACACTGGCTCCCATTCCCCTACAGAATCTTTTGCAAACTCCTCACCCTCACATACAAGGCCATCTCTAATTCCACTGCTCCCTACATCTCCAACCACCTCTCCCTTCATACTCCCTCCCGCCCACTACGGTCGGCTGATGACCGTCGCCTCTCCTCTGCCTTGGTCACTGCTTCTATGCATGAGTTCAGGATTTTGCCCGTGCTGCACCCCTTCAGTGGAACGCGCTCCCCCGCTCCATTAGACTCTCCCCGACCTTGCAAAGCTTCAAACGGGCACTGAAAACCCACCTATTTATCAAAGCATACCCCTCCAATGCATAACCTAGTCCTTAGGCTGCTCCTCCATCCCCCTGCCCCATGCCTTGAACATCTCTGCTTTGCTTGCATACTGCCATCAGGCTTCCTCCTGCTTGCTTGCACCTCATGTCATCTGTCTATCGCCACTCCCCACTAGATTGTTAGCTCTTCAGAGCAGGGCCCTCTTTCCGCTTGTTGTCTAAGACCTCTTGACACATTTCAGTCAGCGACCATCTTTGCCTGCTTTTTCTCCTACTGGTAAAGGCTCCACTCTATCTATGGCCGCCAGCCCCAAGTAGTACAATGATTACTTCCTCGCTACTTACATCTAAGCTGTTTTATGTTTTGAGAATTGTGGTGCTCTTTGTTACCTGCACTCCATTTTTGTTATTTATTTACTGTTATGCTAAGTTTTGTCTCCCTGTACTGTCCTTTGTACGGTGCTGCGAAACACTTGTGGCGCCCTATAAATAAAATATAATAATAATAATAATAATAACACTGCCTGCAGTGACATAGTGATGTTGCTCATTGAATTTTTTTTTATAGTGCTGTCTGTCCCAACTCTACTGCTGATTGTAATGATTTCTTTCTTCACTTGCATCTCATGTGCTGCCCTCCCCATCATCTGCATGTCCTGTGCTACCCCCATCATCTGTATGTCCTGTTCTTTGCTTCCCATCCATCATCTGTCCTTTCCTTTCTAATCATCTGTATGTCCGTGCTGCCCCTCCCCATCATCTACATGTCCTGTGCTGCCACACATCATCTGTATGTTCTTGCTGCCCTTTCAATCATCTGCATGCCCTGTGCCGCCCCTCCCCATCATCTGCATGTCCTGTGCTACCCCCATCATCTATAACTTCTGTGCCGCCCGCCCCATCATCTGCATGTCCTGTGCTACCCCCATCATCTATAACTTCTGTGCCGCCCCGCCCCATCATCTGCATGTCCTGTGCTGCCCCCATCATCTTTATGTCCTGTGCTGCCCAATCATCTATATCAGAGGTGGCCAAAAGGTCGATTGCAATTTACCGGTAGCTTGCTGATCATCCGTAGGTAGACTGCAACCAACATAACTAAATTTAACAAGCTCCAAGTAGTGCAATGCACCGGTGACATGATGATATCACCCGCGCGCTGTGAGGAGACCACCACCGCTGCTTCTCTTTGACTGCCTGGCCTGCCTGTCATATCGTGCTGTCATGGGGAGCTGCTGTTCCGCCTGGCTGCCTGCGCAGTAGGTTAGGTTGCGCAGTTGGGACCTGACCGCATGCTGTGCACAGCAGCGATCAGATCTGAATTACCCCCTAAGTGTCTAATAGGTGAGGATATTCAGCTGGGAGAGCGGTATCTCCCCCCTGCACCCCCCTAGCTACCATGCCTAGCAATAGGGGGGAAAGCACCCGTACCTTGCCCCATGGCTCAGAGTGGCCCTGAAGATGAGGGGCACAAAATGGGGCTGCAGTGCCTAATGATGCTTTTTAAATTGCTGTCCAACTCCACTCCCTACGCCATACAGGCACCCTGACTGTGGTGAGTTCTTTTAGCTGGATGATCAGGCACCTGGCACCCCCTCACCACACAGTCACTGTCATTATAGTTAAAATGAACTAGCACATGCCTAGAAAGGATATTTGGGGGAGGGGACGAGGAGGGTGGGGGAGAGGGGGCAGAGATATCAGTTTACCAGGCCCCAAGATTTCTGTTGCTGGCCCTGTAGGCTACACTTCTGCCAATGTGCTATTGTTGTGTATTTTCTTGTTACCTAGTGTGTTTCAACACTTAGAACAAAGACTGTAAACGTCTAAAAAACAATCACAGCCAATATTACACATAGGGCCTGATTCTGAGTCGCACGCCAACTGCACGCAAAACTGATATGTAGACAGCTGTCACATGTTTTAAGTAGTGCACATGTATCTGAGGCACACTGTGCATGTGTCCCGACTGTTACCCCATAGAGACACAGAATGAATTCAGATGCAAAGAGTGTGGATTCAGTGGGCATACCAGGGAGGTAACAGCGGGCTGAAGATGCGAACGTGTTGCTGACGTCTGCTGCATCTAAAGACACAACTGCTCACACAGGAGGCCATGTGCAGAAGTAGAAACTGCCATAGGGCTGGTGTAAGATTTGATGGTTCTACAAATGGCAATACCAATGGCGTGCACTGAGACGGATTTGCCCTGAAGCAAGACGTTGCAAGTGTGCATCCCGATTTTGAAGAAACTGGCTGTGACATTAGCGTAATGATGCAGACTCGGCTTTGGCAAAAGACACAGCTGCAGCCACGTCATCATGCAACTCTGAATCAGGCCCCAATTGTACATACTCAAGCTTGGTGAATCATAAACACATCTAGCTTGTGCTGGGCCTACTGGCAGGACTGGAGGACACACAGGGGGTCATTCCGACCCGATTGCATGCTGCAAGAAGGCGTTTCTGAATGGCAACTGACCATTTTCTGGGAGTGCCGTGGAAAACGCAGACGTGTCCAGGCATTTGCAGGGCGGGTGTCTGACGTTAATTCCGGGACCTGACAGGCTGAAGTGATCGCAGTGGCTGAGTAAGTTCAGAGCTACTCAGAAACTGCACAAAAACTTTTTGCACAGCTCCCCTGCACAAGTGATCGCACACTTGCTATGCTAAAATACACTCCCCCATAGGCAGCGACTATCTGATCGCATGGCTTCCAAAAACTGCTACCGTGCGATCAACTTGGAATGAGGGCCACAGACAAGACTCATACACAGACTTGCTGACCAGAATAGATAGAAACACAAGTAGGACTAAAGGGAGATGTTTCAATACTTGCAATGGAAAGATGTACTAAGCCTTGAAGAGAGATAAAGTACCAGCCAATCAGCTCCTAACTACCATGTTACAGGCTGTGTTTGAAAAATGACCATTAGGAGCTGGTTGGTTGGTACTTTATCTCTGTCCACGTTGTCACTCTTCAAGGCTTAGTACATCTGCCTTTTGGAGAAAGATAAGAGTAGTTTCCCAAAGTAACCAATATGCACCTGTAATTTCAAAGACTATAGAGGATATCTACAGTGGTTGTTCATTTTATGCCCCATCATTTTGCCCTAGTTCATTTTATGCCCCATACAGTAATAGTTCCTTGTTCAGTGGCTCTCAAACTGTGTGCCGTCGCACCCTGGGGTACCTTGGGACACTTGCAGGGGTGCCGTGGGTTGTAGGTCCAGGACCAATTCAAATTATTTATAGTCTTTGGAGGGGGGGCGTGGCCTGGCTGACAAAGAGGAGAGCATCTGCTGCAAGCTCCCGGGGACCACTGATAAAACCCGAATCATCTATCCACCAAAAGACTCCTCCGCACCTGGAAACTTCAGTGGGTTCCCCCAGGCCACCATGGTAGAGAGGTAACGGTAGCGGAACCGGCCACTGCAGCAGCACTGAACACGGACCTAGCAGCGGCGGCAGTGTCTGAGGGATGCGGTGGAAACAGGATCTCCTGGGGACCCAGAGACTGACACCTGAATGGGGCCACGTGATTGAAGCTCCGGTGAACTACCTGAGGCTGTCCACCCGGAGGGTCTCTGGAGCCGTTGCCTCCCACCCTCCCAGGCACCAGGGAAGCATTCTTGGCCAGAGAGGAGAGCTGGCTGTGTCCTCTTTCATGTCGGAGTGCCCCACCAGCTTAACTGAAAGGGGGTGAGTAAGCTCCACAAGGTATGGTGCCTTGTGTACCGGACGCCCATAAGCACCTCTTCCCGTCAGAGTAGGGGGAGTCATACACTCCTTGTCAGCAGCACTTTTAATATTATTCCCTATTAACACAACCCCTAGCCACATTTACAATGGCTTGCCTCTGCAGCAGCACTTACTTGCATCCCCAATCCAGCAACAGTTCCCGTTGAGCCTAATTTAATCGTACAGGGCCCCCATCTTTATATTGAACATTACAGGAGGGCGTTTAGGGCTTCTCCCTCTGTGCCTTTGGGTGGACGGACCTGCCGGCCCCTGGATTCTCGCAAGTGCCCCTCAAGGCATCATACCTTAAGCTACATTAACCCTTTCATACGGCATGACAGGTCTCACGGAATATACTTCAGAATCAGAATGCTCAGCTAGCCACCTGTATTCTGGGGGGAATGTGCTCTGGCTCTGTCAGAGTGTTGTTCTAATATCATAGCATTCATCAGTGTTTATTAGTGGTAGTACACTGCCTCATGGTGAGAGGTAAAAGAAATTCACAAGGGGCTGGAAGAAAATCACAAAAGGGGAATTCTGCACACCCCATGGGTACCCCATCCTCGGCCAATATGAGACAGTTCCTCCTTCCTCAGTGCTCTGCCCCTACAAATTATACTTCTACACCATCTACCCCACATCTCTCATCTGCCTCAGATTCTCCCTCTCGTATCTGAGCCCATTTGGTGGACCCAAACACTACACCAAAGATGGAAGGCGTTTCACAGATTTTACATTTACTTTGTTCTATGCTAACAAAACATTTTGAACAATTGGAAAATAGAATCAAAGACACAGCCCGATCGGAGATTGCCCGTGTTCAATCCGAGGTATCGCATATCGGAACCCGACTAACCTTGTTAGAAAGTTTCTCATATAACTCGGCGACAGCCCACAATACCCTCAGGGCAATAGTCATCAGACAAGCGACAGATCTCCACCAACTTCAAGAACGTCTTGATGACCTTTATAATCGTGGAAGGAGGAACAATTTAATAATTAGAGGGGTCTCGGAAGATAACCCACCCCAAGGTCTCATTGATTTTCTCACGAGGGTCTTCAATGAACTCTTAGGTACGAACCCTACTCTCACAATCGAGTTTGATAGAGCCCACCGGACCCTAAGTCCCAGAGGTGCTCCAACGGACCGGCCAAGGGATATCATCTGTCGCCTACACTATTACTCACAGAAAGAGGACGTCCTCTACAAAGTCCGTCGTTTGGATGTAATAGAGATTGATGACCAACGCCTCAACATTTTTCAAGATTTATCATGGTTGACCCTCCAGAAGCGAAGGGCTCTACAACCTCTCACCATGGAACTTCGCAAGTTGGGAATCAAATACAGATGGGGCTTTCCATTCAGATTGCAGGTTTCATACAATGGGAAGTTGCATATGCTCAAAGATCCAACCGATTTGCTCCCCTTATGTCAAGCTCTTGGTGTTTCTTTAGTAACCCTTTCGGACTGGCAGGAACCTCTGATTCATTCTATTCCGCCTGAACTCTCTCACCCCGATAACGATTGCCAATTTGTATAGAATAACCCGAAGCCACCTAAGGAACAGTGGACCCCCAAAACTATTGCGATACAGTGAAAGTCTCTTAGTAGTCTAGAATGTTTGTATCCGTTATTGTAGGAGACTTTATTGCTTTAAAATAGCTATAACTGGGTTGCCATTTCTCTTTTCCGTGCTGTGCCTCCCCCTTCTGGGGCACATTCATGGCAATTGTACTGCTCTGGATGGAGAGGTATTTATTCAACCCATTAGGGTGAAGGGTACTGTTAACGATTACTTGCTTCTGATTTTTGTTAATGTTGTGTAATTAGGATGACACTCAATTATATGATTGTAATACCAATTTAGATATTAGGGATGATGCTGCCACCAACCCCCAGTTACCTCCACGCCGCCCTAGTCTTCTTGGTCACCGGTGTGTTTTACACGTCCGGGCTCCCAGTTGGCGGTAGTGTGTTGTACTTTTATTCCACTGGATGTACAGTATATCACATTTCTGAATATGATACATCTTTTGAATTGTTCTTACACTGTATATTCTAAGTTTATATCTTTTCCTTTCTTTTTCTGTTTCTCCCCCCTCTAAGTGTGGCTCTCCATCCCGGAAGAGTTGATGCCCTCCTCACTGGCTTTTATATTGTCCTTTACAGATAGATTAATAGATAATGAAGGTTGAGTCCAAAGCGACGACCATTATATTTGTCTCCCTCAATGTGAAGGGCTTAAATGTCCATGAGAAGCGCTCTAGACTGCTCAGGGACCTTTTTGCTTTCAGGGCTGATGTAGTGTTTCTCCAGGAGATGCATTTCAAATCCAAAGCCGGCCGATCCTTGGGAGTTGCTGTTCTGTCATCCAAATGAGTACCGTTTAGAGAAGTGACATAAATAGCTTTGGAGGCGGGCAGAACACTCCTGGTAAAATGCAAATTGTTTGATCATCTATATACTTTTATAAATGTGTATGTTCCCAACCAATTACAACCCAGGTTTCTTACGACAGTATTGAATTGGATCGCCTAGCTGGTCAAGGGTATTCCGATACTAGGAGGTGACCTAAATTGGTCTCTTCATCCAGAGGTGAACATCTCTGGGACACCAGTCAGACCTACACTAGCTTTGCATCGTGGGGTTCGTCGAGTCCTGCATGAACACCAGTTGGTCGACACATGGATGCTTCAGCACTCAGGAGAAAGGGACTATACATTTTATTCTAGGCCGCATGGCACATACTCCAGGTTAGATTTTTTCTTATTACCCCACAGATTCTTGCACCTATTCCGGAACACTGACATTGGGTTGATCACCTGGTCTGATCATGCTCCTATTTCCCTGACTCTGGAGACAGCTTGTCCTCACTTTAAACAATGTACTTGGTGGTTAAACAAACAAATTTTAATAGACCCACAGTTTAAATCCCAACCGACTGAGGCTATAGAGGACTACTTCATAGTTAATGAGACAACAGACGTCTCCAGAGTCACGATGTGGGAAGTACATAAATGTGTCCTATGTGGGAAATTTATTCAGATAGGATCAATAATGAAAAAGGAAAAATTGGGGGGAAAAAAATCACCATGATTCAGCGGCTGAAAGCCCTGGAGACAACACACAAAGCAGGGTCATCTTCCCAAGTTTTTATCGAGCTTGAATGAGACTAAATTTGACCTTAATTGCTATTTGAAGACATCAAGAAAGACTACAGGCTTTGTAGAAACCGCTTCTTGCAGTGGGGGAACAAACTGGGAAAGCAATTAGCTAGAGCTCTGCGCTCCCAGAGAGCCACATTATATATTCAAACAATAGAAGATGTGGAAGGGATCCGTCATACCCTTACAAGAGATATAGCCGACACATTCCACTCCTATTACACCAAACTGTACAATCTCCAGGACCCTACGTCCCCAGAGACTTTCTCGGTCACCCGGGACCTGGTAGACAAATACCTTAGCGAGGCAGGACTCCCAAGGCTGTCGGAAGAAGACAGCATCTGGCTGGACTCCACGTTTTCCCTCCCAGAGTTAGAGCAGGCCCTTAAAGATACACCCTCTGGGAAGGGCCCATGCCCAGGTGGCTCTACTATTTCATATTATAAATCCTTTAAAGACACTCTACTACCCAAAATGTTGACGGCCTTTAATGATGTTTCTGGTGAGTGTGGTTTCTCGCCCCAAGCTCTAGAAGCATTCATTATGGTCATACCAAAGGCAAAGACCCGGCCAAATGCGCCAGCTACCATCCGATAGCGCTTCTTACCACAGATATCAAATTATTAGCCAAACTTATAGCAAACAGATTGAAGCTTTTGCTCCCTAACAATATTTATTAAGACCAAGTGGGGTTTGTGCCCGGGAGAGAGGCTCGAGACAACACGACCAAAATAATAGATTTGATACACTTAGCCTCAGTAGGTCATACTCCTGTAATGTTGCTGTCCACTTCACCGCATTCTGGCACTTTATAGTTCCCATACCGCGAGGATCAAAATTAATGGGGCCCTGTCCAAACCAGTCCTCATTAAGAATGGAACTACACAGAGTTGCCCTCTTTCGCCCCTTATCTTCATTTTATGCATGGAGGCTCTGGCTGGAACTATTAGACTTAACCCAAATATTTCTGGACTTAAAGTGGGTGATACAGAATATAAACTCACACTATTCGTGGGCGATCTGTTGACTGTTCTGTCAAACCCGATTGTTTAAATCTTCAACCTGATGCTTGAATTTCGCAGATTTGGTTCACTATCAAACTTTAAAATTAATTTTTCAAAGTCTGTGGCAGTGAATGTGTCAGCTTCTTCTCAATCATTACAGGGTCTTAATAAATCTTTTCTATTTACCTAGCATCCTACTACCTTAAGTATCTGGGAGTCATATTAAACACTGATCCTGCGCGCCTTTTCGATGAGAACTTTAAAAAATTAGTTGTTGCACTTCGTTCGGAATTTAGAGACTGGAGTAACAAAAGACTCTCTTGGCTGGGAAGACTTAGTGTAATTAAAATGAATGGTTTCTCTATCTTTTCCAGACACTCCCAGTTTATGTCTCAAAAACCTGGTTTAGGGAGTTGCATAATGCAGTTAGAGAATTTGTATGGGGTATTAAGAAGCCGCGTTTCCAGAATGCCATTCTCTTCAGACGTAAACACATGGGAGGTCTTCCGCTTCCCCAGTGCTATCATCATCAATACAATAATGGAATAGTCTCGCATGAATGATATTAAGCAATGGGTTTTTATAGAGAATGTAACTGTATCCTCGTTGATAGCCCAGTATCCCTGGCGCTCAAAAAGTACTATTGTTTCTTATCCCACTATTGGCCCTATGGTAACATGCTGGAATAGACTTAGGATTCTTCCTCTAAACTTTTTCTCCTGACCCCACTGTTTAATAACCCTGATTTTCTTCCGGTGCATCTAGCCAGGGATTTGATTCATGGAAATTAAATGGGGTAGTACGTGTCGGCCAACTGGTGGATAGCGGGGAGATAATTCCTTTCCCTATCTTGCAGGCAAAATATAATCTTTTGCCATAGGAGATTTGGAAGTATCTCCAATTGAAGCACTTTGTAATGGGGAGCAAAGTTCATTCTGCCGCAACTAGACCCCTGACAATTTTTGAGAATATGTGCATATAATCTTCCCGTCCAGCGCACTTTCTTTAAAAATGCTATAGACTCCTGATTGAAAACAGGTTCCCAGATCTTCCTAAATACACAAGACATTGGGGGTATGACTTGCAAATCGACCTAACGGGGGAAGACTGGGCAAAAAGTTTCCAGGCCAATTTTGTTAGCTCGATTAGCTATTCGGTGATCAAGACTCAATTCAAAGTCTTATCACGCTGGTATAGATGCCCCCTGACATTGGGCAAAATGTTTCCTGGGGTACCAGATACATGCTGGCGATGTAACAATAAAACGGGTTCCCCGATATATAGCTGGTTGGACTGACGCTTACTCTGCCCTTTTTGGAACAAGGTTATTTCTATTTCTAGGTCAATTGTGGGGAGCCCACTTTTTGGTTTCTTAACTTATTCCCTGGCTCTCTAACAACATACAAAAAAATCTCTATTAAAGTTTCTTAATAGTGCAGACAAAGCAGTGATTCCTGTTCGTTGGCGGTGCACTATCCCACCTACTGTGAAGGAGTGGTTTAGTAGAATAGACATGTACATGTCGATGGAAGAATTAAGGGTGACCCCTGAAAACCACCAGGGATTTACAGCTACATGGTACCCCTGGCTTGACTTTAAGTCCACACAGACATACCAATTGAATGTGGTTTAAGAACAAGCCCCAATTTTTTTTCCAGGTCCTCCAAATAGAAACTGATGGTTTAATGTTGAAAGGAGGAGAATCTTTTTCTTGAATGCTTGAACAGACTATCAGAGTACCACATAACCCTATTTCTTCTTCAACCCCTTTTGTCTATCTCTTTTCTTTCACTTTTTCTTCCGCTTTCTCTTTTTTTTCTGGTTTGCATGTATTTTGTAGCTTGTTGTTGTATAGGCTGGACTTGATATTTGGTCATCAAGTTGACTGAGTCACACGGAATATTAATCTGGGGAATGATTGTCTATGTATGGTCTACATATCTGCGACTGTTGGTTGCTGCTTATCTTATTTGAACTATACTTCTCTCTGTACTTCATGACTTTGTGATTCCTATGTTGTATATGTAAAACTCAATAAACATTTATTGGGAAAAACGAAAAAATTACAGTCAATGTAATACCCCTTTCAGACCGCCTGAGGCGGGTCACACCCGGGAGCCTGACAAAGGAGATCCCAGGGTGCGATTGACCTCAGGCACCCCGTCGCCACTGTAAGCAACCCGGCATATTACCGGGTTAGTGACGTCAGCGGTGACGAGGAAGGGGCTGCGCTTGGAGATCACATGATCTCCATGCGCCACCAGTCTACACACAGTGAATGGGAAACGGGTTGCATCGGCCTAGCTCTCGTTCACAAAGCACAGCGAGCTGGATTGAACACGTGTTCAAGCCTGCTTGCTACCCGAATTAGAATACCTGGTCACTCGACCCAGTACTTCGATCCTAAAAAAAAATTCTAATACTCTAGGGTGCCGTGATTCAAAAACATTTGGGAACCACTGCCCTAGTTTATTTTATGCACCATACAGTAACAGTGCCCAAGTTCATTTTATGCCCCATACAGTAACAGTCCCTAGTTAATTTTATGCACCATACAGTAACAGTCCGTAGTTCATTTTATGCACCATACAGTAGCAGTCCCTAGTTCATTTTATGCCCCATACAGTAACAGTCTCTAGTTCATTTTATGCACCATACAGTAATAGTCCCTAGTTCATTTTATGCACCATACAGTAGCAGTCCCTAGTTCATTTTATGCCCCATACAGTAACATTCCCTAGTTAATTTTATGCACCATACAGTAATAGTCCCTAGTTCATTTTATGCACCATACAGTAACAGTCCCTAGTTCATTTTATGCACCAAACAGTAACATTCCCTAGTTAATTTTATGCACCATACAGTAATAGTCCCTAGTTCATTTTATGCACCATACAGTAACAGTCCCTAGTTCATTTTATGCACCATACAGTAGCAGTCCCTAGTTCATTTTATGCACCATACAGTAATAGTCCCTACTTCATTTTATGCACCATACAGTAATAGTCCCTAGTTCATTTTATGCACCATACAGTAGCAGTGTCCAAGTTCATTTTATGCACCATACAGTAATAGTCCATAGTTCATTATATGCAGGGTTACCTACTTTCTGGCTGCCTCCTCTATGAATGTCCATTGGTGCGTTCGCCATCAATGGCCACCAACTATGCTATGGGAGACCAGCAATGGTTTCACTCATCGGCGGTCATCCCTGTTATTTCTGTGAATGACCCGCGGGCCACAGCATGGAGTCTCAGCACCTTGCAAAATAAAAAAATAAAAATATTTGTTTATGCTGTGCCATTGATGGAGGGAAACCATCTGGTTCTCTCTAATCGATGGCAAAAGCATTCAACATCGGACATAAACCATTGATTATTAGGAATCATTGGTGGTCGATGATCATCCCTAACCCCCTCCATGAGAGAGCAGCCAGCTTGGTGCAGCAGGGGGCAGGGAGGGCCGGGATGACGCATTATAGGGGCGTAATGGGGGGGTGGCTAAATATTGGAGGCAGTACAGAGGGTGTGAAAGTCACGGTCGCGTCATCGTGGCCATGCCATACAATGCCTATATCTCAGGCATTGCACAGCACGGGCGGAGCTACAATGACGCAATTCAGCACAAATTCTATCATCAAGTCCCCTCGGAGCACCCACTTGTGCTCCGAAAGTGGGTGGCCGAGGGGGTACTGTGGGATCCTCCCGGCCATTCTGGGTGGGTAGACAAGTATGATTTTATGCAGTAATATCTCCAGTCCATATCGGTGTGCTATTTCCCAATTACACTGATAATTTTTGCATGCTTATGTTATACCTCTCAACTTTTACTAATGCCAATACGGGACTGCTTCGAGCACTAAAGCTGCACCCCCCCCTTTTAAATCACTATGGGGGCATGGTCAGCGCTCTGTGAGCAGCTGGCATGCCCCCTGTCCCTCTGTTTCCCACTGCTCTGCTAAAGCAGGGTAGCGAGTGACAGGAGCTTCCGAACTGTTCCATCCACCACGGGACACTTCGGTCTGTGGGTGGGACAGCGGGACAGTCTCAATAAAACGGGACTGTCCCGTGAAAATCAGTTGACAGTTGGGAGGTATGCTTAAGGGTTGTCTTCGCTTCACCTGGAAGCTGTATGGCCAGCACACCATCCCTTCTGCCAGAGAAATAGTGGATTAGGTTATTGCAGTAGATGCGTTATTGTATAAAATAAGTTGCTGGGCCATAACTAGGTGTGTGTGGAGGGGGTGCCACACATAGCGCTGCAGGGTAGGGGGCGCTGGTGACGGCACTTGTCAATTATCAGTTTTAATTACTTTTACTTGCAGCTTCGCCCCATTGTGAAGCCCAGCATCTCCTGACCACCCGTCTCCTACCCCCACCCCTTCCGTCGCTAATACCAATACAACATTTAACTCTTTGTTGTTAAGTCACGCTGGGGCAGATGTATTAACCTGTAGATGGCATAAGGTAGTGATAAACCAGTGATAAGTGCAAGGTGATAAACGCACTAGCCAGTCAGCTCCTAATTGTCAATTTGCATATTGGATTTGATAGGCTGGTGCGTTTATCACCTTGCACTTATCACTGGTTCATCACTTCCTTATGCCTTCTCCAGGTTAATACATCTGCCCCAGTGTACTTTATTACATTTCAAGGTGCTGACATACCCAGGATTGTAACCCATTGCCTGTATACCCATTTCACTCTATTCATTGAGCTATCTGCCCTTGCATAGAAGGCAGATAGCTAGAGAATTCTATTTGATTTTCACCTTGGGCCTAATTCAGATCTGATCGCAGTAGGAAATTTGTTAGCTAAAGAGCAAAACCATGGTGGTCATTCCGAGTTGATCGCTCGCTAGCAGTTTTTAGCAGCCGTGCAAATGCTATGCCGCCGCCCACTGGGAGTGTATTTTAGCTTAGCAGAAGTGCGAACGAAAGGATCGCAGAGCAGCTACAAAGTTTTTATGTGTAGTTTCAGAGTAGCTCAAAACCTACTCAGCGCTTGCGATCACTTCAGACTGTTCAGTTCCTGTTTTGACGTCACAAACACGCCCTGTGTTCTCCCAGCCACGCCTGCATTTTTCCTGGCACGCCTGCATTTTTCTGAACACTCCCTGAAAACGGTCAGTTGACACCCAGAAACGCCCACTTCATGTCAATCACTCTGCGGCCAACAGTGCGACTGAAAAGCTTCGCTAGACCCTGTGTGAAACGACATCGTTCTTTGTAATAGTACGAAGCGCGTGCGCATTGCGCCGCATATGTAGGCGCAGAAGTGCCATTTTTTTGCCTCATCGCTGCACAGCGAACGAATGCAGCTAGCGATCAACTCGGAATGACCACCCATGTGCAGATATAACATGTGCAGAGAGATTTAGATTTGGGTGGGTAATACCCCTTTCACATCGCACAAATAACCCGGTATCGACACGGTATATTGCCGTGTCGAAACGGGTCAGTGTGCGATGTGAAAGCACTTTTGCCAAATTAGCGGGTCGCCTGACCCGGTAATTCAACCCGGTATAAAAGAAGGGTTATACCCGGGTTGAATACCGGGTCAGGCGCAGTGTGAATGGGAGCCGCGTCGATGCGACACGGCTCCCATTCACAGCATAGGGAGAGGCGGCGCAGGAGATGAGCTTATCTCCCAGCACCGCCTCCACCCCCGCCCCTGCTGCTGCTGCGCCTGCCTGCTGCTATGGCAACCGACCCGGTATATTGCCGGGTCGGAAAGCCACCATAGCAGAGCAAATGCCGGATCCCACCCGGTAAAGACATGTTTCTCTTACTGGGTGGGATCCGGCATTTGCGATCTGAAAGCGGTATTATTTTGTTTCTGTGCAGGGTAAATAGTGTACTGGCTGCTTTATTTTCACACTGCAATTTAGATTTCAGTTTGAACACACCACACCCAAATCTAACTCTCCCTTCACATGTTATATCTGCCCCCCTTGCACTGCACATGGGGGGTCATTCCGAGTTGTTCGCTCGCTAGCAGATTTTAGCAGCATTGCACACGCTAGGCCGCCGCCCTCTGGGAGTGTATCTTAGCATAGCAGAGTTGCGAACGAAAGATTAGCAGAATTGTGAATAGAAAATTCATAGCAGTTTCTGAGTAGCTCGAGACTTACTCCTACACTGCGATCAGCTCAGCCCGTTTAGTTCCTGGTTTGATGTCACAAACACGCCCTGCGTTCTGCCAGCCTCTCTCCCGTTTCTCCAGACACTCCTGAGTTTTATTCTGGCACGCCTGCGTTTTTCCGCACACTCCCAGAAAATGGTCAGTTTCCGCCCAGAAACACCCACTCAGGGCCGGATTAACAATGGGGCTGATGGAGCTGCAGCTCCAGGCCCACCCTCTAAAATAGGCCCACAGCATTGTTCTGCAGTAGACAAGAAATAAAATTTCCTTCTACAGCAGCCTCCTAGGTAGGCATTGCCCACTCCGCCCTCAACACCCTAGGCCCCCTTCTCGTGGCCGAGTTGCTGGTGGATCAAAAGGTGCCGCTGACAGAGACCGTATAAGGCTTTACTTGCCTACCATGCCCTGCATATACAATGTGTCTCGGCAGCGCTTCCTCCACGCCTGGTGATGTGAAAGCATGTTCAGGGCCAGCTCGAGGGCTGCTCCAGCGGAGCAGCCGCGTGGGCCCTATCTCATAGGGGGAACTGTGCTGCAATAAGAACTAGTGCGCTGCGCTGCCAGCTGAATCCCTCCTCCGCAAGGGTTAAAAGCAGCTGCAGGGACTGATCGCACAGCTGTCACTCCCACAAATACCAGCCCCCTGCCAGCCTCACTGGAACTGTGTGTGCTTCCTGGTTGCTGGTCCCTCCCCCGGGCCGGCAACCACCAATGACGTGCTGTGAGGAGGCTTCCCTTCCTGTGCTGCAGCTGCACACTCAGAAGAGGCTCCAAGCTAAAGACAGACTTGTTCAAGAATTGTGGTATGTACAGTACGTAACTGCAGTGGGTTGAGGGTGTATAAAAGCAATCTGTGGGTGGGGTAGTGGTTTATTAAAGTTATAGAAGTGTAAAAAAGTTATCCTGTGTTGTGTGTTATTTATGTAGGGGGTATATTATTTTGGGGTGTGGTATGATATCTGTGGGGTGTATTATTGTGTGGGGGTGGGGTGTGTGTAAATTATATCTGTGGGGTGTATTATTGTGTGGGGGTGGGGTGTGTGTAAATGATATCTGTGGGGTGTATTATTGGGTGGGGTGTGTGTAAATTATATCTGTGGGGTGTATTATTTGGTGGGGTGTGTGTAAATGATATCTGTGGGGTGTATTATTGTGTGGGGGTGGGGTGTGTGTAAATTATATCTGTGGGGTGTATTATTGTGTGGAGGTGGGGTGTGTGTAAATGATATCTGTGTGGTGTATTATTGTGTGGGGGTGGGGTGTGTGTAAATGATATCTGTGGGGTGTATTATTGGGTGGGGTGTGTGTAAATGATATCTGTGGGGTGTATTATTGTGTGGGGGTGGGGTGTGTGTAAATGATATCTGTGGGGTGTATTATTGTGTGGGGGTGGGGTGTGTGTAAATGATATCTGTGGGGTGTATTATTGTGTGGGGGTGGGGTGTGTGTAAATGATATCTGTGGGGTGTATTATTGTGTGGGGGTGGGGTGTGTGTAAATGTTATCTGTGGGGTGTATTATGTGGGGTGCATTATTATGTGGTGTAGGAGTATATAAATGTGAAGAGGGTTGGAATGTATTATATGGGGTGGGTGTTTATTAATATGATTTGAGGGATGTGGGGTGTATTATTATGTGGGATGGGTGTGTATTAATGTTACCTGAGGGTTGATGTGTTTAAACACTATCTGCAGGGTGGATCATTTTGAGGGATGGGTGTATTTAAGTTTTGGTGTGTGTATATTAATGATATCTTGGAGGAATAGTGGTATTGCTATACAGTGGAGTAGTGGGAATACATATGATATCCCGGCGCTCGGGATGCTGGCAGTTAAAATACCGACTGCTGAATCCCGGCGCTGGGAATCCCGACACCTTTGGGAAAAGGTACCTAACCCTAATCCCTAACCCCCCTATGCCTCCCTCCCCTGCAGCCTAACCTTAACCCTCCCCGGGGGTGCCTAACCCTAACCCCCCTCCCCGCATTCTAAACCCAACCCGCGTAGCCTAACCCTAGCGGGTTAACATGGTGCTAGCTGACCTGGGGCCGGCCCAGACATCAAAAAGCTGCCACCCTGCCACTACAGCACCCAGACTCCAAAATACAGCCCAGTCAAAGCAGTATATATATGTTCATATTCATCCAGGACAATATCAATGGCAGCACTCACAATATCAATGGCAGCTTGCCCCAGTGCGTAATTATAATAAGACATACAGATGTAGCCACAAAGTAGTCACATCATGTGTGCCCGTGAATGGCTGTACGTGTGCATATGCATGTGCGTGGCCATAGAGAATACATTAACTCAGCGCTGGGTGCGAATAGTTGCAGTTAGGCGCATCAAATTTCACCCGAGATATGGACAAGGCTGGCTACATCAGTATCTTTCCAATAAACAGGCAAATAAGTATATTCCACAATCAGTCTTTCGGGACGTACGCACTGTCGTCAGAACCACATACAATGCATTGTGGTCCTAATGATGGTGCGGATGCCCTGAAACGTTGATCATGTAATATACTTGTTTGCCAGTATATACGTGTGTGTGTGTGTGTGTGTGTGTGTGTGTGTGTGTGTGTGTGTGTGTATATATATATATATATATATATATATATATCTAAAAAGAAAGACAGGGGGGGCGCTCCATAGTGCAGAATCAATTTTTAATTATAAAAGCACACTCGCACTGCAGTTTAAAACACAGCAATATATGCCCGTACCAGAACAAACTCCGCTGTGGGCTTAATACCACATGATATATAACACAAATGCCCCCGGCAATTTCTCCAAACCTCCGGCAGATCTCCTGAGACAGGACCTCAGCCCCGTGCCGCTGGACCGCTGGATACAGCCGCCGCACGTCGGGACACCGTCACCCGTCGATAACCACCGAGGCAGGAGGGGGCACGACCACACACGTCAGCAAGCCACGCCCCTACGCGTTTCGTCACAGACTTCGTCAGAGGGCCCTCTGACGAAGTCTGTGACGAAACGCGTAGGGGCGTGGCTTGCTGACGTGTGTGGTCGTGCCCCCTCCTGCCTCGGTGGTTATCGACGGGTGACGGTGTCCCGACGTGCGGCGGCTGTATCCAGCGGTCCAGCGGCACGGGGCTGAGGTCCTGTCTCAGGAGATCTGCCGGAGGTTTGGAGAAATTGCCGGGGGCATTTGTGTTATATATCATGTGGTATTAAGCCCACAGCGGAGTTTGTTCTGGTACGGGCATATATTGCTGTGTTTTAAACTGCAGTGCGAGTGTGCTTTTATAATTAAAAATTGATTCTGCACTATGGAGCGCCCCCCCTGTCTTTCTTTTTAGATATCTGCCTTCCCGTGGAATTCCGGGTTATTTATGACGGCGGGGGAGCTGCGGTTCTATTGAAAAAAGGACACTGGTGCATCTCACTCTCTTTTGACTAGAGAAGTGATTTTAAGCTACATAGGCTTAAGACTGTTTCATTCTGACTGAGCGCACCTGATTATTTTACTGATATATATATATATATATATATAAAAAGGGGGAGGGGGGAATATAGCGACCAACGGTGTCTTTAAAAACTCACAATGAAGGTAAAAAATATAAATACAATTTATTCACATAAAATAAAGTTTTCACATAAGGTTTTACACATAAAAATATCTTAATAACAGGTCTCTTTAAAAAATGGGATAAAAACAATTTACACAATTCTAAGTATATTACCCGTTAAAAATAGATAAGAAGATTATAACTTAACTGGGTATAAGGTCACTGCCAGGTTGTCCAACGCGTTTCATCATACAGACTTCATCAAGGTATGACGAAACGCGTTGGACAATTGTGTAAATTGTTTTTATCCCATTTTTTAAAGAGACCTGTTATTAAGATATTTTTATGTGTAAAACCTTATGTGAAAACTTTATTTTATGTGAATAAATTGTATTTATATTTTTTACCTTCATTGTGAGTTTTTAAAGACACCGTTGGTCGCTATATTCCCCCCTCCCCCCTTTTTATACATTCTCTTATATCGCAGGGAACTACCATCCCTGTCTGGGGGTCAGCTGACACCCTTTTGAATTTTTTAGGGAGTGTCTATTTTAAACTTCACTTTTTATGTTATATGTTATTTCTTATTCTTAATAATTAGTACTGGCTGCTTTATTTTTACACTGCTATATAGATTTCAGTTTAAATACACCCCATCCAAATCTAACTCTCTCTGCACATGTTATATCTGCCCCTCCTGCAGTGCACATGGGGGGGGGTAATTCCAAGTTGATTGCAGCAGGAAATTTTTTAGCAGTTGGGCAAAACCATGTGCACTGCAGGGGGGGCAGATATAACATGTGCAGAGAGAGATAGATTTGGGTGTGGTGAGTTCAATCTGCAATCTAAATTGCAGTATAAAAATAAAGCAGCCAGTATTTACCCTGCACAGAAACAAAATAACCCACCCAAATCTAACTATCTCTGCAAATGTTATATCTGCCTCCCCTGCAGTGCACATGGTTTTGCCCAACTGCTAAAAAAATTCCTGCTGCGATCAACTTGGAATTACCCCCATGGTTTTGCCCAACTGCTAACAAAATTGCTGCTGCGATCAACTCAGAATTAGGCCCATAGTTTTGGCCATTAGCTAACAAATTTGCTGCTGCGATCAGATCTGAATTAAGCCCAATGGGGCAGATGCATTAAGCTTTGAGAAGTGATAAAGCGGTGATAAAGCAGTGATAAGTACAAGGTGATACTGCACCAGCAAATCAGCTCCTAACTGCCAATTTACATATTGGAGCTCATTGGCTGGTGCATTATCACCTTGCACAGTGTCAGAGTCTACAGCGCATGTGCAGGTCTCCGTGCAGCGCCATTTTTCCAGAGACTTGTTAAGTGTCTATAAACTTAACAAATGTGAGTTATGTTGTCAAATAAGCCACACCTCTGATCCGTCATCCTAGTGTGTACCCATTATAACCCATTCTGTAACAAAACATTACAGTTCATAATGGCGGAATATTCATGTTTGATTTCAGCAATTTAAATCTTATTTGAATTACTAAATTTATAAACATCTCAAGTATAAATAACCTTCAATCATGCACAATGGCAGACATGGTTAAACTATAATCCAAAATAGATCAAAATGCATACCTCCCACCCCAGAAAACAAATAAATATTAAAATAATGTACTTACCGGCTGCTATGCGGCCTGCATGCTGTGTTTCAGGGCTCTGGAACAGTATGAGACAGGACAGCAGCATCAAAGTCCTGGTATAGGCAGTTGTTACCATTATGACATCACAGCATGATGTCACAGACAGACTGGACAGAGAGACAGAAAAACACACAAACAGACCAATTCACCAATTCATTTTCTCTATGCATTTTCATGACTGGGGCCCTGTCCCACAAGGGATGTATTTTCTCACTTGAAACCCCGCCAGTTTTTTAAGTTGGATAATGAAGGGTATTGTTAGCAAGGTTGGTCCATAATAATATATATATATATATATATATATATATATATATATACACTGCTCAAAAAAATAAAGGGAACACTTAAACAAAAAAATGTATCTCCAAGTCAATCACACTTCTGTGAAATCAAACTGTCCACTTAGGAAGCAACACTGATTGACAATCAATTCCACATGCTGTTGTGCAAATGGAATAGACAACAGGTGGAAATTATAGGCATTTAGCAAGACACCCCCAATAAAGGATATGTTCTGCAGGTGGTGACCACAGACCACTTCTCAGCTCCTATGCTTTCTGGCTGATGTTTTGGTCACTTTTGAAAGCTGGCGGTGCTTTCACTCTAGTGGTAGCATGAGACTGAGTCTACAACCCACACAAGTGTCACAGGTAGTGCAGCTCATCCAGGATGGCACATCAATGCGAGCTGTGGCAAGAAGGTTTGCTGTGTTTGTCAGCGTAGTGTTCAGAGCATGGAGGCGCTACCAGGAGACAGGCCAGTACATCAGGAGACGTGGAGGAGGCCGTAGGAGGGCAACAACCCAGCAGCAGGACCGCTACCTCCACCTTTGTGCAAGGAGGAACAGGAGGAGCACCGCCAGAGCCCTGCAAAATGACCTCCAGCAATCCACAAATGTGCATGTGTCTACTCAAACGATCAGAAACAGACTCCATGAGGGTGGTATGAGGGCCCAACGTCCACAGGTGGGGGTTGTGCTTACAGCCCAACACCGTGCAGGACATTTGGCATTTGCCAGAGAACACCAAGATTGGCAAATTCGCCACTTGTGCCCTGTGCTCTTCACAGATGAAAGCAGGTTCTCACTGAGCACATGTGACAGACGTGACAGAGTCTGGAGACGCCAAGGAGAACGTTCTGCTGCCTGCAACATCCTCCAGCATGACCGGTTTGGCAGTGGGTCAGTAATGGTGTGACGTGGCATTTCTTTGGGGGGCCACACAGCCCTCCATGTGCTCGCCAGAGGTAGCCTGACTGCCATTAGGTAGCGAGATGAGATCCTCAGTCCCCTTGTGAGACCATATGCTGGTGCGGTTGGCCCTGGGTTCCTCCTATATACACACACACACACACACACACACACACACACACACACACACACACACACACACACACACACGCATTGTAAAATGGGTACTGAAAGTAAGGACTCATGAGGCAGGTCTTCCAGTTAAAACACAGTGTCTTTACTGGCATCAGACACTGTAAAACAGCATACTCAGGCTTAGGCCTGGACACAGGTACATAACTGAAAAAATAAGCAAACAGCTTTGGCACTCCCAACACAATCCAGGTATAAATGTTCCGTTGCCCTCCTCAGTCGTGATGTAGTAGGGCAGGCATGTCAAACTCGTGGCCCTCCAGCTGTTGTGAAACTACAAGTCCCAGCATGCTTTGCCAGCATACCTTCAACTGATTAGCTGGTAAAGCATGCTGGGACTTGTAGTTTCACAACAGCTGGATGACCATGAGTTTGACATGCCTGTAGTAGGGGTATCAGGGCCGAAACTAGGATTTTCGTTACCCGGGGCAAGATAGTAATTTGGCAAACCAACAAACCGTATTAGACTAAAATAATCAGATTATCAAACATTTTGAAAAAAGGGGATACTACTGGACAATATTCCGCTATGTGCCTCAAATGCCCTATGCGTCACATGCACCTCCAGCGTGTTCAACTACATGCTCCTCTGTGTGTCCCCATATATTGCACTATGGGGGTCATTCAGAGTTGATCACTCGCTAGCTGTTTTTTGCAATCCTGCGATCGCATAGTCGCCGCCCACCGGGGAGTGTATTTTAACTTTGCAAGTGTGCGATCGCATGTGCAGCCGAGCTGTATTAAAAAATTTGAGCAGTTTCTGAGTAGCCCAGAACTTACTCAGCCGCTGCGATCCCTTCAGCCTGTCCGGGGCTGGAATTGACGTCAGTCACCTGCCCTGCAAACGCATGGACACGCCTGCATTTCTTCAAACACCCCCAGAAAACGGTCAGTTGCCACCCACAAATGCCATCTTCCTGTCAATCACCTTGCGATCGGCCGTGCAAATGGATTCTTCACACAAACCCATCGTAGAGCAACAAATCGCTTTGTACCCCTGTGACACGCCTGTGTATTGTGGTGCATACGCATGCGCAGTTCTGACCTGATCGTAGTGCTGCAAAAATCGCTGGCGAGCGATCAGGTCTGAAAGACCCCCTATATCATAACACTTTATTACTGCACTACATGCCCCTATCCACTGCACTACATCACTATACTACATCCCCTATACGCCAGTGACGTGCGGTGAGGAGATTGGCTGGGGAGGCATTGAGATATATATATATATATATATATATATATATATAGTGGTCGAACTGGAAATTTTGAAGTGGGGGAATGCAAAAGTCAAGGATGCAATTATTTTGTCGCGCTTGCGCTCCAGAAAAGGGGGTGTGGTCACCCAAGAAGGGGCGTGTCCAGTGTAGTAGAACCCCTTATACTATCTAGTACTGGTGCCCCTTTCACCTTATAGCACACGGTACAAGCTGAAATTCACATTGTAGCACACGGTACGAGCCGAAATTCACATTGTAGCACACTGAATGAGCCGAAATTCACATTGTAGCACACTGAATGAGCCGAAATTCACATTGTAGCACACTGAATGAGCCGAAATTCACATTGTAGCACACTGAATGAGCCGAAAATCATATTGTAGCACACTGAATGAGCCGAAATTCACATTGTAGTACACTGAATGAGCCGAAATTCACATTGTAGCACACTGAATGAGCCGAAATTCACATTGTAGCACACTGAATGAGCCGACATTCACATTGTAGCACTCTGAATGAGCCGAAATTCACCTTGTAGCACCCTGAATGAGCCGAAATTCACATTGTAGCACACTGAATGAGACGAAATTTACATTGTAGCACACTGAATGAGCCGACATTCACATTGTAGCACACTGAATGAGCCGAAATTCACCTTGTAGCACACTGAATGAGCCGACATTCATATTGTAGAACACTGAATGAGCCGAAATTCACCTTGTAGCACACTGAATGAGCCAAAATTCACCTTGTAGCACACTGAATGAGCCGAAATTCAGATTGTAGCACTCTGAATGAGCCGAAATTCACCTTGTAGCACCCTGAATGAGCCGAAATTCTCCTTGTAGCACACTGAATGAGCCGAAATTCACATTGTAGCACACTGAATGAGCCGAAATTCACATTGTAGCACACTGAATGAGCCGACAGTCACATTATACCACACTGAATGAGCCGAAATTCACATTGTAGCACACTGAATGAGCCGACATTCACATTGTAGCACACTGAATGAGCCGACATTCACATTGTAGCACACTGAATGAGCCGAAATTCACATTGTAGCACACTGAATGAGCCGAAATTCACATTGTAGCACACTGAATGAGCCGAAATTCACATTGTAGCACACTGAATGAGCCAACAGTCACATTATACCACACTGAATGAGCCAAAATTCACATTGTAGCGCACTGAATGAGCCGAAATTCACATTGTAGCACACTGAATGAGCCGACATTCACATTATAGCACACTGAACGAGCCGAAATTCACATTATAGCACACTGAATGAGCTAAAATTGTGACAGCAGGGACAGCCAGAGTGACAGCAGAGACAGGGAGAGAGAGAGTGACGGCAGGGAGAGAGAGAGTGACGACAGGGAGAGAGAGAGCGACGACAGAGAGAGAGAGAGTGACGGCAGGGAGAGAGAGAGAGTGTGACGACAGTGACAGCAGGGAGAGAGAGAGTGACAGTAGGAACAGTAACGACAGGGAGAGAGGGTGATGGCAGGGGAACATTACCTGAATGTGGTCGGCAGAGGCACCCATGGGCAGCGGCGGTGATAAGGAGTCCTTTGGTGCGATGAGGTCCTTCTGACCGCCATTTGTTGCGGCTGAGCGGCTGGTGGCTGACGGCGGTGAGCGGCGGGCGGCTGGCGGCGGTGAGCGGCTGGCCAGGGGCGTAAGTTAATACCAGACGCCCGGAGGCGAAAAAGATCATATTGCCCCCCCCCCCCCCCCCCACTCAGCCCAGTTCAGGTATACACACAAAGACACATATACACGCATACACACACTTACATATATAAAAATACACACCCAGCCACATTTACAAACAGACACACACACACACACACACACACACACACACACACACACACACACACACACATTATAGCACTTATACACAAATAGCCACACATATATAGCCACATATCTACATACTCACAGTCACACACACGCAGCCACATTTACACACACACACACACACACACACACACACACACACACACACACACACGTCCCCACACTGACACTCTCCTCCATTAGTTCCAGACTGAGCTGTCAGTGGGGCAGGAGCCGGGCTGGCGGGCGGCTGTGAGCCGCGGCTTTTCATGCGGGAGTCGGGCGGTTGTGAGCTGTCAGTGGGGCGGGGGACGGGAGCCGGGCTGGGTGCGGCGGGCGGCTGGGCAGCTGTGAGCTGCGGCTTTTCATGCGGGAGCCGGGCGGTTGTGAGCCGTGGGAGCCGGGGGCAGGTAAGGAGTGGAGCAGGGATGGGACATGGGAGAAGGGAGGAGCTACCAGCTAGTAGGTGGTGACGGGACCAAAATTACCGCTGTCACAGTGATGGGCGTGCTTTCAGATACGCTGAAAGCACGCCCCTGCTGTTCAGCGGCACTTGGACAGGTGCCGCTTCCATTAGTTTTTTCAATGGGCTTTTACAGCCCTCTGCTTGTCCCCGCCCCCTGCCCGCCCCCTGCTTCCGGCCGACCACAATGGAGAGCAGGAGGCACCGTTCTCGGTGCCGCACAAATACATTTTATCAGCCATTTAAACTGAAAAATTATTAACATAATATAAATAAAATACTTATGACACAGAATATGTGTCATAAGTATCTTCTTTGTATTATTTTAATAATTAATCACAGGGGAGGCACTGCCTCCCCTGCCTCCCCTGACTGCACGTCCCTGCTATACGCTGAACTACATCACTGCACTACATGCCCCTATCCACTGTATTACATCACTATACTACATCCCCTATGCGCTGAACTACATCACTACACTACATGCCCCTATGCACTGCACTACATACCCTATATGCTACACTACATCACTACACGACATCCCCTTATATGTTACACCACATTAATGCACCACATGCCTCTATATACTGCATTACATTACTACACTACATACCCTATATGGTACACTACATCACTGCACTACACCCCCTTTTAAGCTACACCAAATCCCCCTATCTCATCTGGGAGGCAAAGCGGAGGTTGATACTGCTAACTGGAAGTACAGTGCGCTTCTATAGCTTGCATGGTGCACCGCACGCTAGTTGAAGCACTGCATGGCAAAGAAGACAGTTTAAGACAGTAGGAGAGATCCCAGGTACTGGAGCTCACTCGCACAGCATCGGAGCCAGCTGCGGGCAGACAGGTGGGTCAGATACATTGCCCTTGGAGCTGTCTGCTGTCTCAATGGAGCAGCACAGAACTGACTGTAAACCCCCCCCCCCCACAAACAAACCCTGCTCCTCTAACTCCTTGGCACCCCCTCAAATCCTGCACCCAGGGCGCGTGCCCCCTTAGCCCCCCCCAGTTACGGCCCTGGGGGTATCCCTATAGAGGAGACGGACGGCAGTTGTTAAAAGCACTTATTTTTATATACATTTCAGGGGTCTCCACCCTTTCATCAGGAAATGACACATCAGCACACACCATGTGTGTATATATATATATTGTGACAAGAACACTGGGATAGTGTTTGAGGGCAGGTATATTTGTCCCAGGTTCTTGTCTTACATGTTTTAGAAAATGTTAACTTCTAGGAAAAATGCTTTTTGTTTTGTCTGAACCTTTTCAGTTTGCTGTAAAAGCTGGGTAAAGGCTCTGAGAGAGAGATAAGGCGAGTTCTAGACATTGGGCCCAGTTCGGGTCTTTGGCCTCACAGAGGGCTAATCAGGGTTTCAGCTGTGTTAAGAGTGTTATAGTGCTTCTAACCTGATTAGTATGGGCAGACTGCCTGGGAAGGCTGCAGGATCTGTGTGTGAGAGACACGCTTTCTGATGCAAGTGAGCTATACAGTATGTACTGAAGAACTCTGTGTTTGGTTTAGTGACAGTTAGGAATATCTTATGTTTAGTTAGTGCCGGACAGGCAAGGTATTTTTATTTTGGGGTTTGTTTTATTTTCTGTTTCAATAAAACTGGCCGGGGTCAGTTGTACCAGAAACTGGACTTGTGTTGTTCCTCAGCTGCTGCGTGCGGCCATATTCCCCAGGAAAAGGCGCCTTGCACCCCTACAGTGTTACAACTTGGTGGAGAATGCGAGCACACCGTTCTGCGCATAAGTGAAAGCAGCAGCTTTGTGAGGCCTGCAGAAAACGGTGGTTTATGCAGATACAGCCCAGTGTGAAGTTACTGAGACTCACCCCTGAGGGTTTGATATATGTCCTGGGTGAAAGCAGCTACAAAGCCGCCTGAAAAATCTGTCGACATGGAGGATCTGCTTAAAGCCTTGCTGCAAGCTACAGCGGCTCAGCAGGAGGCCAACCGACAGCAGCAGGTGGCAATGGAGAAAAATAGGAGACAACAGCAGGTGGCAATGGAGGAAAATTGGAGACTACAGCAGGAGGCCAACAGACAGCAGCAGGTGGCAATGGAGGAAAATATAAGACAGCAGCAGGTGGCAATGGAGGAAAATAAGAGACAACAGCAGGCAGTTGTTGATGAACTTTACAGGCAACAGCGTCAGGATAGAGAGGCCTTAGCAGAAGTGGTGCAGAGACTTGCAGCTCGGGTTGGAGATGTGGCCGTCAGTGCTCCAACCAGCTCTAGTTCTATACGGGCCAGTCACTTCCTGCAGAAAATGACAGAGGCTGATGATGTGGAGGCCTATCTGACCACGTTTGAAAGGACTGCCGAGCGTGAGAACTGGCCGAAAGCACAGTGGGCCAGTCTGCTGGCACCTTTCCTGTCAGGTGAGCCCCCAAAAGCTTACTTTGATTTAAGCCCTGCTGAGGCTCGGGACTATGATAAACTAAAGACTGAGATCCTGACCCGCCTGGGAGTCACGCTGTCAGTACGAGCACAACGGGTGCACCGTTGGCTGTACGCCATGGAGAAGCCTCCGCGCTCCCAGATGCACGACCTTATTCAGCTAACAAAAAAATGGCTACAGCCAGAGACATTAACTGGTCCCCAGATGGTGGAAAGAGTCGTCATGGACCGCTACTTGAGATCTTTGCCCATGGTCCTGCGCAAGTGGGTGAGCCATGGAAACCCGGGTACTGCTGACCAATTAGTGGACATGGTAGAGAGGTATTTGGCAGCAGAGGAACTACTGATGACCACCCAGCAACCCATAGATCCTCGACAGCGCCCTTCAGTAAAGACTGGTAAGACTGTTCCGTGGGAAAACGTTGCTGGGCGGTTAAGAGAACGCAAGGCTGGAGAGACTGTAAACACTGGCCCTGGAGACAGGCCAATGGGGCTAGAACGGTCTATGCTGCCCAAACGGGTTGATAATCGTGTGGTTAAATGTTTTAGGTGTGGTATGCCAGGTCATGTTATTGCCAATTGCCCAGTCACGCAAGAACCCATGCAATGTGATGCTGCCTTTGAATGTCGCAGAATGTCTTTCTTTGCTAGGTTAGCCTGTACTGTGGTACCTTCACCTGAGCTGGAAAAACAAATGTGTGATGTGTTCTTAGAGGGTAACCGGGTAGAGGCCTTGCTAGATTCAGGAAGTTTAGTTACCCTCGTGAAAGCTGGGTTAGTGAACCCCTTAAAGGTCCAGCAAATACCTATTGGGGTAACTTGCATACATGGGGATACCCAACATTATGCCACTGCTGAGGTGAATATAGAAACTTGTTGTGGGTCAGCAATGGTTAAAGTGGGACTGGTCCCTACCTTGGTGCATGAGGCCATAATAGGGAGGGATTTTCCTCATTTTTGGAAACTGTGGGAATCACGGTTATCAACAGATGTGAGAAGTAAAAAGCCAGTTGATAATACCGGTGATTTTATGGATGTACGTGGGTCTTCGGAACTTTCTGGCCCTTTGCCTTTTGCTGGTTTGGCTGGGGAAGTGACAGATGGGGAGTCCAGTGAGGACCCTCTTGCCGGGAACAGAGACATAGTAGTTAGAACTGAAAGCGTGCCTGACCTGGAGGTAAAGAAGGATCTGTTTGCGTCTGAACAGTTAAAGGATCCTACCTTAATAAAGGCTAGAGAGAATGTTAAGATTGTTAATGGGGAACCTGTGGTACCAGGTGACAGGGTTACGTATCCCCACATGGCCATCTGTAATGAGCTCTTGTACCACATTGTCAAAAGGGGTGAGGATGTGGTGGAACAGCTGGTAGTTCCCCAGCCTTATCGGAGAACGGTACTAGATTTAGCTCATAGTCACGTTACCGCAGGACATTTAGGGGCAGAAAAAACCACTGAAAGAGTTTTACAAAGGTTCTTTTGGCCAGGGGTTTATAAAGAAGTGTCTGAATATTGTTCTTCCTGTCCTGAATGCCAGTATCATGCCCCTAGACCCCATTTCAGGAGCCCACTAGTTCCCATGCCTATTATAGAGGTCCCGTTTGACAGAATAGCCATGGATCTCGTGGGGCCCTTGTTAAAGTCTGCTCGGGGCCATCAGTATATCCTGGTAATTATGGACTATGCCACTCGATATCCTGAGGCTGTCCCTTTACGCACTATCACAACCAAGGCGATAGCTAGGGAGCTGGTGCAGGTATTTAGTAGAGTGGGAATACCAAAAGAAATTTTGACTGACCAAGGTACTCCATTTATGTCAAGGATCATGAAAGAGTTGTGCAAGTTATTTAAGGTCACTCACCTCAGGACGTCCATCTACCATCCCCAAACTGACGGGTTGGTGGAAAGGTTTAATAAAACATTAAAAAGTATGTTAAAAAAGGTTGTTGAGAGAGATGGGAAAAACTGGGATTGTTTGTTGCCCTACTTGTTAATGGCCATCAGAGAAGTTCCTCAGTCCTCTACGGGGTTTTCTCCATTTGATTTGTTGTATGGTAGACACCCCAGAGGGCTGTTGGATATTGCCAAAGAGACGTGGGAAGGACAGCCCACTCCTTATAGAAGCGTTATTGAGCATGTAACACAAATGCAGGATAGGATTGCAGCCGTGGTACCTGTTGTCAGAGAGCACATGGAACAGGCCCAAAGTGCTCAACAGAGGGTCTATAACCGGAGTGCCAAGATACGGGAATTTGCTCCTGGAGATAGAGTTCTTGTTTTGGTACCCACTGTGGAAAGCAAATTCCTAGCTAAATGGCAGGGTCCATTTGAGATTAGGGAAAAAGTGAATGAGGTTAATTACAAAGTATACCAGCCGGGAAAGAGAAAACCCGAACAGATCTACCATGTTAACTTAATCAAACCCTGGAAAGATAGGTTGTCTCTGTCAGCGGAGCCTTGCCCTTCGGTGTCTTCACCCCGGTTGCTTCCCGCAGTGAAGGTGTCAGAGACATTATCAGCTGATCAGAACAATCAGGTTAAAGAATTTCTCATCCAAAATAGGGAGGTATTTTCAGAGCTGCCTGGCCGAACGACCATAATAAAACATGACATTGTCACAGAACCAGGGGTCAGGGTTCATTTAAAGCCATATAGGATTCCTGAAGCTCAGCGAGAAGCTATTTCTAAGGAAGTTAAAACCATGTTAGAACTGGGAGTCATAGAGGAGTCTAACAGTGAGTGGTCCAGTCCCATAGTGCTCATCCCGAAGCCCGACGGTAGCATACGCTTCTGTAATGACTTTCGTAAGTTAAATGAGGTGTCCAAGTTTGACGCATACCCCATGCCCCGTGTGGATGAGCTTGTAGAAAGGCTGGGAACAGCCAGGTTTCTCACCACATTGGACCTGACCAAAGGTTACTGGCAAATACCTTTATCTGATAGCGCCAAAGAAAAAACAGCCTTTTCGGTTCCGGAGGGGCTGTACCAGTATAAGATGTTACCCTTTGGGTTGCATGGGGCTCCAGCAACCTTTCAACAGGCGATGGATAAAATTTTGAGGCCCCATAGAAAATATGCAGCTGCCTATTTGGATGATGTGGTAATTCACAGTACAGACTGGGGGTCCCATTTGGTTAAAGTACAAGCAGTACTGGACTCAATCAGAGAGGCAGGGTTAACTGCTAACCCAAAGAAGTGCTGCCTCGCAATGGAGGAGGTCAAATACTTGGGCTTCACCATAGGCAGAGGTCTGATTAGGCCCCAATTGAATAAAGTTGATGCTATTCAAAACTGGCCTCGTCCAGTGAATAAAAAACAGGTAAGGGCTTTTTTGGGAATTACTGGGTACTATAGACGGTTTATTCCTAATTTTGCGACCACAGCGGTGCCGTTGTCAGACCTTACCAAAGGGAAGCAGTCAAATGTGGTGAAATGGAACCCTGATGCAGAAAAGGCGTTCCAAGCGTTAAAAGTGGCTTTGTGTTCACAACCGGTGTTGATAACACCAGATTTTTCAAAAGAATTTGTGGTACAGACAGATGCCTCAGAGGTAGGGATAGGTGCTGTGCTGTCCCAAACCAGAGATGGGGACGAACACCCTATCATTTATTTGAGTAGGAAACTCAATGAGCATGAAAAAAGGTATGCCATTGTGGAAAAGGAGGCTTTGGCCATTAAGTGGGCACTAGATACCTTGAGATATTACCTCTTGGGTAGACAATTCAGACTAGTGACAGACCATGCCCCTTTAAAATGGATGTATGTAAATAGAGGCAAGAATGCTCGTGTAACTAGATGGTTTCTAGCGTTGCAGGACTTTAAGTTTACTGTCGAACATAGACCGGGAACACAATTGGCCAACGCAGATGCATTGTCTCGCATCTTCTGTTTGGGGGCTACAAGTGTTCCGGCCCCTAGGTCGAAACAAGGGAGGGGGATATGTGACAAGAACACTGGGATAGTGTTTGAGGGCAGGTATATTTGTCCCAGGTTCTTGTCTTACATGTTTTAGAAAATGTTAACTTCTAGGAAAAATGCTTTTTGTTTTGTCTGAACCTTTTCAGTTTGCTGTAAAAGCTGGGTAAAGGCTCTGAGAGAGAGATAAGGCGAGTTCTAGACATTGGGCCCAGTTCGGGTCTTTGGCCTCACAGAGGGCTAATCAGGGTTTCAGCTGTGTTAAGAGTGTTATAGTGCTTCTAACCTGATTAGTATGGGCAGACTGCCTGGGAAGGCTGCAGGATCTGTGTGTGAGAGACACGCTTTCTGATGCAAGTGAGCTATACAGTATGTACTGAAGAACTCTGTGTTTGGTTTAGTGACAGTTAGGAATATCTTATGTTTAGTTAGTGCCGGACAGGCAAGGTATTTTTATTTTGGGGTTTGTTTTATTTTCTGTTTCAATAAAACTGGCCGGGGTCAGTTGTACCAGAAACTGGACTTGTGTTGTTCCTCAGCTGCTGCGTGCGGCCATATTCCCCAGGAAAAGGCGCCTTGCACCCCTACAGTGTTACAATATATATATATATATATATACATACACAGTATATATATATAATTATATGTGTATATATATATATATTTATTTATCATGCAAACTCATGCACTCACACCTGAGCTAATTGAGAAAAATTACAAAAGCCCATAAGGCAGATAAAAGCTTTATATGAACATATACATTACCCAAAAAGAAAATAGCAATGTTTACAGTAAAGACATATTATAAGTAACCGTGCAGACCCAGACTTACATTCAAGGTGAGATGTGTCTAACAAAAAAATCCATTTAGATTCACACTGTAGCAATAATAAGAGGTGACACATGATCAGTAATCCTGCAACAAATAGCAGATAGGTTATGTTTTGCTAGAACCGAGGATAGCAGCTCGTATAGCAGGTTTGCACAGGATAGGTGGCAGGGCCGTAACTAGGTGTGTGCCTGAGGCGCCTTGTCCACAGTGCATATGCTTTGTGGGCACACTATCAGGCATCACCACTGGCAGGGCCGCTCACCACTGCCGCCGTTACCTGCAGCATGGCTGCTCTGAAAGGAGTGCCCCGGCCAGCGTGTGCAGCTGTGCAGGAAGTGATGGTGATATACGTTGTGTTTCCTGCACAGGGCCCTCCTCCAGGAGGAGATGAGACTCTCCCTCTCTCAGTGGCTGGCAGGTGGCTGCAGGAGACTAGGCATGCCGTGCTGCTGGTTACTGCCCCCCGAGCAGCCTACTACCACACTGCCACCACCAGTCTCAGAGGAGCCGCTGCTGCGTGTCCCGGGCAGGCACTAGTCACTCGCACAATGTATAATCCCTGGAGTATCCAGTGTACATGAGCATTGTGAAAGTTATTGTGAAACTTTTTGGGTGCGTGAATTATCACACAGTGTAGTTAGATATACCACCATTATTACCAAGCACTCTGCAGGTATTACAAGTTACATGCGCAATACTGCACAGCAGCTATAGTAATTGCTTCTCTCGTATGCAGTAGCAGGTTTCCGCCGCCAGCTACAAGGGCAGGGGTAAGGGGTACATATACTGTGGGCATTAATATGTGTGTAAGCGGCACACCTACAGTGGTCATTATGTGTGCAAGTGGCACAACTACAGTGGTCACTTTGTGTGTAAGCAGCACAACTACAGTGGTAATTTTGTATGTAAGCGGCACAACTACAGTGGGCATTATGTGTGTATGGGGCTTTACCTTGCGTAACGTGTATAAGGGACTTTATTCTGTGATGCAATGTCTATAAGGAACACTACTGTGCGGTGTAATGTGAATAATGGACACTACTGTGTGGTGTAATATGAATAACAGACACTGACACTATTCTGTGGCCATGCCCCTTCCCCATAAAGCCATACCCCTATATTTTTGGTGGCGCGTGCAGTCCCTATTTTCTGTATGGGGAGGGCACCAATTCTCTTTCTGGCACAGGGCACCACAATGTCTAGTTACGGCACTGATAAGTTGCTATATGTATTTTCGATAACGCTCTGCAATAATAAATATTTAATATTAAAAAATAAAAATTATACTTTATTGTCATTAGCTTAAACTTAACTATTTAATCCATCTTCTCTATCAATTATTTACTTATTAATACAGGGGGAGTATCCCATATCCAAAATGCTTGGGACCAGAAGTATTTTGGATATCGGATTTTTCCGTATTTTGGAATAATCGCATTCCATAATGAGATATCATGGCAATGGGACCCAAGTATAAGCACAGAATGCATTTGTTTCATATACACCTTATACACACAGCCTGAAGGTCATTTTAGCTAATATTTTTAATAACTTTGTGCAGTAAACAAAGTTTGTGTACATACACACAATTCATTTATGTTCCATATAGAGCTTATACACACAGCCTGAAGTTCATTTAATACAATATTTTTAATATTTTTGTGTAATAAATAAAGTTTGTGTACATTGAGCCATCAGAAAACAAAGGTTTCAGTATCTCACTCTCACTCAAAAAATTCTGTATTTCGGGAATATTCTTTATTTAGGAAATACTTGGATATGGGATACTCAACCTGTACTGTGGGTTTGGTTTATCAGAAATTTAAGATTGTGCAGTAGACAACAATAGCAACCTTTGCAGGCGGCAGAGAGACACCAGCTCTTGATCCTAGTGTTCAGTAAGTGAAAGGTACATTCAGTCACGTCCTTAGGGGTTATATGTGCATCCTTCTATTTGTGCTAAGCAAGAGTGTACAGATTCAACAGGGGTGTCATTAGCCAGAAACAACACCCATATCCTGAATCACCTGAGATGACACACGACGCACATCTTACATTTAGTAAACATACTGTGTATTGCAGTTAGCAGATGGTAAACATATGAAATAAGCTGCCGGTATAAAGTACATATCCAGTAGCCATCCCTTCAGCATTTCCTCTCTCAGAATTGGCATAGAAGGATGACGGGCTCAGAATAGAGTCATGACCTGCATCAGGAAGATAGCCAGCAATAACACTCTTTAGTTGCAAGTTTGCCTCACCGATCACCTACATTACGAGGCTAATCTAGAATTGAAGTCCAATATTGCAAACTGCACTGTTGATGAGTGCACATGCGCACAAGAAAATAAGATTTTAAACCTACCGGTAAATCTTTTTCTCCTAGTCCGTAGAGGATGCTGGGGACTCCGTAAGGACCATGGGGTATAGACGGGCTCCACAGGAGACATGGGCACTATAAAGAACTTTAGATGGGTGTGCACTGGCTCCTCCCTCTATGCCCCTCCTCCAGACCTCAGTTAGAGAAACTGTACCCAGAGGAGACGGACAGTACGAGGAAAGGATTTTTGTTAATCTAAGGGCAAGATTCATACCAGCCCACACCATCCACACCGTATAACCTGGAATATACGCAACCAGTTAACAGTATGAAACAAAACAGCATCAGCCCGAGACTGATCAAAACTGTAACATAACCCTTATGTAAGCAATAACTATATACAAGTCTTGCAGAAATATGTCCGCACTGGGACAGGCGCCCAGCATCCTCTACGGACTAGGAGAAAAAGATTTACCGGTAGGTTTAAAATCTTATTTTCTCTTATGTCCTAGAGCAGGCATTCCCAACCACGGTCCTCGAGGCACACCAACAGTGCAGGTTTTAGTGATATCCAGGCTTCAGCACAGATGACTTAATTAGTAGCTCAGTTATTTTGATTTAACCATCTGTGATGCAGCCTGGATATCACTAAAACCTGCACTGTTGGTGTGCCTTGAGGACCGTGGTTGGGAATGCCTGTCCTAGAGGATGCTGGGGACTCCGTAAGGACCATGGGGATTATACCAAAGCTCCAGACCGGGCGGGAGAGTGCAGATGACTCTGCAGCACCGATTGAGCAAACATGAGGTCCTCATCAGCCAGGGTATCAAACTTGTAGAATTTTGCAAAAGTGTTTGAACCCGACCAAGTCGCCGCTCGGCAAAGCTGTAATGCCGAGACGCCTCGGGCAGCCGCCCAAGAAGAGCCCACCTTCCTAGTGGAATGGGCCTTTACCGAATTTGGTAACGGCAATCCAGCCGTAGAATGAGCCTGCTGAATCGTGTTACATATCCAGCGAGCAATAGTCTGCTTAGAAGCAGGAGCGCCAACCTTGTTGGCTGCATACAGGACAAACAGTGCCTCTGTTTTCCTAACCCGAGCCGTCCTGGCTACGTAAATTTTTAAGGCCTTGACTACATCCAGGGACTTGGAATCCTCTAAGTCACTCGTAGCCACCGGCACCACAATAGGATGGTTCATATGAAACTATGAAACCACCTTAGGCAAAAATTGAGGACGAGTCCTCAACTCTGCTCTATCCACATGGAAAATCAGATAGGGGCTTTTGTGAGACAAAGCCGCCAATTCAGACACCTGCCTTGCGGATGCCAAGGCCAACAACATGACCACCTTCCAAGTGAGAAATTTTAATTCCACTGTTTGAAGGGGCTCAAACCAGTGAGATTTTAGGAACTGTAACACCACGTTAAGGTCCCATGGTGCCACTGGAGGCACAAAAGGAGGCTGTATGTGCAGCACTCCCTTTACAAAAGTCTGGACTTCTGGGAGAGAAGCCAATTCCTTCTGAAAGAAAATTGATAGGGCCGAAATCTGTACCTTAATGGAGCCTAATTTAAGGCCCATATCCACTCCTGTCTGTAGAAAGTGGAGAAAACGGCCCAGATGGAAATCTTCCGTAGGAGCATTCTTAGATTCACACCAAGATACATACTTTCTCTAGATATGGTGATAATGTTTCGCCCTCACCTCCTTCCTAGCCTTTATCAGAGTAGGGATGACTTCTTCCGGAATGCCTTTCCCAGCTAGGATTCGGTGTTCAACCGCCATGCCGTCAAACGTAACCGCGGTAAGTCTTGGAACACGCAGGGCCCCTGTTGCAACAGGTCCTCTCTGAGAGGAAGAGGCCACGGATCTTCTGTGAGAATTTCCTGAAGATCTTAATACCAGGCCCTTCGAGGCCAATCTGGAACAATGAGTATTGTCTGCACTCTTTTTCGTCTTATTATGATTCTCAATATCTTTGAGATGAGTGGAAGAGGAGGGAACACATAGACCGACTGAAACACCCACGGTGTCACCAGGGTGTCCACTGCTACTGCCTGAGGGTCCCTTGACCTGGCACAATACATCCGAAGCTTCTTGTTGAGGCGTGACGCCATCATGTCTATTTGAGGAAGTCCCCAACGACTTGTTATCTCTGCAAAAACTTCTTGATGAAGTCCCCACTCCCCTGGATGGAGATCGTGTCTGCTGAGGAAGTCTGCTTCCCAGTTGTACACTACCGGAATGAAGACTGCTGCCAAAGCGCTTATGTGATTTTCCGCCCAGCGCAGAATCCTGGTGGCTTCTGCCATTGCCACTCTGCTCCTTGTTCCGCCTTGGCGGTTTACATGAGCCACGGCTGTGACGTTGTCTGATTGAATCAGAACCGGTAGTTCGCGAAGAAGATTCTCGGCGTGACATAGGCCGTTGTATATGGCCCTCAATTCTAGTACGTTGATGTGTAGACAAGCCTCCTGGCTTGACCATATCCCCTGAAAGTTTCTTCCTTGTGTGACTGCTCCCCATCCTCGGAGGCTCGCGTCCGTGGTCACCAGAACCCAGTCTTGAATGCCGAACCTGCGACCCTCTAGAAGGTGAGCACTCTGCAGCCACCACAGGAGAGACACCCTGGCCCTGGGGGACAGGCTTATTTTCTGATGAATTTGAAGATGGGACCCGGACCACTTGTCCAGAAGGTCCCACTGAAAGTCCTCGCATGAAACCTGCCGAAGGGGATGGCCTCGTAGGTCGCCACCATTTTCCCCAGTACTCGAGTGCATTGATGGACTGACACTCTTTTCGGTTTTAACAGGTCTCTGACCATGTTCTGGAGTTCCTGGGCTTTTTCCATTGGGAAAAAAACCCTCTTTTGTTCCGTGTCCAGAATCATGCCTAAGAAAGATAGCCGAGTCGTTGGAACCAACTGTGACTTTGGTAGATTTAGAATCCAGCCATGTTGCTGCAGCACTCTCAGGGAGAGCGACATGCTTTTCAGCAGCTGATCTCTCGATCTCGCTTTTATCAGGAGATCGTCCAAGTACGGAATAATTGTGACTCCCTGCCTGCGCAGGAGCACCATCATTTCCGCCATTAACTTGGTGAAAATCCTCGGGGCCGTGGAAAGCCCAAACGGCAACGTCTGAAACTGGTAATGACAGTCCTGTACAGCGAACCTCAGGTACGCCTGATGAGGGGGATATATGGGGACATGAAGGTATGCATCCTTTATGTCTAGTGACACCATAAAATCGGGGGGACTCCAAGCTGGAGATAACCGCCCTGAGTGATTCCATCTTGAATTTGAACTTTTTTAAGTACAGGTTTAGGGATTTTAAATTTAGAATGGGTCTGACCGAGCCATCCGGTTTCGGGACCACAAATAGGGTTGAATAGTACCCCTTCCCCTGTTGAACTAGGGGAACCTCGACAACCACTTGTTGTTGACACAGTTTTTATCTCCCTTTCTGGGGGGAGAAGCTGGTAAAGCCGATTTGAAAAATCGGCGAGGAGGCACGTCTTCGAATTCCAGCTTGTAACCCTGGGAAACAATTTCCATTGCCCAAGGATCCACGTCTGACTGAACCCAGACGTGGCTGAAGAGTCGAAGACGTGCCCCCACCGGCGCGGACTCCCTCAGTGGAGCCCCAGCGTCATGCGGTGGATTTAGTAGAAGCCGGGGAGGACTTCTGCTCCTGGGAACTAGCCGTAGCCGGCAGTTTTTCCCCTCTACCCTTACCTCTGGCGAGGAAGGAAGAGCCCCGACCTCTTCTGGACTTATGCGACCGAAAGGACTGCATCTGATATTGCGGCGTTTTCTTTTGCTGTGGAGAAACATAAGGTAAAAAGGTAGATTTACCGTGGTAGCCGTGGAAACCAGGTCTGCGAGACCTTCCCCAAATAAATCCTCACCTTTGTAAGGTAAAACTTCCATATGTTTCTTTGAGTCGGCATCACCCGTCCATTGGCGGGTCCACAGGGCTCGCCTAGCCGAAATCGCCATGGCGTTGGCTCTTGAACCTAGCAGCCCAACGTCTCTCTGAGCGTCTCTCATATATAAGACTGCGTCTTTAATGTGACCTAAGGTCAATAAAATGGTATCCCTATCTAGGGTATCAATGTCAGCTGATAAGGTATTAGTCCAAGCTGCTATAGTGCTACAAACCCAAGCCGATGCTATTGCCGGTCTGAGCAAGGCCCCCGTATGTGTATAAATTGATTTTAAGGTAGTTTCCTGTCTGCGATCAGCAGGATCCTTGAGGGCTGCCGTGTCTGGAGACGGTAGCGCCACCTTTTTGGACAAGCGCGTTAACGCCTTGTCCACCCTGGGTGATGATTCCCACCGTAACCTGTCCTGTGCAGGGAAAGGATATGCCATAAGAATTCTTTTGGGAATCTGCAGTTTCTTGTATGGAGTTTCCCAAGCCTTTTCAAATAACTCGTTCAGCTCATGAGATGGGGGAAAGGTTACCTCAGGTTTCTTTTCCTTAAACATGTGTACCCTCTTGTCAGGGACAGAGGGGTCATCCGTGATATGCATAACATCTTTTATTGCGATAATCATATAATGAATACTTTTGGCCACCCTTGGGTGCACTGGCGTGCGCAGCACATTTTATTAGGGGGTGCACCATCAGAGGGGTGTGTCTAGCACCGCCTTTTGGGCGTGTCTAGCACCATCTATTGACGGTCAACGCATTATATAATATCCACCCTTGTACCAATCCTAATAATGCAGATGCATTGTCAGATGTTGTGGTGTGCACCAAACAAACACCCCTGATGGCACTCACTGCAATTACACTGCTCCTCCTCAGCCTGGTCTGGCTCCCCCTCTCTTTCCCCTGCAAGCTGCAGCAGCTTACTTACAAGTCAGTCACTCACTGACACTGACAGTCACAGACTAGTACTGCTGCTGCTGCTGGAAAAACTAGTGACCCGTCAATGCTGCTGCTGGCCGCCTGCCAGTATTGAATTTGTCTTCCTAAGAGAAACGCTGGCTGCATGCTGCTCCTCATCAGTGGTATAGCATAGAAGGAAAGTGGTGGGCATGCGAGCAGCATGACATAATCACGTCACATCGCGCTGTTTTTATACATGGAGGTGGAGCCGGGAGTTTGAAAGCCGGTGGCAGTGGCACCCTTGATTAACCCAGGCGTCCAGTCAGTAATGCAGTCCTGACAGGGTGCAGCACAGAGGGGACAGTAATCATCCTGTTCGGCGATCGCTGCATCAGGCATGTGATATCGGGTGCCAGACATTAGGGGGTGCCTGTGTGCACCAGGCACCCTCCCTTGCGCACGCCTATGCTTGGGTGTAACCTTGCATCATCGTAGTAGACACTGGAGTCAGAATCCGTGTCGGTATCAGTGTCTGTTATTTGGGATAGGGGACGTTTTTGAGACCCTGAAGGGCCCTGTGAACAACAGTCTCCTCCTTCTCCTTAAAGTTGGTCCGGAGATAACGCCACAACATAGACAACCCTGGTTGTCTATGTTGTGGCGTTATCTCCGAACCAACTTTAAGAAGGAGGAGACTGTTGTGATCCACTTGCATTTGTATTCAACACTGAGAATTATACATCTTTCACTGTGGAAGAATAATACGTCTCTTCTGTATTAGTTTTGAATGTGTTTTTAATAAATGTTTTATGATGGAACATGTTATTACTGTGCTTTAAAATAGGTTCTAACTAGTTAAGCTTTAAAAGTGGGAGTTGATACGACCCCTTGGCGCCAGTTCTTCTATTGTTGCATATATATATATATATATATATATATATATACACACACACACACAAACACAATGCCTCACAGCTTTGCTGGCATCTAAGGAGGGACATCAGCGCGCAACGTAATTAGGGGGCATGGCCTACAGAAAAGGGGGTGGCCTCACGGCAAGTGCGGCAATCGCAAGCCACGCCCCCATTTTTGTCATTATGAGGGCATGGACAGCGCTGTGAGTGCTGCTGGCCATGCCCCCTGTCCCTCTCTGCCAGGAATAGATGCTGTGCGCATGCGCACAGCGTCTATTCACCGCTGCTCTCCTCAGAGCAGTGAGTGACAGGGAGGGATCTCCCAACTGCCCCCCGACTCGCGGGACACTGCGACCCGTGGGTGGGACAGTGGAACAGACCGTGAAAAACAGGACTGTCCTGCCAAAATCGGGACAATTGGGAGGTATGCACACACATACATACATACATACATACATACATACATATGGATTGGGTCTTATATGCCGGCGGTCAGAATACCGACCGCGGCATCCCGATGGTGAGAATCCCAACAGGAGCAAGGTAAGTATACTTTCCTTTCCCTAATTTCCCCCTAACCCTCACTTTCCACAGCCTAAACCTAACCCTCCCACACCCCCGCAGCCTAACCCTCCCGGGAGGTGCCTAACCCTAATCCCCTTTCCCGCAGCCTAAACCTAAACCCCCCCTTCCTTCCCCACCGCAGCCTAACCATAACCATTCCCAGGGGTGCCTAAACCTAACCCCCCTCCCCACAGTCTAACCCTAACCCTCCCCCTGCAGCTTAAATCTAACCTCCACCCTTGTGGCTTACCTCTCTGATGGGTCTGCAGTGCAAACAGTCATTCGGGATTCTGAGAAGTGTCGGGATTCCTGTGTCGGTATTTTGACTGCCAGGATCCCGACCAGGTCCCATAAAAATAAAATAAAATGTATACACACACATATACAGTGTGTATGTGTATATGTGTGTGTATATGTGTGTATATATATATATATATATATATATGTATATATATGTATATGTGTATATATATATATATATATATATATATATATATAATATACACAAATTGAATGCATAACTAAGGGGAAAAAAATCAATAAATCCTTACTAATAGGGCAGTGAGTGCCTAAAGGTTCCGCTCTGTCTCTCCAGTCTCCACCCGGCCAGCACACATCCACAGTCCACAGCACAGACTCCTCACTTCCAGGGAGCTTCCTTCTTCTCTGCAGCCTGCGTGCTCAGCCAGTCACTGAGCCGCAGGCTGCAGCTTACCATCCTATTGGGCGGCTGAGCCATCACTCAGCAAGAAGCCCAGCCAGCTCTGCAGCGTCGGCGGCTCTGAGCATGACCGCTGGGCTGTCAGTGGGGAGGGGAGCGCAGCGCCGCGGATCGGATTAGAGATCCTATCTGGCGGGTGGCAGGGGGCCCTTTCAGACAGGGGGGCCTGGGGTACTTACCCCCGGAGCCCCCCCTCAATCCGGCTGTGCCTGCACCCATCAGTGCCCGCTGTGTGTGTTGTGTGTGGGAGCAATGGCGCGCAGCGTTACCGCTGCGCATTACCTCAGAGAAGATCTGAAGTCTTCTGCCGCCTGTGATGTCTTCTTTCTTCTAATACTCACCCGGCTTCTATCTTCCGGCTCTGTGAGGAGGACGGCGGCGCTGCTCCGGGACGAACGGCGAGGGTGAGACCTGCGTTCCGACCCTCTGGAGCTAATGGTGTCCAGTAGCCTCAGAAGCAGAGCCTATCATTTAAGTAGGTCTGCTTTTCTCCCCTCAGTCCCACGATGCAGGGAGCCTGTTGCCAACAGTGCTCCCTGAAAATAAAAAACCTAACAAAATTATTTTTCAGAGAAACTCAGGAGAGCTCCCCTGTAATGCACCCAGTCTCCTCTGGGCACAGGATCTAACTGAGGTCTGGAGGAGGGGCATAGAGGGAGGAGCCAGTGCACACCCATCTAAAGTTCTTTATAGTGCCCATGTCTCCTGCGGAACCCGTCTATACCCCATGGTCTTTACGGAGTCCCCAGCATCCTCTAGGACATAAGAGAAAAGCATGAATCTGCATGGGGGCTTCCTAATGCATGATTTAGCAACAAAGTAAAGAAAAACTGTCACAAACAGTGAAAAAATATACTTTTGTATATGTCTCCTTCTGGGAGAGAGTAGACAGGTCAGCTCTGCTGGGGGGTTGTGCGGAAGGTGTGGCACATCAAAGGGGGAGGTGTGGAGGTGACACAATATAAAGGAGGCAGTATGGGAGGCGTAGTGGCCACGATCAAGTCATTGTAGCCACGTGCCCCTCTTTACAATGCAGAGATTAGCGGCATTATACAACAGGTGGCGTGGCTACGAGGACGCGTTTCACCCAGATTCGCATCATCGGCACCTGGTCTGTCCACTTTACTCTCTAAGTCCCGTCTGGGCAGGGGGGTTCATCTGAAGTCGGGGAGACCTGCATGTTCTCACCCTCCATACGCAACAGCAATCTCTGTGTACACTGACAGCGCTAAAAGACAAGCTCACAGGTCAGACAAACACACTGACAGTGCTAGAAGACAGGCTTACAGGTCAGACAAACACACTGACAGTGCTCACACTCGTTCCCTTGTAGATCAGGCATCTATTTGACTACTCTCCCCTCTGAGCTTGGTGCTGGACATCTTGTGATGACATACTGTACACAGGGCCGGTTCTATGATTTGTGGCGCCCCGGGCAAAATATGGGGGGCGTGGCTTCGATTGGGGGCGTGGTCAGCGCGCTGAAAGAAAAAATAAAAATAAATAAAAAGTATACTTACCGTCCCCGTTCCTGATCCAGACCCCCTCCGCCGGCGGCGCCGCTCTTCTCCTCTCCTCCTCTCTTCTGTTCTCTTCGATCTATGGGAGAGACGTTATTACGTCTCTCCCATAGAACAGCATAGACACTAGAGGTCAATTATGACCCCTAGTGTCTGTGCCACTATGCTGTGCGGTGCGCGATGACGTCAATGATTCTTTGAGGAAGCCCCTGTGGGAGGAGCGAAACGCGTCAGAAGCTGAACTGTTGGACCCCAGCTGGAGTTAGACCCGTAGTACATACCGGCCGCAGCATTCATCTGCTGGTTGTTTATTCTTGAGTGGAGAGGAGCCGCTCACCGGTGCCCGCAAACGGCACGTAGAGGTGGAGACCTGTGGAGCATTCAGACCGAGCAGGACAGGTTGTAGCAGGCGCCAGTGCAGGTGCCGTTTTCCCCGCAGCTAGAAGCCAGTGTGGTGGACGTCGGGATGTACTCCTGCTGATACTACTTGCTCACACCTCACGTAAGATTCCGGTTGAAAACGGCTCTCATTTCATTTCACTGACCTATGTTGGATTATTACATTCAAAGGAACTTTGATACTAAGTGACTGTCTATTGGAAACATCTATTATACGGGTTCTACCAGCAGCTACACTTGATCTATATTTTTTTGACTTTGTAAATCAAGTCATTTAGCTATAAAGCTAGTTTTTACACCTCTGTGCACAGAATATGCTTAAGTCCACCTCCTTTTATTGGAAAGTATATATACTTGTCATCTTAGATGTTTAAACTACTAAGACCGGTCTTGTTTTATGATTTGTGATTATTCATATATTATTAAATATTTTTAATTCAATAGGAGTCTGTTATTTTTGTCAGCCATATCATATAAATTTATAATATAGCGCAAAAGTTTCTAACAATTGGAGTTTTTTGGTTAATTGCACTTGGGTGGCCCAGTGCAATTTGATTGACCTGCTAACCCCAGGTCATTAACTTTTTGCAGCTGATTGTTATTTTATCCAAAAGGGTTTTTTATAGCATTTGATATTAGCGCCTGATAAAAAAGTTTTTTTCTGCTAACTACTGGGGGCATACTACAGGAGGGCATTACTACTGGCGGCTTAACTACAGGGACATTACTACTTGGGGGCTAAACTACAGGGGGGCCAGACTACTGGGGGCATAACTACATGGGCCAAACTACTGGGGGATAACTACAGGGGCCAAACTACTGGGGGCATTACTACTGGAGGCTAAACTATAAGGGGGGCATAACTACAGGGGCTAAACTACAATGGGGCAAACTACAGGGGGGCATTACTACTGGTGGCTAAACTAGTGGGGGCATTACCACTGGGAGGCTAAACTAAAGGGGGGGTAAACTACTGGGGTCATAACTGCAGGTACATTACCACTGGGGGCATTACTACAGGCAACATTACTACTGGGGGCAATACGGGCATTGCATAAGGGGCACCACTACTATGGGGTCTATATAAGGGGCACTACCAGTACAGTGGACATTGCATAATGAGCGCTGCAACTGTGGGCATTGTATAAGAAGCGCCACCTCACATGCACCGAAGCCGCACGCAAATGTACTTGCCCCTTCCATCGTGCCCCCCCTATCATTTTCTTCTGGATCCGCCCCTGGCTGCAATCCCCCAATCAGGCCTGTATGCTAGAGTGCCAGACGGAAGCCACTCCTTAGTAACAAGCACCTGGAAGCCCACCTGGAGTTTGCCAAAATGCACCTGAAGGACTCTCAGACCATGAGAAACAAAATTCTCTGGTCTGATGAGACAAAGATTGAACTATTTGGCGTGAATGCCAGGCGTCATGTTTGGAGGAAACCAGGCACCGCTCATCACCAGGCCAATACCATCCCTACAGTGAAGCATGGTGGTGGCAGCATCATGCTGTGTGGGATGTTTTTCAGTGGCAGGAACTGACACTAGTCATGATAGAGGGAAAGATGAATGCAGCAGTGTGCAGAGATATCCTGGATGAAAACCTGCTCCAGTGTGCTTTTGACCTCAGACTGGTGCGATGGTTCATCTTTCAGCAGGACAACGACCCTAAGCACACAGCCAAGATATAAAAGGAGTGGCTTCAAGGCAACTCTGTGAATGTCCTTGAGTGGCCCAGCCAGAGCCCAGACTTGAATCCAATTGAACATCTCTGGAGAGATCTGAATATGGCTGTGCACCGACGTTTCCCATCCAACTTGATGGAGCTTGAGAGGTGCTGCAAAGAGGAATGTGCAAAACTGGCCAAAGATAGGTGTGCCAAGCTTGTAACATCATATTAAAAAAGACTTGAGTCTGTAATAGCTGCCAAAGGTGCATCAACAAAGTATTGCGCAAAGGCTGTGAATACTTAAGTACATGTGATTTTTTTATTTTTTTTATTTTTAATAAATTTGCAAAAATCTCAAAAAAACTTTTTTCACGTCATTATGGGGTATTGTGTGTAGAATTTTGATGGGAATTTTTTTTTTTTTTTCCATTTTGGAATAAGGCTGTAACATAACAAAATGTGGAAAAAGTGAAGCGCTGTGAATACTTTCTGAGTGCACTGTAGAGCAGACATATGGCAGGCATATGAATGCCTGCTCTGCTACTTCATTAATTAGCCCTATCCCTCCCCTTTTTTCGCACCCTCCAACAGTGCCCTAAGCTCTTGCATGGCACGGAAGGGATAATTATTTTTGCTACTCTAGACTCAGGAAACCTCACCTTAGTAAACTCTTTTATATAATTGACACTTGTGTATCTTTACAGTCAGAAAGGTGGAATCTGGGAGGCAAGGACAGTGTCTGTTGCTTCTACCCTGGTGCAAGATCTGTGATGTTGCTGCTGCTGCTGATCAGTAGCGGCTCTTGCCACGGGCAAGCAGGCTTTTTGCCCGGGTGCCACTACCCTGAGGGCACCGCCACCGTGGCAAGAGCCGCTACCAATCCACCCTCCCTTCACACCTGCTCCCCGGCCCGGCCCCCGGCTCCCGGCTGCTGCGGGCGCAAGCAGCCGGTGTTGCTGCTGACTGACGCTAGAGGTCAAAATTGACCCCTAGTGTCAGTGCGGCGCTGCTATGGGAGAGACGTCATGACGTCTCTCCCATGGAGGGGAGCCAGCGCCCAGAGACAGCGGCAGCAGCGGTCCGGAACCAGGAGTGAGGCTGGTAAGTATTGTTTTTTTGTTTTTTTTTAGGGTTTCAAACCGGCGCTACTACAGGGGGCACAGCTACTGGGGGCACTACTACAGGGGGCACAGCTACTGGGGGCACTAATACAGGGGCAGCCCCCTACAGGGGGCACAGCTACAAGGGGCACAGCTACTGGTTCAAATCCACAGGAGGTACAACTACAGGGGGCACATACTGGAGGCACTGCTACAGGGGGAACAGCTACTGGGGGCACAACTACTAGGGGCAATACTAAAGGGGGCACTGCTACAGGGGGAACAGCTACTGGGGGCACAACTACTAGGGGCAATACTAAAGGGGGCACTGCTACAGGGGGAACAGCTCCTGGGGGCACAACTACTGGGGGCACAAGTACAGGGGGCACAGCTACTGGGGGCACTACTACAGGGTCAGCCCCCTACAGCGGGCACAGCTACAAGGGGCACAGCTATTGGTTCAAATCTACAGGAGGTACAACTACAGGGGGCACATACTGGGGGCACTGCTACAGGGGGAACAGCTACTGGGGGCACAACTACTAGGGGCAATACTAAAGGGGGCACTGCTACAGGGGGAACAGCTATTGGGGGAAAATTAACTGGGGGCACAACTACTGGGGCAAATCTACAGGGGGCACTACTACTTGGGGCACTGCTACAGGGTGCAAATCAACTGGGGGCACAGCTACATGGGGCACTGCTACTGGGGGCACAGCTACAGGGGGCACTACTAAAGGGAGCACTGCTACAGGGGGAACAGCTACTGGAGGAAAATTAACTGGGGGCACAGCTGCTGGGGGTACATCTACTGGGGGCACAAGTACAGGGGGATAACTGTGGGCATGCCCCTTCCCCATTAAGAAGCCACACCCTTTCCCTATGAAGCCACGCCCCTGTTTTGGGGCGTGCGCCATTGGCATGCACCAACTGTCGTGGGGGGGGGAGGGCGCCACAGGAAACTTTCACCCTGGGTGCCACAAGGTCTAGAACCGCCCCTGCTACTGATGATGATCATCAGCATAGTCATAGGCGTTTATCTTATTATGGGTGCAATGTGTGCAGTGCACACAGGCTCCTGGGTCCAGGGGGGCCCACACTGCACCCATATTGTTTAATACTCACTTTTCTGGAGTCCTGTGACGTGCACTGAAGCCACTCCCAAAATGGCCGCCACGCATACACAGTAGATAATTAGTCTCCAGGCCATGGCGGGCACCAAGCTTCCAGAGACTTGCTTTTGTGCAGAATAATCCAGCACAGTGCCGGAGCCTATGATGCTGTGGGAGAGGACGGGGCCCACCCGGAGTCTGCACATGGCCGCCCCCCCCCTCTCTTAAAACACCTGAGCATAGTCCATGGTAGTATGTATGTCATTATACAGGTATCAGCATGCACTGGCAGCCATGGGTATACTGTACTGAAGTTCACCATATACAAATCTTCTTACTCTACTGTATACTAACTTTATACCCACACAGCATCAAGGGTGGGAGATGAGCCCATGCTGAACAGTCTATGGGGGTCATTCCGAGTTGATCGTAGCTGTGCTAAATTTAGCATAGCTACGATCATTCACTCTGACATGCGGGGGACGCCCAGCACAGGGCTATCCCGCCCCGCATGTCAGTGCCAGCCCCCCGCAGAAGTGCAAAGGCATCGCACAGCTGCGATGCCTTTGCACTTCAAGAGTAGCTCCTGGCCAGCGCAGCTTTAGCGTGCTGGCCGGGAGCTACTCATCGCTCCCCGGCCTGCAGTGGCTGCGTGTGACGTCACGCAGCCGCTGCCGCCCGCCCCCCGTTTGGGCCGGACCGCTCCCACGAAATGGCGGCCAAACGCCACCGTTCCGCCCCCTCGCGCCCAGCGATCGCCTCTGTTTGTCAATCAGGCAGAGGCGATCTCAGCCCTGCTACGGCCTACGGCCATCTGGCATGCGCCAGCGCACTACGGCGCCGGTGCATGCGCAGTAGGGACCCGTTCGATTGGCTGCGACAAAAAGCAGCGAGCGAATGGGTCACAATGACCCCCTATGACTGGTATCATCATACACATGTTCCAAGCAGCAGGACAGCTCCCATGGCACTAGGGGAGAAGAGATAGCCCCCTCACGTAGTGTGGGAGCCATGAACCAGAACCAGAGCAGGACACGACCTGCAGCAGGGAGTAAGTACTTCTGGTACAACCCCCAGAGCACCCCACCCTGTGCGTCAACACCGGACACAACCCCCTCCTTACAACCATACAGGCTTTAACTTGCAATGAATATCATCACCTTGCACCTCTTTGTATCAGTAGCTTTGCTGAGAGTTGTAGTGTTATTTGTTATTTGTATACTGCCCTGCTTACTGTATTGTACTGTTACCATATTATTAGCCTTTTTTGTTTCCTTTATAAACTGTCTTGTTGTTTCCCCCTGTACAGCACTGCAGACCACATGTGGCGCTATATAAAGTTTATTATTATTATTAATAATAATATCTAGCTGTCATCAAGGTTCCCTATTTTTACATCAGTTACACTGTGTTAATTAACAGTCCAGCCTAGAACACCTGAATGTATGTAACATCAATAACAGAATTTACGCTGTCTTTATGAGGAACTTTTTCATGACTAAAATATAGGAACTGCAACATATGTGTGAGTCGCCATAATAGATTTTGTCACATGTTGCATCTGCCCCACCTGCAGTGCAACAAGGTTTTGCCCATTAGTGTGCTTTTTGGTTTGCTAACAAACCTGAATAAGACCCTCAGGGGGTCATTTAGACCTGATTGCTGCTGTCACACAGCTACAACGGTCTTCGCCGGTCAGCCGCGGGATGGTGCGAAGGATTCATTCGCACGGGCGTTCGCAATGAGCTTGACAGGAAGAGGCCGTTTGTGGGTGGCAACTGATCGTTTTCAGGCAGTGTCCAGAAAAATGCAGGCGGGCTCAGGCGTTTTCAGGGAGGGCGTCAGCTACGGCCCCGATTAGCAGGATTCCATTAAGTTCTGGGCTGCACAGAGACTGCACAAAATCAGTTTGTACAGCTCTGCTACACATGCGATCGCACACTTGTACAGCGAAAAAACACTCCCCCTGTAGGCGACGACTATCTGATCGCAGGACTGCAAAAATTGCTGCCCAGCGATCAGATCTGAATTAGGCCCTCAGTCCGCAACACTCCAGTAACACTCTAAACAGTGATGGAAAAAACAGATCAAAATTATTTCTAATTCTTTCAAAATATAGAAAACTGCTGCAAACGTAGCTATGCAGGAAGATCAGATAATAACTAAAGGATTTCTGTATACAATTAAGTAGATAAATCCTCATTTGTTGGGTTTACATGAAGGTTGGATGCATCACTATAAAGACAGAATGTGTGTGGTGAAGAGTGGTATTTATCTGTACCCATCAGGATTGTTCTCTGTTCCAACTACGGGAACTGCCACACCCATAGTAATCTATTTAGGCTTCCCTACAGGTACTTGCGCTGACACACCTGAATAATCATCCTGCTCGTAATCCTATTGTCTGTGTCTATAACCATACTGCCTACACTGCTAGATTCAGGCGTACTAACATATCTATGTCACCCTTTAATAGTATTTTGAGGCTCAGAGCTCTTACACTAATAGTTATAGCAAATGCAATGCTCCCAGCAGTAACCGGGTGGAAATATCAAGCTGAAGAACTCTATATTTAATTAGTGTATTTAAGCTTACACCACCTATATTTGCCTGCAAATAGACACTTCTTTTACGCCACATTTATTTATAATGGATCATCTTACTGTTCTTCCATATGACAATATTCTAGAACCATTGTTTAGCAGCTGAAGAACATACTCCTATTGTAATTGTTATACCATGTGTTGTGGAGCAATGTCTCCTAATATCTCAAGTGACTTAGAAATATTCTCTATGTATAGTCAGATATCTCATTATGGGTCATTACTTATTGCCTGTACTGTCAGTGGTCCTGAAACCCTTGATATGGATAGACACTACTGTCATTAGCATAATGATAGCATATGTCACTGTTAATGATGCCCCCTACTAATTACCCAGGCATGTTGGAGGAGCAGGGTCCAGCTGCGGCATCACACTACATTGATTTGTTTGGGGAGGCGGTGTGGCTACACCTCCCGGATTTGCTCACGCCTCCTTTAGTACCCAGGCAGCACGAATGTCTTAGCCCTGAGAGTAGTAGTGAAGAGTGAACTAAACAAATGCCAGTGAGATTCACATAAAAAGTTTGTGAACTGAGACATTTGTTAAAACTACAAAACATTGACCGTCTCAAAATTAAATTAATAAACCTACTTTTAGATGTCATAATTTATTTAATCAATCCCCTCTAGATAGACCTCTATCTGTAACAATGTATAGCACAGGAAAGGGGAAAGTGAGGTATAAAAAGAAGAGGTGGGCATAATCTGATGACTTCATCGGCATCTTTCAGTGGAAGGGCCAAGGCAAATGACATTGCCATCACATCCTTAGTTACCCACTTACGCCCTTGACCACTGGACAAATAAAGTGGGCTTAGTGCTTTTCTATAACAGATGACAATAGGCTTAGCACCCCACTTTATGTTAATATATTTAATTTATACCACAGGGCCTATAACCTGTCAATCTAGTAGGATAGTTTTGTAGTCTTATCTGATCTGACCAACCTTGGTGGTCACAGATGGGTACCCACTGAGCCAGCCCTTCCCAAGGTGACAGCATCTTTCCTTAGATTGCCAAGCACCAGGTCTACTTTTAACTCTCTGTAATGACTCCTGCTGGCTTTTTTACTCCTATCAGGCTTTACTTGGATAACAAGAGGGCAAGCACCAGATCTTTTGAGCCTCCTTGACACCAGGATTTAGGCGTCTGACCTAGACCAAGTGACTGCTACCTTCTTTCTGCAGATTCCTCTTTTTACAATTTGCCTGCATCTTCTTTCTTCCTCCTAATAGGATGGCTTTTCTTTCTAGCAGGCCTTCTTGCTTCTGATCTTTGGGAGCTCTTCTGCGCTTACTCTCTGCTGTCAAACTGTTCCCACTCTCATGGGATAATATCAAATTTTGTGAGTGGGCAGAGCTATGAAGCAGAGAACCAATCACTGATCATTCCACTCACGATGCACCAATTTTGAGTAGCCATGCACCTATAGGCTGAGTTTCAATCTTTTTAGGACGCGGTCAGTGGCGGATCTTGCCACGGGCAAGCAGGACTTTTGCCCGGGGCGCCGCCTTCCGGAGGGCGCTGGCGCCATCCGGAGTGCGCCGCACCGTGGCAAGATCCGCCACTGCTGTCCACTGTGTCCCTGTCCGCCTCCGCTGCCGTCCCCGTCCCCATCCCCGTCCCCGTCCGCCTCCTGAAGGGAACTAGACGCTATGCGTCTAGTTTCCCTTCCTGGAGAGTAACTTTGCTGAGCGGTGCGCGATGACGTCATCGCGCACCGCACAGCAAAGGTCCTCTCTACGAAGGGAACTAGACTCATAGCGTCTAGTTTCCCTTCGTGGAGAGGACCTTTTGCTGTGCGGTGCGCGATGACGTCATCGCGCACCGCTCAGCATTCAAGCGGCGCTTTTAATGTACAGGGGGCGTAATTGACCACGCCCCCTGTATTAGGCCACGCCCCATTTTCTGCCCGGGGCGCAGATCGCCCTTGAACCGGCCCTGGACGCGGTACATACTCACTGGACAAGGTTTCTATAATGCTGTCCTTATTTAGGATGAATTAAGCAATGCCAGACTTCAGTACCAGGTTCATACCTCCTCCTGCTCCTCTCCTGTTCTCCCGCACATTGCTGCTGTCAGGTATCCTGTGACGGGCACCCTTCATTTACATGAAATTCTGAATCTATGGAAAGACTTAAATTTTCACATAGAAACTTAAGCTGACTGCCCAGTTTGGTTGCATGAAAAAAAAAAAAGAGTCAATATTTGTGGATCATTTCTACATTTTATTTAGAGGAAAAGTATTTGCTTAGTTAAGACGGCCCACAATGGTTCATTATGGTTAACATTGTTTCTATAAATGCCAAACTACCCCCAAAAAAGGAGATTAGCATTGAACTATTTTTATAAACTTAAAGCCCAGATAGTTGCGGTTCAGGAGACTCATTTTACAAGTCAGGCTCGCCGCTTTTTAGTAACTAGGTTTCCCCACTGTTACACTGCAAATAGCCTGGCTAAGAAAGCTGGTGTGGCTATTTTATTTTCACACCAGTGCACTTTTACTCTTACAACACAACATGCTGATCCTGAGGGAAAATATTTGATCCTGAATGGCCGGCTTGAAAATGTTGAGGTTACCTTAGTACAGTCTTTTTCAACCAGTGTGCCGTGACCAGTTGCAAGGTGTGCCGCGGAGCCAGAGCAGCTTCCTGCACCTTCAGAATGAACTGTTGGCCCGGGCTCTTCTTAGAGGATCAGTCATGCTCCGGCCATGACCTATGCCTTTGTGACGCGGCGGCGTGATATCATAGGTCACGGCCGCCGCGTCTCATCACTCAGTCAGCCCACCCGCCTGCATCCACAGCTTTCCTTGCCCACTCACATCCACACCTGCCCGACTGCCCGCTGCTCAGTATTTGCAGCACTCCACTATGAATAACCCCCTCTACTGATGGACAGGGAGGAGGACAGCTGACCAGTAGCGGCTAATATTTGTTATGTTATTTCTCCTGTGGGGAGCAATAGTATTTATGGGAGGAACAATGTGAATAATTAATGTAGGAAGCAATAGGATTTATGTGGGGAGCAATGTGATTGTATTTTCTGTGTAGGCCAATGTATGTATGGATTTTATTTATTTTTTGCTGTGAGGGCCAATGTGTGTTTTTGTTTTGTTTTTCCTGTGGGTGAACTGATGGTGTGCCTTGGCAATTTTAAAATATTGTTCGGTGTGCCGCTAGTAAAAAAAAGGTTGAAAATCACTGCCTTAGTAGCTTGTTATGCCCCCAATACCAAACAATTATCCTTTTGCAGGAAGCTCTGCTTAATACTACAACAGCATATTAGAGGTGCCTTGTTGATGCTGGGAGGCTTTAATATGGTTTTGGATCCATTCATTGTTAGATCATGAAAACATGTACTGTGGGAACATGTACAGTCAGCCCCTTGAGTATGCTAAAGGTTTTCGCCAGCTGTTGGCGGAATGTGATCGCTTCGATATATGGCGTACTAAACATCCATCGTAGAAAGATATTACATTTTATTCCCATGTGCACGGAACATATTCGAGAATAGATCTTGCTATATCTGATAGGTGGACTCTGCCTTCTATTAGCAGGGTGAATGTTCTCCCCAAAATTGGCTTTGAAGGCAGGATGCTGGACTCTATTCTGGCTCTTTATTCTACGCCATCAGCTAGAGTTTTTGAAAATGGATGTCTTTCCTCAGGATTTGATTTATCTAATGGCACGCATCTGGGGTGCCCTCTGTTCCCCCTCAGTTTTGCACTGGCAGTTGAGCCTCTGGCTGAATGGATTAGGACTCGGGAGATAATTAGAGGCCTGGTAATTGGAGGTCAGTCAAATAAAAGAAATTTGTCTCAGACGACATTTTGTTATGTGTATAAGGTCCTGAAACCTCTTTGCCTGAACTACACGCGGCTTTGCATAGTTACTCGAAAGTCTCATATTATAAATTAAATACCAATGAAAACTGAAGCCCTCCCCTTTAACATCCCTGTTGATTCTTTAACTAGATTAAAGAATTCCTATAGATATGTGTAGCAGGGGCATTCCCTGAAATTTTTGGGGATTCACTTGGCAAACGACGATAATATAATTGATTGTAATTATGGCCCTTTACTGAGGGCTTTTGAGGGGTTGACTGGAGAGTAGATGATGCAGGAGGTTTCATGGTTGGGTAGGAGTGCTGCAGTAAAAATTATACCCCAGCCTAAACTAATGTATTTATTCTGCGTTAGCCCCAAACAACTTCCACAGTTTTTATACAATAAATGTAACCAGATTTAACCAAATACATGTGGAGAGGCTCTAAACCTAAAATTGCAAAGAGTACCTTAGCTCTGTCTAAATCCCACTCTTCATGTCTTCTGAGCCAAGCTAGAGATAGGTTTGACCTGGAAGCTCCAAAGCCATGGGTAATTATAGAAAGATGTATACTTCCGGTAGCTCTCCCAGATTTATTTTGGATGCCGCCCTCTACTACACGTAAATTGTTGGATTTTTTAAAGCAACTATGACTACAATGGATGTGTGGCACAGGTTGGTCTCCTCCAGTGACGAGCTAATGTTACCGTCTCATTTTTTATCATTATGTTCCTTAATGGCCTTAATTCCGAACCTATCACTTGACAATTGGCTGAGGAGTGGTTTACATACGGTGGGAGAACTTTTTTTAGGAGATTATTTTGCATCTTTTATACACTTGCAAGAACAATACAACATCCAGAAGCAGGACTTTATCAAATATTTGCAATTGAGAAATTGGCTCCAGTCATATCTTACTTCACCTCTCAGAAAACCTTTTTTTCCATCATTTATTAAAGCCTGGCTTAATTCCCCATCTCATAAAGGAGGAATCTCCTGGTGGAATCAGTGTCAAATCTCAAACAATAAGAAGGGTAAACCAAGTTCTCAATTTAAGTGGGAGAGAGATTTAGCTAGGACCTTCCAAGAAGAAGAGTGGGATATAATTTTTAGCACCTGTTTTAAACTCTCCAAGTGTATCAACCACTCAGAAATGTTCTTTAAATTGATTCAGAGGGCATACTTTACCCCAGAGAGGCAACATAAAATCAGGCCCTCTATTTCTAAATACTGCTGGGGGAAGTACGGTGAAATTGGCGATATTTACCACATATTTTGGGCATGCCCTCTTCTACAACTGCTATGGAATTAAGTGTTTTTAATGTTTAGCATAATCCATGGGTCTGCAACCTGCGGCTCTCCAGCTGTTGTGGAACTATACATCCTAGCATGCCCTGCCACAGTTTTGCTATTAAGACATGCTAAAACTGAGGACGGGCATGCTGGGATGTGTAGTTGCACAGCAGCTAGAGAGCCGCAGGTTGCAGACCCATGGCATAGTCATTGGAAAAGATATTCCGGCGGATCCGGCTATTGCAGTATTTCATTTATATTCTGGTCAGCTCACCCCAGGGAATAGATATATTCTTGGGCACATCCTGTTTGCTACAAAAGCCTCTATTGCCCAATTGTGGAGATCTTATTCAATCCTTAGCATCTTGCCTATTCAGAATAAAGTTCATAAACATAAATTCGAAACAGCGTAGGTTAAATACTCTTCCTCTCCAACCTCCATACTTATGAAGTGGTTTAGTTGGAATCTATATATAGGGAAAAAATGGGTCACTCAACTATTTACAGTAATCCAATTGATTTCTCTGTTCTATGCTCTCCTTATTCAGACTCATAAATTGGTTTTGTATAACACCTGTTTATATGGTCAGTAATATTTTGTCTAACAGTTTGACTGATATGAATTAACTGTATTTGGGTCTTGACCTCCATGTTCAAACATTTTTATCAATAAAAACTAATGTTAAAAAAAAAAAGACTATCCCCAATGCAATTCTCTAATATACAAGCTAATGTGCCATGTTTCAACCGGTGAAAGGTTTGTTCGGAGGAACATTTTTCCCCTCTAAGGAGTCGAATTTCGAAAAATCTCTGCTTAGTGGGTGGCTGCAAATAACTGTCACAGTTTCCAGACCACCCAGCAGGTTACATGTTCCAGGTCACCCAGCAGGTGCACATGGAGAGTTCACCAACTGACACATTTTCCAGAGCACAATGGTGACACATTGTAAATGGGAGGAAGATGTTTTACCACATAACGCCGAAACAAAGCAACAATTACAACTCCAATATTTCTGCAAATCTACAGACCATGACCTATCATTTGGTATTTGGTGAGCCCTGCTCAGACAACAGCATCATAGAAATATGTCATTCATAAAAGTCGTCCTTCTGCTACTAATATATAGATAACAAGTGACTGATTCAAGTTATGTTTCACTCTCCAGCTTATGTTTTAAGAAAATGTAAAGCGCACCCTGTATCTATCAAACATCAATAGCCATAGCCACCATCACATTAGATATTACCAATTTGTCTGTATGGTATTACTCATTACATTCTCCAAAACCTTCCATGATATTTACCCATCTATCCAGTTATGCAGAATTATTTATATACTTCCTGCCTGTCTTTGGCACTACAGTATAAATAAAAAAAAAACAAAAAAAAACAATGAATAAGCTTATATATAGAATCGTTTAAAATAGAATAGAAAAACACAATCTTCTTTTGGAATGCCAGCAGCGGGGCGAGCACTCAGAGTCTCCTTGCAAGCTCGCTGCAGTCTCCACGCTGCAGGCCCAGTGGTTCGCTGTGTTCAACACAGGATCTATTCCCACTCTATGGTTGTCGTGGACACCTACAAATGGGACAGACGCGTTTCTAGAGAGGAGGGAACCCGTGTGCAGACTTCGTGTGTGGGCCCCCTCCTCTCCTGTTGCCGTCACTGCTGCTGTTAGCGCTCTCAGCGCTGAGACTCTGGCACAGTGCCAGAGTCTACAGTGCATGTGCAGGACTTTTTGAAAAATGGCTGCCGCACCATTTTTCCGGAGTCCTGCGCATGCGCTGTAGACTCTGGCACTGTGCCAGAGTCTCTAGTGCTCAGTGTGCTAGCAGCGGCGGTGACGGCTACGGGAGAGGTGGGGGCCCACACACAGTCACCGATGGATGCCGGAAAGGTGAGCATAGAAAAAATGGGTGCGGTGTGGGCCCCCTCTGGAGCAAGGGGCCCGTGTGCACCGCACACACTGCACCCATTATTGATACGCCACTGGAATGGGAATAGCCCTGTTGCATTGGGATTCTGGCTGTTGATATTGTCGGCTGTTAGGATTTCTGTGTCATTATTCTGAACGCCGGGATCCCGACAGCCGGCATTTTAACTGCAACCCCTTCTTTTTGTATCAGAACACAGTAGATATTGTGTAAAATGGTTATTGTAGACAGACAGACTTCCCATAACAAAGGAAAATGCAATAAAATCTGCAATAAAGATAACTATATTTGAGAGACCGAGCGTTTCAATCCTTTAATGAAAAATGTTGCTGCAAAACAGTATTTACTCATAAATTCACTAAGGCAAATCGAAAGCAATATTATCCTGTGATAAATGTTTTTTTTTAAAAGTTGTAAGCTTTTAAATATTGGCACGATCTGCTGTGAATCGTACAGCAATAATGAATGCTTATCTCGGTTTTACGTGGAATCACTGTGAGCCAGACTTAGAAATAGACGTAAATCAGATTGCAACTAATAAAAATGTGCTTTCATGCACTACTTATATACAAGAACTGAGCCTGTATTAGGAGCTACATGTAAATGAAGTTCCAGTTTCTTGCGCTGGGATCAGAGCATAAAACTTAACTTCAGTATATTATTAGTGTATACACACAAGTGAAGCATGCCCCCTAGAGATGCACCTTATTACAGCTTGGACCCATCTACAGGTAATGTCCATAATAAGGCATATTTGTTGCACTATCCCTAAGGCTGGCATAAAGACATGTGTTGGTGGCGATAATATCATCAGCATGTATACTTATCATAAAAAAAAAAATGAGATAAAAATAAATAAATAGGTAAGACCTCGTAAGTTAGCAAATCACGGCTATATAATGCGTCATGTCACTTCCGGTAGGAAACGTGAGTGGCGTCTTGCGTTCCAAATTCACGGAAGTAAAGTCCAAATCAGGCAAGGTCCCGTTACGTCATTTCCGGTCGATGAGAAGGTCGTACAATGCGTTCCACTGCGATCAGTTTTTCTGGAGGAACACTTGCCAGCCTAAATAATGGTGGAGACATGTCTCCATGTTTTATACAGTTCTATCATATTGGAATTTTGTTTCCATGAAGACTTTGCTAATTTACGATGTATGTTTGGCGCCCAGGAACACAGGAGGTGGGGGGCGTGTTTTGTACCTAATTGGCTCATTACCTTTGGTATAAATAGATGAACTGTTTACTTTACTACCATGCTTCTGACGAAGGACTCCAGGGTCCGAAATGCGTTAAGCAGGTGGTTCTCCAGGCAACTCCAAGGGAACAGTCTTCCCTGTAAACATCTTAAGGACATTTATATTAAATGTGAGTGTAACTTTGTTATTAAATTATCTTGTTTTTAAAAACATTGTTGCACTAAATCCTTCTCCTTCTGAGTTTCATATGCTTGATTGGAGGAAGATATCTCAAGAAACACCTTCACTTTGGAGGATGATGAGCAAGTTTTACACTTACTAAATGTGAGTGTGATACTTAACAAAAAGTCTCCCTATGTAGATATCAAATGGTGTTGCACTGTTTTCTCCTGTTTGAGGTACATCGAGTGGAGCTGCATGAAGGAAAATTGATTCGCCTCGAAGGAATCTTTGAGAGCTATAACCACAAAAAAGATCCTGGTTATGTACTATTAACAATACGTGTAACTTTCTTTGCGACACGGGGTATCGCCTTTTCTTCTGATTTTGGTGTATGGTTTGGTGAACCTAGAGTGATCTGGGCTGCATTTTAAGTTTATTGCACAACCGTAAAGGTGTATTCTTTCTATCTATTTGTTTGTGTATGCTGGCTCCTCATTTGAAGGGGAGGCTTCACTTTTATTGATTCATATATAGTTTTTGCAGTTTCAAAATATGATATCATTATCAGTTATAGAAGTTGATGACTGGGATACATTTGCTCTGGCCATAGCTTTAGGCTTCAACTGTAGCAATATGATGGACCTTCCATTATAATCCAAAACACAGATAAAGAAATGCAATTGTTCACACACATTTTTGGATCTACATTTGACCAGCATCTTTATATTCCAGTGTACGTATCAGGTCCTGTTTGGGCAAGTCCACTTTGTTTCTGCAAAACACGTGAACCCGATGGTTTCTAGACATCTCCGATGGTGGGGCATCTGCGCACTAGCAGCATCCGTTTCAGAACATGTGCAGAACTGGTCCTGTGTCATCGCACTCAGTGGCCCCCTAAAATGCAGTCTGATTGACAGGCTGTGGCTGTATGGGAGCAGGGAGTAGGGGGACCTGGGCAGCTTTCCTGAAAACGGGGGAGGGGGTGTCACCCAGGAGTGCCGAGGTTTGGATCTGTGTCTTCCAATGCAGATTTCCTGGCCTAGGCTATGGAGCTGTGATGGCTGAGCTGAGTAACCTCAGGGTCACCCAGATGGACGATAGCCTCTCAGATAATCTGATGCTGCATTTTAGGACACAGCACTCGGATCAGCGATGCCACAAGTAGGCGTCTTTTTCCTTCAGACGCCTCCTGCAGCATTAGTTCAGTTTCACATAGCTGCTGCATCCAGAGACTCAGAAACAATGAACTGTGTCCATCTCTGAATTAGGCCATAGATCCAACTCAAGCTTATGACAAGTTTTAGGGCTGAAGTGGGACACAAACCATTATTCTGTTTATCTTTTAGTTATATGGCAACCCAAAGGTTTTGGAGGACCGTACACTGGATGGAGCATACAGTTAATTACATAATACAGGGATGATAAATCAGGACAGCAATACACAAGTACATAGATTTACAAGAGAGCACAAAAGGACAAATAGTTCAGCAAAGGATTTGTAAGACAGGTATAACACATTAACTTTCCAGTTATGCAGAATTAAATGAATGGTTTTATATAGAGAAAATATAGCATAGGACATGACAGGACAAGTGAGATAGTGGACAGACATGGCTCGTAGGGTAGATTGCCCTGCTAATGAGAATTTAAATTTTATATAAGGGGATAATGAGAGACAATAGGAGCAAAAGGGACAATTTGCACCATAGGGACAATTATGGTGTACATTATAGCAAGATGCTGAGGCTAGAATAGGGACTTGGCTTAAATCTGGTCATGATAATACACAGACCAAGAAGTAGTTGAATTGTGCAGGGATCAAGATCAAGCAACCTTCTGGAGTGGCCAGATCATGATTAGAGGAGGTGGTGTAGGAGGAAGTATTGTAAATAGGCAAGAGGTAAGGAGTAGCAGTGCTGTATTCATTCACAAGTGGCAAGACTGGCTGTGTTACAGGATTTGTTTTTGAGGCTGAAAGCAGTTGGCACCAAATCATTGGACAGTTTACATGACTGATCTTGTGGTCAACAAGTAGGGCCTGGGTCACTCCAAAAGCTTTAGGGCCCAGGTCAGAGTGGAGGAATAAGGGACCAATGGTCATGGTCAAAGCCACATACTCATTGTAATGCTGGCTACTGGTTGCTCTCCATAGTACATTTTCTTCATCCTGTGATTTTTTTTGTCCAGTTATTGTAAAGTCCCTCAGCTACAGGTTGGTAATGATCCACATGGCTACCTGCTATAGATCAGTGTAGAGGAAGGAGGCAGGGATGGACTGGAGGCAATAATTGACCATGACATTCTTTGCATGTGCACATGGGAAAAGGTGCGAGGCAACATATCACAGGGGCGTGTCACTAGTCATGGGGCATAGCCTTGCGGTACACCTCCATCTCAGCATGCCGACTAGGCCATTGGCCCTTCTGGAATTTGCCAGTAGTGCCAGATGACCAGTCCATCCTGGAATGAGAGGCTGTTAGTCAAGGCCAAAGCCATAGCCTCGATTATTGTTGGTGAGCATCATCAACCAATCTGGAGTATGGCTGAAGTGGTCGAAAGCCTGAAACTGCACACCAGAGAAGAAGAGAGGTAGGTGGGTGGACAGGGTGTGTGTCCTAGGCTATTCTATATAGTTTTAGGAGTAGATGATGGTAGAAGCTGTGACAGAGTGGAGAGCTCACTAGAGTATGTCTGCTCCCTACAGCTGGAAAAGGAGAGAACAGATTTTGTATAATGAAGAGAACGTTTCTTAGTGATACCCACAGATTGGGGGGAATTCAAATGTTTGAAAAGTCGGTAGGGTGTCTGTTTTTTCCTGTATATGAGATAGGAAAAACAGACCCCCAGCTGACTTTTCAAACAATTGAATCTCCCCCACTGTGTGGAATCTCTGTGCCATTTTCTATTGTTTTTAATGAACTAAAACATTTAGCATGTACACCAGAAATTATTATAACACATTCAATTAAGCAGAAACCTTATATGAAATTCTAAACAGTAAGAAAATTATTAGTTCAGTAGAAACCAGATTATTCCTTAAGGGTATTTGAAAGTAAAACAATACAATATGCAAATGTTGTCAGTTTGCCCCGGCCACTAAACAAGCAAATTTTCTGCCATGATAATGAATGCGTTTTACAGTTAAATAATAATGCAGTCCTAAGAAGCTACTGTAGATAAAGGGGTCCAAACTCTCCACATTTCCATAGAGAGTTGTAGAGAGCACACATACATGTATGGAAGACGATTTGCAGCCAATGGTGAATTTCAGGAAGACGTCATGTCCTGGCTCCTGGTGCTTGACAATGAGTTCCTCTATGCCATGATAGATGCCTTGGTGTAAAGTTAAAACAAATACTTAGATAAGTATGGAGACCATGTGGAAAACTAATTTGTACCAGGTCATATTATAGATTATATGTATGTATATTTGTACCAGTTGAATACATTTACGCCTTATTTATTGAACCACCCTCGTATGCATGTGCAGTATGTATAGATAGATAGATAGATAGATAGATAGATAGATAGATAGATAGAAAATCATACAGAATTTAACGCTTAATGTTGCAGCTTATAATGGATTGTGGAATTTTAAACTCCAAGGAGTGCTAATACCAGTCACACAGAATTGATGCGGCAGTTGGGGATAGTAGGGAGTACTTAATATCCTGAGTGAGGTCTCAACAAAACAGTACAAGGATTTTGTATCCTAAAGGTTTCATCAGGGGATGATCGCTCTGTGCTTAGCTCACCATATGCAACTTCAGTCCGTGACTGGCTGATATTTTACTCTGTTTACCTCTTTCACAGATCCTTTGATTACAGTGTGGAGTCAAGATGACATTTTTCAGTAACCGCTGGGTATTAATTTCTTTAGTGTTTGCACTGGCTTAAATAATAAGATTCCTGTCAGTGTAATCTCTCATATATAAATAGGTCTAACACTGCTGCAAGATTTTCCTGTCATCTGAGAACAATACAATTGCTGCTGGTAAGGGGACGCTGACTGTGGGCTTGATTCAGAGGTGAACGCAGTTGGGGTTGGTGCTGCATTTTCGGTCACAGCGGATCTGAGCATTTATGCTAACGCAGCAGGAGGCATCTTTTGTTAGATACAATAACAGAAGAAAAGGGTAACTTGTGCCCTAGCTGCAGCTTAGTACTAAACTCTCAAGAGCACCTCTCCTTAAACAGCTTACAAAACCAAAATTAGAGTAGTTCACAAGTGCTGCTAGACAATACACATCTCGATCCCCGATGTTCCTTTCAGGATGTCCTATATTGTTAAAGAGATTTTTCAAATAGAAAAACATAAGATTTCATCCATACTCAAGATTTTTCTTTCATATATTGGACTCACACCTCTGGACTGACCTCCTCTAAATGAGTGATGTACATCAAAAAGTTTCTTTAAGTCCTCACATTTAACTTCACACCCAATCTGCTAGGGATCGTCTTATCCTTCATGAGGGCACCCACCTCAATTTAATTCCCTATGTTCCTTGAAAGGTTTCTTTTCTGAGCCGCATCCCACATGTTGTCAGGGTTCAAAATCCCATCCACCAGCGATGTAGGGAATAGAGGCCAAATGGTAAAAAAATGTCAGATTCACTATCCTTCCCCAGGGTGTATCATAAAATAAACCCAGTCGGCCATTTATACCCACTGACGGGTTAAAGTGACCCGGAATGGGGCGAAACTGCGTTCCGTCAGTTCCAATTGGAGACGGAACGCAGTTCCGCCTCCTCCGGCCCACCTAATCCGCTGTGTGCCGCCGCCGCTGCTGGAAGATGCCGGGCGCCCACTGAGATTGTGTTACCAACGGGTGCCCAGCTCTCTCTCCGCAGCGGCAGCCGGAGGCAGGAGCTCAGTACTGAGCTCTTGTCTCCGGCTCTGTCACTGTGCGCTATGGGAGAGACGTCATGACGTCTCTCTCATAGTGCCGAGGAGCGGGTGCCGGAAGAAAGGACTGCAGCAGTCTGAAAGCGGGAGCGGGGATCGGTGAGTATGGTGATTTTTATTTTATTTTTTTCCCTATGTGTAGCGGCGCTTCTATTGGGGGGCAATACTACTGGGGGCTTTACTACTGTGGGCAAACTACTGGGGGCATTACTACTGGGGGAACATTACTACTGTGGGCAACCTACTGTGGGCATTACTACTGGGGGGGCATTACTACTGTGGGCAAACTACTGGGGGCATTACTGCTGGGGGGGCATTACTATTGTGGACAAACTACTGGGGGCATTACTATTGTGGGCAAACTACTGGGGCAAACTACAAGGGTGCAAGCTACCGGGGGCATTACTAACGGGGGCCAACTGCTGGGGGCAAACTACAGGTGGGCATTACTACTGGGGGTATAACTACAGGGGCATTACTACTTGGGGGCAAACTACAGTGGGGCATTGCTACTGGGGGCTAAACTACATGGGGGCTAACTACTGGGTGCATTACTAACGGGGGCATTACTACTGGAGGCATTACAAACGGGGGCATTACTACTGGGGGCAAACTACAGGAGGGCATTATCACTGTGGGGCAAACTACAGGAAGGCATTACTACTGGGGGCAAACTACAGGAGGCCATTCCTACTTGGGGGCATTACTCAAGGATGGCTAAACTACTGGGGGCATAACTACAGGGGTTAACCTACTGGGGACATTACTACTTGGGGGCAAACTACAGGAGGGCATTACTACTGGGGGTATAACTACAGGGGTGTTACTACTTGGGGCAAACTGCAGGGGGCATAACTACAAGGGTTAAACTATTGGGGGCTAAACTAAAAGGGGCAAACTAAAAGGGGGTATAACTACAGGGGCTGAACTACAAGGAGGCAAACTACAGGGGGCATTACGACTGGGGCATTACTACTGGGTGCTTAACTACAACTGGGCAAACTACTGGGGGCATTACTGACGGGCAAACTACATGGGGGCTAAACAACTGGGGGCTAAACTACTGGGGTCATAACTGCAGGGGCATTACCAATGGGGGCATACCTACTGGGGCTAAATGACTGGGGGCATTACTACAGGCAACATTACTAATGGGGGCATTACCATTAAGTGCATTACTACTGGGGGCACTACTAATGAGGGCATTGTAAAGGGGGCACTTCATAAGGGGCATCACTCCTGGGGACATAAGGGGCACTACTATTGCGGGCATTGCATAAGGGGCACCACTACTATCAGAGCCGGCCCTAACCAATATGATGCCCTAGGCAAGATTTTGGCTGGTGCCCCCTAGCACCACCGCTGGTTCTGCCTCTGACCTAACACCTCTTTCCCAGCCCCATCACCCCTCACCCATAGCAGTCCTTGTACCCCCTATATTTTAAATAGGAACAGTTCGCACATTTGACGCACAGCCCAAAAAGGGGCTTCTTCTTGCTGGGAAGGGGCATGGCCACACAATAGTAACCCCAATTCCAATTACGCCACACAGTACTGCAACTTTATTCACATTTTATCTTGCGATAGTGTTCATAATTCATATTACATCCCACAGTAGTATCACTTTACCTTATAAACGTTACTCCCCTTATTCACATTACATCACATTACATCACACTGAATTGCTCCTTATTCACATTACACCACACCTTATTGCTCTTTATTCACATTAGACGACAGTAGTGCCCTTTCTATTTGCGACGCCACATAGTAGAGCACCTTATACACATAATGCCACACATTAGTAATGCATTTATACACAATTTCACACAGTAATGCCCCTTATACAAATGAGACACATTAATGTCCTTATAAACATAATGCACCTTACACATTATGACAACCTTTTACACATAATGTCCCTTACACATATGCCGCACATTATTAATGCCCTTATACACATAATGACACACATAGTGCCCCCTACACATTTGCTGCACATTATTAGTGCACCTATACACATAATGACACACATACAGTAGTACCCTGTTACACATATGCCGCACATTATTAATGCCCTTATACACATAATGACACATAGTAGCCCTTTACACATATGTTGCACATTATTAATGCATTTTTACATGACACACATAATGCTCCTTACACATATTCTGAACACTACTGCACAACCAACCCACTCACATGCACACAGCACTCACACTTCCACTAACACTGTGACCTCTGCCTCTGCTTGGATACAGATGTGTCCTCACAAATCTTGCATCAATGCTAATGTCGGGCACTTTTTTTTAATGAAAATGCATCTTATTTGCATTGCTATGTGGCTAGGATGCACAAGCAGCTTCTGCTGATTAAACTGATATGCAGCATGCCAATATACTGTGTGAGACTGTGGCTGTATCTGCATATGAAATGCTACATACAGAATATAGGCATGCCGCATATCATTTTAATCAGCAGAAGCTGATGATGCCCCTAGGCATATCAAATGCCCTAGGCAATTGCCTAGTTTGCCTACGCCTATGGCTGGCTCTAACTACTATGGGTTCTATATAAGGGGCACTACCACTGTGGGCACTACCAGTACAGTGGCCCTCATTCCGAGTTGTTCGCTCGGTAAAAATCTTCGCATCGCAGCGATTTTCCGCTTAATGCGCATGCGCAATGTCCGCACTGCGACTGCGCCAAGTAAATTTGCTATGCAGTTAGGATTTTTACTCACGGCTTTTTCATCGTTCTGGCGATCGTAATGTGATTGACAGGAAATGGGTGTTACTGGGCGGAAACTGGCCGTTTTATGGGCGTGTGGGAAAAAACGCTACCGTTTCCGGAAAAAACGCAGGAGTGGCTGGAGAAACGGGGGAGTGTCTGGGCGAACGCTGGGTGTGTTTGTGACGTCAAACCAGGAACGACAAGCACTGAACTGATCGCAGATGCCGAGTAAGTCTGAAGCTACTCAGAAACTGCTACGAGGTGTGTAATCGCAATATTGCGAATACATCGTTCGCAATTTTAAGATGCTAAGATTCACTCCCAGTAGGCGGCGGCTTAGCATGAGCAAATCTGCTAAAATTCACTTGCGAGCGAACAACTCGGAATGAGGGCCAGTGTACATTGCATAAGGAGCACTACTACTGTGGGCATTGTATAAGGGGCGCTACTTCTGTGGGCATTATGTGTATTACGGGGTGCTACTACTGTGGGCATTATTACTATTATGTGACCATGTCCCTTTTTGAGACCACGCCCCTTTTTCGAGACCACGCCCCCTTTTTGCGCAATACCTTTATTACTTTTTCTCCTTGGGGAGGGGGGTGAGTTCCACCACCTCTCTAGGACCACTTTAGGTACTGCCCACTGATCTACCGATGTAATCATAACAACTAATCAAAATCCATTGGTCAAAAACACATATATCCAATAACCTTACAATGTTTGTTCATACATGTACACGTATACCAATCAATTGTGATCTTTATAATTTAGTACACATCCAAAAATGACAAAGAATATGTTTCTCCATAGAGTCCCTTGTAATTATAAAGAGCCAGTACAGATTTATGTGACATTATTTATTTAATTCCCCCACCACTGTGGATCCTGTAACTTCAGCTCTTCCCGGAAAAGATGCTTTGCGGCATAACAAACTTTATTGTTCTATACAGCAGGCAAGTCGGTTGTTATAGTAATCGCACGTCTGCGGTATCATGTCTTTGGCTGCGTCTTTTCTTGATGCAGTCAAATTCATATAGCACCCATGCTTATACATAAATTTTACATATCCTCGATCAAATATAGGAGTGAGTCCACACACCAAATAAGGTTTCATACAGTAAATGCATGTGTTAGTAAACAACAATATAATTCAATATCCCCCATATTTTTACACAAATTATTATATGCCACAAATCCATTAACCAGGTCAATCCTTCGACCCAGTAGGATTACATATAGTAAATCATGGTGGTCTATTTATACTTTATATCACAGGAACCATTTCATTTTGAACTCAGCATTGAGTCCTTTGGGATCAAGGGTCCTCAACTCATATATTGTCCTCATTTCTGCTGTGGCTAATTTCACTTCCCCATCATTGGTTCTCCAGTTAGATACTATAGATTTTATCCCACAAAAATTCACTAGGTGTTCAATATTACAGTTGTGAACAATACTGAAATATAGGGAAACATTATGGGTTTCCAAACCCTTTTTAATGTTTCGAACATGCTCCACCATGCGTGTCTTCAACATGCGGGTGGTACGTCCCACATATTGAGAACCACACAAACATTCAAGCAAGGATACACAATTCTTTGTGTTGCATGAAACAAAGTCCTTAAAGGTGTACATTTTATTAGTCTGTACAGATCTATATTGAGTGATTTTAATTTTTTTTTGTTTTTACAGGTACGGCACATTATACCGGTGCCACACCTGTAGAAACCTTTGGATACATTTCTGGTTAGCATCTTAGGTGCTGTTGCAACACTTTTCACCACACTTTCTTTTATGTTTCTTGCTCTTCTATAAACAAATCTGGGTATTTCAGAAATATACTCTTTCAACATTGGATCTTTGACTAAAATAGACCAGTGACGTCTTATTATTCTTTCTACTTGTCTGTATTGGCTATTATAGCCCGTAATAAACAGGATATCAGGTGACAAATTTTTCTTTTTATAGGGTACCTTATTTAACATATTATTTTGATTATTCCTACCACTGTCCTCCATAGCTGTTAGGACTATTTCATCATTGTAACGTTTCTCACTAAATTGTTACCGCAATATATGGGCTTGTTTCCAATAGACATCCACATCGGGACAATTTCTTCTGATTCTTTGGAACTGACTGATTGGAATGCTTTTTAAACAGTTATCATGATGGTTACTGGTGTAATCAATAAACGAGTTACAGTCTGTTGATTTAGTGTAGTTACTAGTCTTAATCATTTAGTTTTCAACATAAATTTTGAAGTCTAGGAAGTTCACCTCCACCTCACTAATATTAAAAGTCAATTGTATGTTTGATTGTTGTTAAGGTGTTCACAAAAATAAGATTTTACTTACCGATAAATCTATTTCTCGTAGTCCGTAGTGGATGCTGGGGACTCCGTCAGGACCATGGGGATATAGCGGCTCCGCAGGAGACAGGGCACAATAATAAAAGCTTTAGGATCAGGTGGTGTGCACTGGCTCCTCCCCCTATGACCCTCCTCCAAGCCTCAGTTAGGATACTGTGCCCGGACGAGCGTGCATAATAAGGAAGGATATTGAATCCCGGGTAAGACTCATACCAGCCACACCAATCACACCGTACAACCTGTGATCTGAACCCAGTTAACAGTATGATAACAACGAAGGAGCCTCTGAAAAGATGGCTCACAACAAGAATAACCCGATTTTTGTAACAATAACTATGTACAAGTATTGCAGACAATCCGCACTTGGGATGGGCGCCCAGCATCCACTACGGACTACGAGAAATAGATTTATCGGTAAGTAAAATCTTATTTTCTCTGACGTCCTAGTGGATGCTGGGGACTCCGTCAGGACCATGGGGATTATACCAAAGCTCCCAAACGGGCGGGAGAGTGCGGATGACCCTGCAGCACCGAATGAGAGAACTCCATGTCCTCCTCAGCCAGGGTATCAAATTTGTAGAATTTAGCAAACGTGTTTTCCCCTGACCAAGTAACTGCTCGGCAAAGTTGTAAAGCCGAGACCCCTCGGGCAGTCGCCCAAGATGAGCCCCCTTCCTTTTGGAATGGGCTTTTACCGATTTTGGCTGTGGCAGGCCTGCCACAGAATGTGTAAACTGAATTGTATTACAAATCCAGCGAGCAATCGTCTGCTTAGAAGCAGGAGCACCCATCTTGTTGGGTGCATACAGGCTAAACAGCGAGTCAGATTTTCTGACTCCAGCCTTCCTGGAAACATATTTTTCAGGGCCCTGACAACTTCAAGTAACTTGGAGTCCTCCAAGTCCCTAGTACCCGCAGGTACCACAATAGGTTGGTTCATGTGAAAAACAGAAAACACCTTAAGGAGAAATTGAGGACGAGTCCTCAATTCTGCCCTGTCAGAATGAAAAATTAAGTAAGGGCTTTATATATGATAAAGCCGCCAATTCTGACACACGCCTGGCTGAAGCCAGGGCTAATAGCATCGTCACCTTCCATGTGAGATATTTTAAGTCCACAGTGGTGAGTGGTTCAAACCAATGTGACTTTAGGAAACTCAAAACAACATTGAGATCCCAAGGTGCCACTGGGGCACAAAAGGAGGCTGTATATGCAGTACCCCTTTTACAAACATCTGAACGTCAGGCACTAAAGCCAGTTCTTTCTGGAAGAAATTCGACAGGGCCGAAATTTGAACCTTAATGGACCCTAATTTTAGGCCCATAGACAGTCCTGTTTTCAGGAAATGTAGGAAACGACCCAGTTGGAATTCCTCTGTAGGGGCCTTCTTGGCCTCACACCACGCAACATATCTTCGCCAAATGCGGTGAAAATGTTTTGCGGTTACATCCTTCCTGTCTTCGACCAGGGTAGGGATGACTTCATCTGGAATGCCCTTTCAGGATCCGGCGTTCAACCGCCATGCCGTCAAATGCGGCCGCGGTAAGTCTTGGAACAGACAAGGCCCCTGCTGGAGCAGGTCCTTTCTTAAAGGTAGAGGCCACGGGTCTTCCGTGAACATCTCTTGAAGTTTCGGGTACCAAGTCCTTCTTGGCCAATCCGGAACCACGAGTATCATTCTTACTCATCTCCCTCTTATGATTCTCAGTACTTTTTGTATGAGAGGCATAGGAGGGAACACATACTCTGACTGGTACATCCACAGTGTTACCAGAGCGTCCACCGCTATTGCCTGAGGGTCCCTTGACCTGGCGCAATATCTAGTTTTTTGTTCAGGCGGGACGCCATCATGTCCACCTTTGGTTTTTCACAACGGTTTACTTTACGTGGGCGACTGCCGTGATGTTGTCCCACTGGATCAATACCGGCTGACCTTGAAGCAGAGGTCTTGCTAAGCTTAGAGCATTGTAAATTGCCCTTAGCTCCAGTATATTTATGTGGAGAGAAGTCTCCAGACTCGATCACACTCTCTGGAAATTTTTTCCTTGTGTGACTGCTCCCCAGCCACTCAGGCTGGCATCCGTGGTCACCAGGACCCAGTCCTGAATGCCGAATCTGCGGCCCTTTCATAGATGAGCACTCTGCAGCCACCGCAGAAGAAACACCCTTGTCCTTGGAGACAGGGTTATCCGCTGATGCATCTGAAGATGCGATCCGGACCATTTTTCCAGCAGATCCCACGTAAAGGTTCTTGCGTGAAATCTACCGAATGGGATCGCTTTGTAAGAAACCACCATTTTTCACAGGATCCTTGTGCAATGATGCACTGATACTTTTCCTGGTTTTAGGAGGTTCCTGACTAGCTCGGATAACTCCCTGGCTTTCTTCTCCGGGAGAAAACATCCTTTTCTGGACTGTGTCCAGAATCATCCCTAGGAACAGTAGACGTGTCGTCGGAAAAAACTGCGATTTTGGAATATTTAGAATCCACTCGTGCTGTCGTAGAACTACTTAAGATAGTGCTACTCCGACCTCCAACTGTTCTCTGGACCTTGCCCTTATCAGGAAAGCGTCCATATTTCTTTTAAGAAGAATCATCATTTCGGCCATTACCTTGGTAAAGACCCGGGGTGCCGTGGACAATCCAAACGGCAGCGTCTGAACTGATAGTGACAGTTCTGTACCACGAACCTGAGGTACCCTTGGTGAGAAGGGCAAATTTGGACATGTAGGTAAGCGTCCCTGATATCCAGTGACACCATATCGTCCCCTTCTTCCTGGTTCGCTATCACTGCTCTGAGTGACTCCATCTTGATTTGAACGCTTGTATGTAAGTGTTCAAATATTTCAGATCTCACCTAGCCGTCTAGCTTCAGTACCACAATATAGTGTGGAATAATACCCCTTCCCTTGTTGTAGAAGGGGTACTTTGATTATCACCTGCTGGGAATACAGCCTGTGAATTGTTCCCAATACTGCCTCCCTGTCGGAGGGAGACGTTGGTAAAGCAGACTTCAGGAACTTGTGAGGGGGAGATGTCTCGAATTTCCAATGTACACCTGGGATACTACGTGTAGGATCCAGGAGTCCACTTGTGAGTGAGCCCACTGCGTGCTGAAACACTTGAGATGACCCCCTACCGCACCTGAGTCCGCTTGTACGGCCCCAGCGTCATGCTGCGGACTTGGCAGAAGCTGTGGAGGGCTTCTGTTCCTGGGAATGGGCTGCCTGCTGCAGTCTTCTTCCCTTTCCTCTACCCCTGGGCAGATATGACTGGCCCTTTTGCCCGCCTGCCCTTATGGGGACGAAAGGACTGAGACTGAAAAGACTGTGTCCTTTTCTGCTGAGATGTGACTTGGGGTAACAAAAGGTGGATTTTTCAGCTGTTGCCATGGCCACCAGGTCCGATGGACCGCCCCTTTATACGGCAATACTTCCATGTGCCGTCTGGAATCTGCATCACCTGACCACTGTCGTCTGGCAGATATGGACATCACATTTACTCTTGATGCCAGAATGCAAATATCCCTCTGCGCATCTCGCATATATAGAAATGCATCCTTAAAATGCTCTATAGTCAATAAAATCTTGTCCCTGTCAAGGGTATCAATATTTTCAGTCAGGAAATCCGACCAAGCCCCCTCAGCGCTGCACATCCAGGCTGAGGCGATTGCTGGTCGTAGTATAACACCAGTATATGTGTATATACTTTTAGGATATTTTTTCAGCTTCCTATCAGCTGGCTCCTTGAGGGCTGCCGTATCTGGAGACGGTAACGCCACTTGTTTTTATAAGCGTGTGAGCGCCTTATTCACCCTAAGGTGTGTTTCCCAACTCGCCCTAACTTCTGGCGGGAAAGGGTATACCGCCAATAATTTTCTATCGGAGGAAACCCACGTATCATCACACACTTCATTTAATTTATCTGATTCAGGAAAAACTATAAGTAGTTTATTCACACCCTACATAATACCCTTATTTGTGGTACTTGTAGTATCAGAAATATGTAACACCTCCTTCATTGCCCTTAACATGAAACGTGTGGCCCTAAAGGAAAATACGTTTGTTTCTTCACCGTCGACACTGGAGTCAGTGTCCGTGTCTGTGTCTGTGTCGACCGACTGAGGTAAATGGGCGTTTTTACAAGCCCCTGACAGTGTCTGAGACGCCTGGACAGGTACTAATTTGTTTGCCGGCCGTCTCATGTCGTCAACCGACCTTACAGCGTGTTGACATTATCACGTAATTCCTAAATAAGCCATCCATTCCAGTGTCGACTCCCTAGAGAGTGACATCACCAATACAGGCAATTTGCTCCGCCTCCTCACCAACATCGTCCTCCTACATGTCGACACACGTACCGACACACAGCACACACACAGGGAATGCTCTGACAGAGGACAGGACCCCACTAGCCCTTTGGGGAGACAGAGGGAGAGTTTGCCAGCACACACCAAAAACGCTATAATTATACAGGGACAACCCCTTATACAAGTGTTTTCCCTTATAGCATTTTTATATATGTAATCATATCGCCAAATAAGTGCCCCCCCTCTCTGTTTTAACCCTGTTTCTGTAGTGCAGTGCAGGGGAGAGCCTGGGAGCCTTCCTCACAGCAGAGCTGAGCAGGAAAATGGCGCCGTGTGCTGAGGAGAATAGGCCCCGCCCCCTTTTCGGCGGGCTCTTCTCCCGGAGTTTGTGAGATCTGGCAGGGGTTAAATACATCCATATAGCCTCAAGGGCTATATGTGATGTATTTTAGCCATAAAAAGGTATTATACATTGCTGCCCAGGGCGCCCCCCCCAGCGCCCTGCACCCTCAGTGACAGTTGGTGACTGTTGGTGAAGTGTGCTGACAACAATGGCGCACAGCTGCAGTGCTGTGCGCTACCTTATGAAGACTGAAAGTCTTCTGCCGCCTGTTTCTCTGGACCTCTTCAACTTCGGCATCTGCAAGGGGGGTCGGCGGCACGGCTCCGGGACGAACCCCAGGGTGAGACCTGTGTTCCGACTCCCTCTGGAGCTAATGGTGTCCAGTAGCCTAAGAAGCAAATCCATCCTGCACGCAGGTGAGTTTTCTTCTCTCCCCTAAGTCCCTCGTAGCAGTGAGCCTGTTGCCAGCAGGACTCACTGAAAATAAAAAACCTAACTTAAACTTTTATTCTAAGCAGCTCAGGAGAGCCACCTAGATTGCACCCTTCTCGTCGGGCACAAAAATCTAACTGAGGCTTGGAGGAGGGTCATAGGGGGAGGAGCCAGTGCACACCACCTGATCCTAAAGCTTTTATTATTGTGCCCTGTCTCCTGCGGAGCCGCTATATCCCCATGGTCCTGACGGAGTCCCCAGCATCCACTAGGACGTCAGAGAAAGGTGTCTAATGAATTACGGTCACCACTCCATATAAATAGTATGTCATCTATATAGCGATTCAATGACACCAGACTGGCACCCAGCCCATGGACACTCCATACCTGTTGTTCCTCCCAGTGCTCTATAAATAAGTTGGCATAACTGGGCGCCAATCTGCTGCCCATCACTGTTCCTGTTAATTGTAAATAAAATGAGTTGTCAAACCAGAAAAAGTTATTATGGAGGATCAATGAGGTACCCTCCAAAACAAAATTCTTACTTTCCTCTGACATCCCACTCTCATCCATAAAGAAAGCCATAGCGTCTAAACCCAATTCATGATTGACCACCGTATAAAGGGACGTAATGTCCGCAGTGACCAATAAAAAGTTTGGTTGCCATTCTACCATCATTAATTTATTAATCGTTGATATTGTATCCTTCAGATAGGATTTTGTGGTTTTTACCATCGGTTGTATTATATGGTCTATAAAACAAGAAAGATTGGATAAACAGGAATTGGTTCCTGCCACTATTGGGCGACACTGGGTGTTTTCTTATCCTTGTGAATTTTTGGAAGAACATAAAGTACAGGTATAGCAGGACTCTCTATAATCATATATTTATGTTTATCCTCAGTGTTAACACCCTTTGTAAGGTATAGTTCTAAAAGGACTTCCAACTTTTTCATAACGCTAATGCATTATAAAATGAAGGATTATAATAGGGAAGTGATGTGGCAATTAATGGATAGTACTACCTATCAAAGATTGAGGGGAAACCCTAGCATTAGCGTTATATATTCTTTGTCATTTTTGGATGTGTGCTGAATTATAAAGATCACATTTGATTGGTATACTTGTACATGTATGAACTAACATTGTATTTAGATTAGTTGTTATGATTACATGGGTAGATCAGTGGATATAAATGGCCGACTGGGTTTATCCCATGATAGACCCTGAGGAAGGATAGTAAATCCAAAATGCGTTGGTGCTAATTATACCACAGGTTGTACGTTTTTCTTAGGGTGTGTACACACGGTGAGATATTTTCTTTCGATTTTGACTATATAGTCAAAATCGCAAGAAAAGTTAGTGCAGATCGCAAGGTGAAAGTCATCTTGCGATCCCGATGCGTGGTCCCGCCAGGTCGGCATCACAAGAAAAGATAGACTGTGCAGGCAAGTCAATCCTTGCTAGATCGGTGTACTATCTAGTTCATCTCACATGTCAATGACATCTCACATAAGCCAAAATCTCACATAAGCCAAAATCGTAAGCACACATAGTCCATATCTCAAGAAAAGTTAGTCAAAATCTGTGCTATCTGGGCTCCGGGGAGTTCAAGGGAAATCGCAAGTGAAAATCGGGCATAGCAAGGATCTCACCGTGTATACACGGGATCCGGATTGAAAGTCGACAGTAACTAGGTCGACAATGTCTAGGTCGACCACTATTGGTCGACAGTAATTAGGTCAACAGGGTGTCTAGGTCGACAGGGTCTCTAGGTCGACAGGTCAAAAGGTCGACATGCATTTTTCGCAATTTTTTTCTTTTTTTGAACCTTTTCATACTTAACGATCCACGTGGACTACGATTGGAACGGTAATCTGTGCCGAGCGAAGCGGTAGCGGAGCGAAGGCATCATGCCCGAAGCATGCGAGGGGACGCGTGCACTAATTGGGGTTCCCGGTCACTCTACGAAGAAAACGACACCAAAATAACATTAAAAACTCATGTCGACCTTTTGACCTGTCGACCTACACACCCTGTCGACCTAAAGACCCTGTCGACCTAGACACCCTGTCGACCTAGTTACTGTCGACCAATAGTGGTCGACCTAGACATTGTCGACCTAGTTACTGTCGACTTTCAATACCACACCCGTGTACACACCCTTACCTTTTTCTCACCCCTAATCAAGGACCGATACTGTTTACCAAAAAGACTCTTTTTTCCATTTTGAAAAGGGGAAATAGAGCATTTGGCTTCTTGAGGGTGTATGGTAGAATAAACCCACGACCAATTGGGGATATTTTGTTTTGTTTTTTAAAGCTGTACTTTTAACTTTTTATGGATCTGACTTTTATATGTTTTTGATGTGGTGATTTTTGGAACATTTTTTACCATTTGGCCTCTATTCCCTACATCGATAACTACTGTGGTGGATGGGATTCTGAACCCTGACAACATTTGGGAGGTGGCTCAGAAAATAAACTTTTCACGGAACATAGAGAATTAAATTGAGGTGAGTGCCCACCATGAAGGATAAGACGATCTCCAGCAGATTAGATGTGAGGACTTAAAGAAACCTTTGGATGTACATCTCTCATTTAGAGGAGGTCAGTCCAGAAGTGTGAGTCCAATATATGAAAGAAAAATTTTGAGTATGGATGAAATCTTCTGTTTTTCTATTTGAAAATCTCTTTAACAATACAGGACATCCTGAAAGGAACCTCGGGGATTGAGATGTGTATTGTCTAGCAGCCCTTGTGGTTTTGTAAGCTTTTGTTAGATGATGCCCATTGCCAGCTTCTCAGAAGTCACAGTATTAGATCCGTATCGCAACCATTGCATTGGACATGGTATACCTGCGCAACCCTAAGGTTGCTTAAAAGGGATGTAGTTAAAATGCTGGCCGGCAGACGAAAAAACAGATGCCAAAATCCCGAATAGAGGCATAATGCTGGCATCAAAACCCCACGGTGCTTGGGATCCTGGCATCAAAATACCGACTCCTGGAATCACAAACGCTCTTTTAGCGGGACTTGCTCATGTCCTGCCGTGGGGGTGGGAGGTTAGGTTTAGCCATTAGAAAGAGGGTTAGGGTGCAGGGACGGGAAGGGGATGGTTAGGTACCGGAGAGAGGGGGGAGGGGGGTTAGGGTTAGGCACTCTCAAGGGGAGGTTAGGGTTAAGCACCAAGCGGGAAGGGTTAGGTTTAGGCAGTGGGGAAGGGAAGGTTAGGATTAGCACCACCAGGGAGGGTTAGGGTTAGGTACTTTCTGGGTGGCTGTCGGGAATCTGATGGACGGGATGCTGCTGTTGGTATTCTTCCTGCCGGCATCCAATCCATCATTATATCATGCCGAATCCGATTAAAATGTCCAGCTACCGAGGCCAGGGAATCTGCACCCAACTCAAACAACTCCATTTCAAAGCCACTCCTCATGCCTGCCACCAAAATGCCTGCAGCATGTCAATCAGACTGCACCAATGCACCATCACAGCACTTGTGCAAGGCAGCTCCATCATAAGCGCAATAAAAAAAAATTGGTCAATTTGCAACAGAATCACCAGTATGTCAGGGTCTGAATCAGGCCCTATGAAGGAGTTCCAGTATAGAAACTCTGCAGAAGTGTGGTGATTTTTTTCCTGCTCTCTCTCACAGCAGAGCCACTTCAGCACTGGACAGTACTTCAGTAATCTGGGCAGTCCTAACCCAGTACCACCTTGTCTCTTAATTGGGTGTTTCACATTCCAGGGATAGGCAAAAAGGGTAAAAAGTTAAGGTGACAGATAACAAGCAGCTTCCCATCCTGACAGAACCAATCTGCCTCCTCAGTAAAGCGGTGACAGGAGCTCCCACCAGCGCAGGCCAAAACCAATCTGCCTCCTAAGTAAAGCGGTGACAGGAGCTCCCACCAGCGCAGGCCAGCCTTGTACCAAGTGGCACACCAACTGCCCTCAATGAACTGCTGCTCACTTCCAACTGTCACTGGCCAGACCACCTGACACTGCTCATATGACGTGTTCCTGACCTCTGGGGCAGCTGCAGAGGCTCATGGGAATTGAGGTCTGCTTGTGTATGTGTAATTAGTTCATTACATGCACAAGCTCTGTAAAGCGAGGCACAGTGTCATGCGTAATACCTTGTATAGCGGAGTATTACTGATACATACCTGTCGTCATTTCAGTGAACACTTGCACCAACCCTATCTCTGGTGCAAAATATATGCTTGAGAAAAGTTGTAATTATGTTTATACACAATTCTGCATATTTTGCAATTCCATAGTTATGACCTCTGTGAATTTGGCCTACAAGTGAACACTCCATTACTACCCAGGTGTTCCTCTTCAGTTGAAGATGCGAATGAGTTGCATATGACTTGGTATAGTTGCATACACTCAGATCTGGAGAAAGGGCAGTGTGTAAACATGCAAGATCCGTCAGCAAAATTGACTCAGGTAACACAGTAATACTAGGGAACAGAACGAGGAAGCTATATAGCCAATGCCTGGGCCAGGGTCCTATTGTTCAACAGCCTTTACCCTTCTCTTCCTTATGCAGGGAGAGTCTTGCCTTATGTCATCTCATTTGCCTTAAGTACATCCTATGGTGTAGATTGACAAATTACCATTGCTGTCTTTTGGAAATCTGACATGCAACAGTCATAAGGAACTGTAATCTAACTCCAGCCAGCTCTGTCACAGAAAATCTCCACTGGGGCTTTGGGTCACCTTTTTTTGTTCTCCTGTCCCCAGACCATGGAGAAATGGGTAGTAGGAGGTGAGACAGTTTTTCCTGTCATGCAACAGTCATAAGGAAATGTAATCTAACTCCAGCCAGCTCTGTCACAGAAAGTCTCCACTGGGGCTTTGGGTCACCTTTTTTTGTTCTCCTGTCCCCAGACCATGGAGTAAAGGGGGTCATTCCGAGTTGTTCGCTCGCTAGCAGATTTTAGCAGCATTGCACACGCTAGGCCGCCGCCCTCTGGGAGTGTATCTTAGCTTAGCAGAATTGCGAACGAAAGATTAGCAGAATTGCGATTAGAAAATTCTTAGCAGTTTCTGAGTAGCTCGAGACTTACTCCTACACTGCGATCAGCTCAGCCCGTTTCGTTCCTGGTTTGACGTCACAAACACGCCCTGCGTTCAGCCAGCCACTCCCCCGTTTCTCCAGACACTCCCGCGTTTTATCCTGGCACGCCTGCGTTTTTCCGCACACTCACAGAAAACGGTCAGTTTCCGCCCAGAAACACCCACTTCCCGTCAATCACACTACGATCACTTCAACGATGGAAATTCCTCGTTCGGACGTGAGTAAATCTACTAAGTTTTGTGCTAAAATACTTAGCGCATGCGCACTGCGTACCATGCGCATGCGCATTTTCACCTTAATCGCTCCGTTGCGAAAATCGGCAACGAGCGAACAACTCGGAATGACCCCCAATGGGTAGTAGGAGGTGAGACAGTTTTTCATGATGTCTGATTGGTATTGCTTTTCTTTTCTGCCCCCTGACTTCTAGTGACCACCTACTGGCTAAAGCCCTTTGCTGTCTTAAGATAATGGGTCCAAACAATGACTTTTGGGCACAATTACTCATGGACACAGTGGGACAGTACCATCCTTGAATTAACACTTGGGAAGGGTAGTACATTTCTGCTGTGTTCACTTCCAGTTGACAATGGCTTCAAGCCAACTTATCCTCCAGTCCTGGTTACTATCTTGCTCTTACAATAATGTATCCTTCAATTACAGTATATACTCGAGTATAAGCCGACTTTTTCAGCACCTTTTTTTGTGCTGAAAAAGCCCCCTCGGCTTATACTCGAGTCAGTGCAGGGAAGGAGTGGGGACACGGAGGGCAGTCAGTGCAGTGTGAAGGAGGGACACGGAGGGCACACCACGCGCCTCTCCTGTGTCCCTCCTGCGTCTCCGGCGGCAGTGGCGGGTCTATTAAAGGAAGTACCCGTTCGTGAGCTCTGATTGGCTCACGAACAGACACTTCATTTAACAGACCCACCGCCGGAGACGGAGGAGGGACACAGGAGAGGCGCGCTGTGCCCTCCGTGGCCCTCCTTCACAAGACAGCGCGGGAGTGGCGGAAGGTAAGTAACTGGCACTTGGGGGGGGGGGGCGCATATCTGGCACTGAGGGGCATATCTGGCACTGAGGGGCATATCTGGCACTGAGGGGCATATCTGGCACTGAGGAGCATATCTGGCACTGTGAGGGGGCATTTCTGGCACTGAGGGGGCATATCTGGCACTGAGGGGGCATATCTGGCACTGAGGGGGCATATCTGGCACTGAGGGGGCATATCTGGCACTGTGGGGGGCCGTATCTGGCACTGTGGGAGGGGGGGGGGCGTATCTGGCAGTGTGGAGGGCATATCTGGCACTGTGGGGGGCATATCTGGCAGTGTGGGGGGCATATCTTACAGTGTGGAGGGCATATCTGGCACTGTGGAGGGCATATCTGGCAGTGTGGGGGGCATATCTGGCAGTGTGGGGGGCATATCTGGCAGTGTGGGGGGCATATCTGGCAGTGTGGGGGGCATATCTGGCACTGTGGAGGGCATATCTGGCAGTGTGAGGGCTGTGTACGGCTAGAGCTGCATTTCCCACCCTAGGCTTATACTCGAGTCAATACATTTTCCCAGGTTTTTGTGCTAAAATTAGGTGCCTCGGCTTATATTCGGGTCGACTTATACTCGAGTATATACGGTAACTTTGGCTGCAACAGTCTCCCAGACATGCAAGCTCTTTTCTTGGTATGTTGTCCAGTTTTAACAATTACATTTACAATAAATGAACCACATTGGCTCCATTTCAGAACTGTAGGTAAGTCCCACAGGCATTCTTACTAATGAGGGAGGGTCCCAGGTGGATTTATATTTTAAAAGCATAGCCTGGTACCCTGCTGTCATCACATTTTCAAAGCATACCTTTTTATTTTATGGACACAGCAGCTGTATTCTGCAGCTTTGTGTCTGCGGCCTATGACTACTGTCGGTCATCTCAAAAGACCAGTTAGTAATGAGACAATAGGGAGGGTAAAATTATTAATAACTTATGGAGGTTCCTTGCCCTGCTGACATTAAGTACAGCTCACATGACTGCTGCACTGCAAGGCTAGCAATTATAAACTAGGGGGCAGTAAAATCCTGCAGTGTCAAATGTTCCATCCCTAAGTATAGGATGCCAGGAAGTGACGTGGGAACATAGTAGCATAGTAACATAGTTAATGAGGCTGAAAAGAGGCAAAAAGCCCATCCGATTCAACCTGTATTCTGTATTAAGCAGTGCACATTATAATGCACCAGCCGAAATAATGGTTTCGTACCTATTGACAACTATATTTCATATCACTCCCATATACATAATGTCAATATATTAAATGCTATTGCCTTGGATACTTTTTTCAGCTAGAAAACTGTCCAATCCGTTTTTTAAATGCATTTACAGAGTCCGCTATTATTATCTTTTCCGGCAGGGAGTTCCAAATCCTTATTGCCCTTACAGTGAAGAACCCTTTCCTACGTTGTGTACAGAATTTTCTCTCCTCTAGCCTCAGTGAGTGCCCACGTGTCCTATACAGAATTCTATTAATAAACAAATCCCCTGCTGACCATTTGTATTGACCCTTTACATATTTGTAGATATTAATAATGTCTCCTCTTAGTCTCCTCTTTTCAAGGGAATACATATTTAACCTAGTAAGCCTTTCCTCATACTCCAGTGTCTCTAACCCTTTAATCAGCTTAGTAGCGCGCCTTTGAACTCTTTCGAGTTCCCCGATATCTTTTTTATAATATGGTGCCCAAAATTGAACACAATATTCCAGAAGCTGACGTACCAATGATTTATACAGATTCAGGATTATATCCTCGTCCCTTGTCTCAATGCCCCGTTTTATGCACGCAAGAATTTTACTTGCCTTCTTTGCTGCATTTTGACATTGGGTGCTGTTATTAAGCCTATTAACTATGAGCACCCCCAAATCTTTTTCCACTACTGCTACCCCTATAGTTTCCCTATTAAATGTGTAGGATGCAAGTTTGTTTTTAATCCCAAAGTGCATAACTTTGCATTTTTCAATATTGAACCTCATTCCCCATTTAGATGCCCAGGTTTCATTTTTAAGTAAGTAATTCTGTAGAGGCTTCACATCGATTTCTGAATTAATTACCTTACACAGTTTAGTATGATCTGCAAAGATTGACACTGTGCTTCCCAGTCCTATTCCTACTGTAGATCATTAATAAATATATTGAACAGTAGTGGGCCAAGTACGTACCCTTGTGGTATTCCGCTGACTACTGGTGCCCAGCTGGAGAACATTCCATTGACCACTACTCATTGTACCCTGTTATCCAGCCAATTACCTATCCATGTACAAATAGCATTTCCTAGTCCAAGTTCCCTTAATTTGATCAGTCTCCTGTGAGGCACTGTATTGAAGGCTTTTGCAAAATTTAAAAAGACCACATCCACTGCTTTGCCTTGGTCGAGATTATCGCTCACGTTTTCATAGAAGCTAATAAAGTTAGTTTGACACGATCTGTCCCTCACAAACCCATGCTGACTCTTGCTAATAAATTTAGTATTCCGCAGATAGTCCTCTATGATATCCCTCCAAATTACTTCCAATAATTTACCCACTATAGAGGTTATACTAACTGGTCTATAGTTCCCAGAATGATTTTTAGATCCCTTTTTAAATAATGACACTACCTCAGCTATACGCAAATCCCTTGGTACCATACCAGATCTAATTAAACTATAGAAAATCAAGTATAAGGGTTTTGCTAGCTGTGGCCTAAGCTCCATAATAACCCTCAGGTGAAAACCATCTGGGCCAGGTGATTTATTAATCTTCATGTTGCATAGTCTCTACAGGACTACTTCCTCACTTAAACAAGCATCTAGCCAAGAGTCATTATCTTCACTGTATTATGCACTACTATCACCTTCTGATCCCCCCTGGTGAATACGGATGAAAAAAACTTGTTCAGTATATCCACTTTTATTTTGTCATCGTTTATCAAGGCTCCCAGTTCATCTTTTAATGGGCCTACGTTCTCCTTTTTTAACCTTTTACTGTTTATGTATTTATAAAACTTTTTAGGATTGGCTTTACTCTCTATAGCTATTTGCTTTTCATTTACAATTTTAGCTGCTCTTATTACCTTTTTGCTTCTTCTATTGCATTCCTTGTAATACTGAAATGCCTCCTCCCCTCCAATTGATTTAAATACTTTGAAAGCACGCCTCTTATTAGCCATTTCTTTTTGACCTACTTATTATTATTCCTTATTAACATTTTGGAGACATTCTGAATACAGACACCTTGCAGAAAGCAACATTACCAATTTTCCCTCACACCACATAAAGGTGTACAGGAAAATGAATTCTGCTGTGCTGCCAGAATTCTGTGTGATGTTAGTAGTTAAACATTGTGGCAACACATGGGGCTTTGTGGCTGTGCATGTGTAGTAGTATGGGTCTGTGACGTAGCATGCAGGTCATCATCAAACTGTCAGTGATTGACAGTCTGATGCCGGTTGGGGCAGCGACAGCCTTCATTTCCAAAACGGAGGCGTCTCGCTGCTGTTGTGGGGCAGTGATGAGGTGATGGGGCAGTGAAGATTCAATTGGAGGATGGAGATTTCCTGTCCTCTTTTTTGTTTCTGCAGTGGCCGGCTTGCACAACTCCATGGATCATGCATCTGGCCATTGGTGTCGCAGATGTTCCGATGCAGCTCGGATCAGTAACGCATGCCGGATGGCTTGACAGTTGACACCTCCTTCTGCATTACCCTATTAATGCTAATGGGGTGATATTGTTGAACTCCAACAACATCGGAATCAGGCCCGTTGCTGAGAACTGACAGGCAGATTTATTAAGACTGGTGAAGTGATAAAGTGGAAGGTGATAACGCACCAGCCAGTCAGCTCCTGTCATTTTTCAAACCCAGCAAGTAACATGGAAGTTAGGAGCTGATTGGCTGGTGCGTTATCACCTTCCACTTTATCACTTCATCAGGCTTAATAAATCTGTTCCTGAATTCCTACTCTACCCTCTAAGAGAAACATCTTCTGAAGTTTAGTTCACTTCAGATTTACCTGTAATACCCTTTTAAAAAGAGAATGCTTCCTTTTTGTCTTTTACAGGTTACATTTTCCCTGATGAGTAAATCCTGGAATTTGCATGAGCAAATACATATGTAACAAAAATATTCCAGCAGATCATTAATATACGGAATTAAGACGGAACTGTTATATGATAATGCATTGTTTTTGCGTACTGGAAGGTGAGATGTTTCTGCAGGTGGTATATGTTATTTCTTGCAAAAAAGGAGATTTATGGTAAGAACTTACCCTTGTTAAATCTCTTTCTGCGAGGTACATTGGATTCCACAGGGAATAACATTGGGGTGTACAGTAGGATCTTGATCCGAGGCAACAACAGGCTAAAAGCTTTGACTGTTCCCAAGATGCTCAGCGCCGCCTCCTCTATAACCCCTCCTCTATAACCCCGAGCTCAGTTTCGTTAACCAGTCCAATGCAGTAGCAGGCAGAAGAGACGACAGCCGTTTGTAGCCACGTACACCTCATTCTCATGACAGGAGAAGGTATCAGCGGCTAATGCCATACCAACCACCCTGTGGAATCCAGTGTACCTCGCAGAAAGAGATTTAACAAGGGTAACTTCTTACCATAAATCTCTTTTTCTGCAGCGAGGTACACTGGTATTCCACAGGGAATAACATTGGGGATGTCCTAAAGCAATTTCTTATGGGAGGGGATGCACTGTAGCGGGCACAAGAACCTGGCGTCCAAAGGAAGCATCCTGGGAGGCGGAAGTATTAAAGGCATAGAACCTTATGAACGTGTTCACTGAGGACCACGTAGCCGCCTTGCACAATTGTTCAAGGGTCGCACCACGGCGGGACGCCCAAGAAGGTCCATCAGACCGAGTAGATGGGCTTTGATGGTAGCAGGAGCTGGAAGGCCAGCCTGTACATAAGCATGTGCAATCACCATTCTAATCCATCTGGCCACGGTCTGCTTGTTAGCAGGCCAGCCACGTTTGTGAAAACCAAACAGTACAAAGAGAGAATCAGACTTCCTAACAGAGGCTGTCCTCTTCACGTAGATATGGAGAGCCCGTACCACATCCAAAGATCGCTCTTTGGAGGATAAATCCGGAGATGCAAAGTCCGGAACCACAATCTCCTGGTTAAGGTGGAAAGAAGACACCACCTTAGGTAGATAACCAGGGCGCGTTCAAACAACCGCCCGGTCACGGTGAAAAATCAGATAGGGGGACCTACAAGACAAGGCACCCAAATCTGATACCCGTCTAGCAGAGGCAATAGCCAGCAGAAACAAGACCTTGAGGGAAAGCCACTTAAGGTCTGCAGATTCAAGAGGGTCAAACGGAGACTCTTGCAAAGCCTCCAGAATCACCGACAATTCCCAAGGAGCCACAGGTGGGACATAGGGAGGTTGAATCCGTAAAACACCCTGAGTGAAGGTATGAACATCAGGCAGAGTCGCAATTTTTCTCTGAAACCATACCAACATGGCAGAAATATGTACCTTGAGGGAGGCCAGCCGAAGGCCCAAGACCAGGCCCTGTTGTAGGAAGGCCAAAAGTTTGGCCGTACTAAACTTGTAAACGTCATGATTTTTAGATGCGCACCAAGCAAAGTAAGAATTCCAGACCCTATGGTAAATCTGAGCAGAAGCCGGCTTACGGGCCTTCAACATAGTTTGAATGACCGCCTCAGAAAATCCTTTGGCCCTCAGTACGGAAGCTTCAAGGGACACGCCGCCAAAGCCAGACAGGCCAAATCCTGGTAAACGCAAGGGCCCTGAACAAGGAGGTCTGGTCGTAGTGGAAGCAGAAGAGGACGCTCTAGCAAGAGACCCTGTAGGTTGGAGAACCAATGCCGTCTGGGCCACGCTGGAACTATTAGAAGTAGTATTCCTCCTTCTTGTTTGAACTTCCTTACTACTCTGGGCAGGAGTGACACTGGAGGGAACACGTACGTCAGCTGAAAGTTCCATGGAATTGCCAGTGCGTCCACGAACGCCGCTTGAGCGCTTGAGGATCCCTTGTTCTTGCTCCAAAGACCGGAACCTTGTGATTGTGTCGAGATGCCATCAGGTCTACATCTGGTAGGCCCAACTTGTCCACTAGCAGTTAAAATACTTCTGGATGAAGGCTCCTCTCTCCAGCGTGTACATCCTGATGACTGAGGAAGTCCGCTTCCCAGTTGAGGACCCCCGGAATCAACACTGCCGATGTGGTTGGCAGATGGCGTTCCGCCCATTGAAGAATCTTTGACACTTCCAACATTGCCATGCAGCTTCGAGTGTTGCCTTGATGATTTATGTACGCCACTGTGGTGGCGTTGTCTGACTGTACTTGAACAGGCCTGTTCAGTACCAGATGCTGGGCAAGTTTCAGAGCATTGAACACTGCCCGCAATTCCAGAATGTTTATCAGGAGGAGAGACTCCTCCCTGGTCCACCGACCCTGAAGAGAGTGTTGCTCCAACACCGTGCCCCAACCCCTCAGACTGGCATCCATCGTCAGAAGGACCCAGTTGGAGATCCAGAAGGGACGACCCTTGTTCAATCGATGGTCCTGCAGCCACCAGGTCGTGACAGACGGACCTCCAGAGACCTGATCCGGTGAGGCAGGCCATCCCACTTGGCAAGAATCAGTTTCTGCAGAGGGCGGTTATGAAATTGAGCATACTCTACCATGTCGAAAGCCGACACCATGAGGCCTAGTACTTGCATCGCAGAGTGTATCGACACACGCGGACGAGAGAGGAAGCAACGTATCTTATCCTGAAGCTTCAGTACTTTCTTCTGTGACAAAAACAACCTCTGGTTGTGTGTGTCCAACAACGGTCCCAGATGCACCATGCTCTGGGCAGGGACCAGGGATGATTTCTTTTAGTTGATGAGCCCTCCGTGGGCTTGCAGAAACTAGACCATCAGATCCAAATGACGGAGGAGAACTTCTGGGGAATTGGCCAGGATCAGCAGATCTTCCAGATACGGCAGGATCGAGATGCCCCGACGACGGAGGGAGCCATCATAACTGCCATGACCTTGGTGAAAAATTTGCAGAGTAGTAGTCAGACCAAACGGTAAGGCCCAGAATTGGTAATGGAGATTGCCAATAGCAAACCTCAGGTATTGCTGATGTGACATGGCAATGGGGATATGCAGGTAAGCATCCTGTATATCCAGGGATACCATATAGTCTCCTGCTTCCAAAGCCAAGACAATAGAGCGAAGGGTCTCCATACGAAACTTGGAGACCCTCACAAACTTGTTCAAAGATTAGAGGTTGAGAATGGGCCGGGAGGAACCATTCGGTTTGGGGACTAGGAACAGCGTTGAATAGTACCCCCTGCCCCCCTGAGCCAGAGGCACCGGTACTACCACTCTGGTGTCCAGGAGGGATTGTACCACTAAACGGAGAGTTGTTGCCTTCACCTGATCTGAAGGGATGTCCGTCAGACAACAGCGAGGAGGGGGAACGTGTCTTGAAGGATATAGCGTATCCGGGAGTGACGACTTCCCGCACCCAAGCATCTGAAGTGGACTTCAATCATACCTGGGTGAACTGTAGAAGTTGGCCTCCCACCCTGGGATCCCCCATGGGGAGGCCCACCCCGTCATGCCGAAGGCTTGTCGGATTTGGAAGCCGGCTGACGGGCAGTCCAGGCACGTTTAGGCTTGGCTTGGTGGTTTTGGAAGTGTGAGACTGTTTCGGGTACGCCTGACCCTTTGCTTTACCCGGTGGGCGAAAGTAACGAAAGGAAGTACTCTTAGCCTTCAGGGCCGAAGGAGTAGTACTAGCAGTCTTAGCAGACGCCAAGTCAGCAACATTCTTGTTGAGATCCTCACCAAAGAGGATGTTTCCTTTAAACGGGAGCACCTCCACGGTTTTCTTAGAGTCCAAGTCCACCGACCAGGACTGCAACCAGAGAATACGGCAAGCCTAAATGGATGTTGTAGCAGCCTTGGCCACCAGAACACCTGCATCTGAAGCTGCTTCTTTAATGTAATGAGATGCCGTGACAATATAAGAGAGACATTGTCTGGCATATTCAGAGAAATTGGACGGAAACCCAGCCTCTATTTCCTGAGCCCACGCCTCAATAGCTTCTGCGGCCCAAGTAGCCGCAATGGAGGGCCTATGTGCAGCCCCTGCAAGGGTATAGATAGCTTTTAAACAGACCTCCACGCGCTTATCCGTCGGCTCCTTGAGAGAAGTGACGGTGGTGACAGTCAGAGCAGATGACACCACCAGCCGAGCGATTTGCGAATCCACCGGCGGTGGCGTTTCCCAATTTTTACTCAATACTGCCGCAAGGGGATAGCGGGCTAGCATCTTCTTGTGTGGGGTGCATTTCTTTCCTGGGTTCTCCCAGGATTCCTGACGTATGTCAACCAAGTGGTCAGAATGAGGTAAAACCAATTTAGTAACCTTCTGACGTTTGAACCTGTCCGGTTTCTTAGGATTATCATCAATCCGAAGAATGAGCCTGATAGCCTCTAATAGATCAGAAACATCCACCTGTTAAACAGATTCCCCATCAGAAACGTCATGATCAGAGTCTGTGGGGTCAGTATACACGCCATCTTTATCGGAAGAGGTATCTGGAACATGCGTGGATTGAGAGGAAGTAACAGCCCGCTTAGAGGACTTCTTAGGTTTAGTCTTAGGTGGGCGAGCTTCAGGAATACGTTTATCCAAGGAGTTATTCAATTGCTGTAACTGAGTGGACAGAGCATCTGTCCATGGCGGATTAACTGCAGGGACCATATAAGGCTGATAAGGCACAGGAGGTCCCATAGGGGGCGCGAGTTTAGTTACCAGCGTAGTTAGTAAATAAGAAAATGCAGCACAGGGCGGGCCCTGATGTGCCCCCGTTGTTACAAACTGACTGGGGGGGTACAGAACTCGCAAAACCTGAATCCTCTGCAGCCATGTTATCCTCAAATGCATCTGGGACATCATAACTGCGCATGGCGAAATCAGCCCCAGACCCATCGCCCCCTGTAGCCGACATGATATGAAAGCGTAAACCATGGACGACACAGTACAATATCAGCAGATATAATACCTAACACAAACCCCGTGCAGTGTGACAGCACAAACAGAGGATTTCTGAGGTGAAATGTGACTGAAAAACACAGAGAAAATACAAAATACGTATATCCTGTGAAATACCTATATTATCTAATAACCGTGACGCACAAAGCCTCCTCAGGTTACAGAATATAGGGATAGCAGTAGGAGCATACCTCCCAACTGTCCCGCTTTCAGCGGGACAGTCCCGCTATTCGGACCCTGTCCCGCTGTCCCACCCGCGGGCAGCAGTGTCCCGCGGGTGGGGGGGGGGGGGGGGGGCAGTTGGGAGAGCCTTTGATCACCAGCTGCTCTGCTCTGCAGAGCAGCCGGTGATCAATGAAAACATGCTGTGCGCACGAGCACTGCATGCATTCAGTGCTAAGAGGGGAGCGGGGGCTGCCCAGCTGCTCGGGGAGCGCTGGGCACGCCCCCAAAAGGCAGGAAAATGCCCGTTTGACGAGGCCACGCCCACTCAGGTGAGGCCACGCCCATTCCTGATGAAGCCACGCCCCTTTAAGCCCGCCTCCTTTTAGCCGAAAGTTGGGAGGTATGGTAGGAGTAAGATACACGGAGTAGAGAACACCCAGCAGCTATAATGCACACACACAGTCACATGTACAATGCAGCAATTATGACAAACAATAAAACTGCACTGGACTAGCAATACTATTACTGAGTAAAGCTATGTATATAAACATATATATCAATGCACAATAAAAACTGGATGAATATCACAGGGTACTTGTACTAAATAAACCTGAAGTATGCACTTGTTCTTAACTAACACTGTCTAAACGACATGTAGAATACTTAAGTGTCCTGTAAATGCACAGCGCTGATGATGCAGGCGGCTTTACAGAGGAGGCATCACCCAGCAGTCCCAGAGTCAGCGCAGCTGTGTAATGGCGCCCAAACACTGACAGGGAGTGAGGGAGACAGAGAGATGCAGCTCCTGGGCGGGAACATTTACTCTAAATGTCGCCCAGGGGCTGGGGGAGGGGCTACAGGTCAGAGCCTTATCCCCTTGCTGGACTTCACCACCGGGTGCTGCGGGCCTTAATAAACAGGATTATAGCCAAATCCGACCTGTGCCCTTGCCCTGGTGGTCTGGTGGGGTCCCTGTACTGCCACAGTGTCCACGTCAGCGCGCGCGGCCCGCCTCCTAATGGTCGCGACGGATTGCGATTTCCAGCGGGTCCCGCCTGGGGGACCCTCTCTGCCTGTTAGCTGCCTGCACTGCAGGCACCAACTTACAAACTGAGCTCCTGTGCACGGAGCCGGGGTTATAGAGGAGGCGGTGCTGAGCATCTTGGGAACAGTTAAAGCTTTTAGCCTGTTGGTGCCTCGGATCAAGATCCTACTCTACACCCCGATGTTATTCCCTGTGGAATACCAGTGTACCCCGCTGCAGAAAGTACAATAAGCATACCAGCAGGAAGATACCGCATTACATCAGGAACCTCTTGTCTTGTTTGTTTTGTAGGTTAAACGTGGAACACTCTGTAACTGGCTCACTGAACTATCTTTACCTTCCCTCATCTCTGTGCTTGCAGACACAATTGTAATCTCCAAGTATGTTCTAGGATTTACAATAAACTCTGTAATTAAAATAATCAGACACAGTTTTTATTCTATAACTCTTCCTATGGAAAATTGGTTGCTGTACAAGAGCATGACCTCCCACCGTGTTACCACCAAGAGAGCACATACCCTGCTCTTGACATTCATTATGCTTGAGCATGACTGGGAAAACACATGTAATAATGAGAAATAATCTTACTACCTATTCCAATTGTACTAGATTTGCTGTTGAACATGGAACATTAGTATGAGATTTATCAAAGCGTCAAGGGGTCTATTCATCATCACTAAAATGTCACAATTTCTACATTCACCAGGGGATGTGGAAATTGTGACATTCATCAAACTCTGAAAAAGCATTTTTTATTTCCGGTGTTTGACCGTGAAACTGCTTGCCTTTCTGAGATGGCCAACAGCCCCTGAAACTCATCACAAGCTGCCGTTTACACCGGCCGCGGCCGCAGAGAGACCCAGACGGTGTGGGGGGTGGGGTGGGGGGGGGGAAGAGAGTAAAGGTCCGTACACATTAGACGATGTCGCTCTGGGAGCGACGTCGTCTAATGTTTCCCCTCCCGGGCCGGCCGGTCGGCGGCCGACTGTACACACTGAGCGATATGACCGCTCATATCGCTCAGTGACGTCACGTCTCCGTCAGCCCTGCATGCAGGTCGTCCTGCATGCATGCACTGGCGACAGTGACGGTCATTGCCAACCCGCGGGGACGCACATCGGTCGTCGCTGGCGGCATACACACTTGCCGATAAAATGAGCGATGTCGCTCAGTAAGGGGGAAAATGAGCGACGTCGCTCATTTTATCGGCAAGTGTGTATGGGCCTTTAGGCTGCGGCACTCCTTATGCCTCCGAGGTGGGAGCACCACTGCCTAACATGCCAGCATAGGGGGTGATGTGGGGGACCTCCGCTACTGAAGGAAGGGGTGTCGGAGGAAGGGGCATCAGAGCAGGGAAGCCACCGCTATCCCCGCACCCTGTGCTGGCTACTGCTATATTCAATCCCGGTGGCTGCTCTGTGGTGCATGGTGAGGAGGAGAGTGGAGCAGCAGTGAGGGGCAGTGTGCAGGAGACCGCCGCTGCAGTGGAACTTGGCGGCTGTCACACAAATGTGCCAGCGGGGAGGGCCTTCATCAGCCAGGGGGGTGGATCCACAATGATCCCATGCCTCCAGGTAAGCCTACCTTCCTGCCAAGCCACACCCCCTATGTGCCTACCCGGAGGAGAGGGTAGCAAAGTAGGTAAGTATGCTCTAGCCCCGGCTAGAACCAGGGCCGTAATTACGTGTGTGCGGAGGGGGCACCGCACATAGCACTGCAGGGTAGGGGGCGCTGTTGACAGTACTTGACAATTATCTGTATTAATTACTTTCACTTGCAGCTTTCCCCCTTTGTAAAGCCCAGCATCTCCTGACCGCCCCTGTCTCCTACCCCTCAGTCGCACTGTCCTTTATTACATTTCGGGATGCTGATGTGCCCAGGATTCTAAGCCGTTGCCTATAACATTGCAGTCGGACACTCTATTCATTAAGCTAATTACCCTTGCATAGAAAGCTAGAGAATATGAATCAAATTGTAGGAAGAGGCATCATTTGTCATGCTCCTTACCTGTGAGGCATGCGCCTTATGTCCCTATTGCAAAAATGGAGGGGCGCCAGTTCTCTTTCTGGTACAGGGCACCAAAAAGTGTAGTTATGGCCCTGGCCAAACCCCTTTCGTCTCTCCAGCCCTGCGGTCTCTCTCTATCTCCTGCCGGCAGTAGCCCCCTTCTGTCTCTCCAGCCCCAGCCAGTCCCTTCTGTCACTCGAGTCCTGCCGTGCTTTTTAAACCCCAGCTGGATGCTAGCCCCATATGTCTCTCCAGGCCTGTGGTGTGTATCTCTAGCCCCAGCCAGCCCCTTACTGTCTCTCTTGCCTGGAGCCACACTTTGTCTCAGCCCCAGCTAGCCCCTGCATTACACTGACCTGCTTCTTCTGGCTGCTCCTCATACACTGCATGGCTTGACATCACAATCACAGGAAAAAAAAATGCACAGCATTGGGTGTGCCGCTGTGCCCCCTCTCTGTCTGGGTCTGGGGCCAGGACTCCAGTTCCGGCAGTCTCTCCCTGATGTCGGCCCTGTGCGTACCTTTTTTAAATGTACTTTGGCTTGTACCTCCTAATTACTGTCCTTAGCACAGGTGTAAAAGCAGAGGTATAAAGTAGCCAAATTGCAGGTGAAAAGAGACTGATTAAGGTAATACCCCATAAAGCAACTCTCCACCCTTGAATTTTATTCAAATATCTTGTCCTGTAAATAAAACCTTCATTTTACACTGACCATTGCCATAGGGCGTGTTTGTGACGTCAAAGCAGGAACTAAACGGACTGAGGTGATCGCAATCTAGGAGTAGGTCTGGAGCTACTCAGAAACTGCAAGGAATTATTTAGTACTGTAGCAATTCTGCTAATCTTTCGTTCGCTATTCTGCTAAGCTAAGATACACTCCCAGAGGGCGGCGGCCTAGCGTTTGCAATTCTGCTAAAAGCAGCTAGCGAGCGAACAACTCGGAATGAGGGCCATGGTGCACTAATTTGGGTTCCCCGTCACTTTACGGAGAAAATGACACCAGAAACAGTCGACCTAGTACGTGTCAAACTAACGGCCATGTCAACCTACTGCATGTCGACCTAAGGGCACTGTCGACCTTCAGTGGTCGACCTAATGAGTGTCGACCTAAGTTGGGTCGACCCAACGGCCCATACCCTTATCGAAGAGGTGACCGAGTAGGCTTAATGCCAGACATCAGGCTTCAGCCAATGGAGTACATGAATTAAATCTTACAGATATAGTGGAGAGATACAAAGTACCAATCAATCAGCTACTAACTGTTATTTTAAAAGCTGATTGGTTGGTATTTTGTTTTAGAATGATCAAAGCTTGGAGAGAGATAAAGTGAAGATAGATAAAGCACTAACTAATAAGCTCCTAACTGTCATTTTACAGACTGTGCTGGAAAAATCACAGGAGCTGATTGGCCGGTACTCTCTCCACTTTATCTCTCTCCGAGCTTTGATACCTCTCCTTATAATGAAGGAGAGGTATCAACGCTTGGAGAGAGATAAAGTGGAGAGAGTACCGGCCAATCAGCTCTAATCAGCTCTCCACTACAAGCTTTGATACCTCTCCTTCATTATAAGGAAAGTGATGTATCTTGTCTAGCATGCATACAATAAAAATACCTAGATGCTCAAGAAGTATTTAATGGACTCAACTGGGAGTATGCAAGTGCTTATTCTCCTAGAATGTCTTAACATTCCTTAATCTTTAGAATGCACCAACTGAAAAAGCCAACTCGGCTCATTTTTTCTTAATGGGGATGATGTTATCTGTTTTCAACTCAGAGAAGAATTTCCTGGGATTGTCTTCTTTCCTACCTCCTCTTATAGGCCCTACACACATGCCGATATTCTGAAAGATATGAACGATCTCGTTCATAAATGAACGAGAACTCGTTCATATCTTTCAGTGTGGAGACTCCAGCGATGAACGATGCGCGGCCCCGCGCTCGTTCATCGCTGATCTCCCGTCGGCTGTGCATGCAGGCCAATATGGACGATCTCGTCCATATTTGCCTGCACTTCAATGCAGCCGCGTGACGGGGGGGAGTGAAGAAACTTCACTCCCCCCATCACTGCCCCCCCGCCGCCGGGTTGCTCGTCGGCCGTATCGGCCGTCGGGCACCTCGGCGGCGCATCGCCGAGTGTGTAGGGCCCCTGACTCTTGTCATTGAAACTACGGCTAATGATATTTGAGCCTTTCCTCACATTAAGATATTCGCAGTAGGGACAGTAGCTCATAAAAGGGCTTTTAGGCTACTAGGGGGATATGTAGTATCATTAGATAAGTAACAAATGCAATAGATCCACCACAATTTGCCACTTATATCAAACATCCACATGTATTAAAGCAGTTGCCATAAATAAAATCACTTTTCTCTATGGTACAGTGCATCCGGAAAGTATTCACAGTGCTTCACTTTTTCCACATTTTGTTATGCTACAGCCTTATTCCAAAATGGAATAAATTCATTTTTCCCCCTCAAAATTCTACACACAATACCTCATAATGACAACATGAAAAAGTTTTTTTGAGATTTTTGCAAATTTATTAAAAATAAAAAACTAATAAATCACATGTACGTAAATATTCACAGCCTTTGCTATGAAGCTCAAAATTGAGCTCCGGTGCATCCTGTTTCCACTGATCATCCTTGAGATATTCTTACAGCTTAATTGGAGTTCACCTGTGGTAAATTCAGTTGATTGGACATGATTTGGAAAGGCACACACCTGTCTATATAAGGTCCCACACTTGACAGTGCATGTCTGAGCACAAACCAAGCATGAAGTCAAAGGAATTGTCTGTAGACTTCCGAGACAGGATTGTCTCGAGGCACAAATCTGGGGAAGGGTACAGAAATATATCTGCTGCTTTGAAGGTCCCAATGAGCACAGTGGCCTCCATCATCCGTAAATGGAAGAAGTTCAGAATCATCAGGACTATTCCTAGATTGAGCGATCGGGGGAGAAGGGCCCTAGTCAGGGAGGTAACCAAGAACCCGATGGTCACTGTGTCAGAGCTACAGCATTCCTCTGTGGATAGAGTAGAACCTTCCAGAAGGACAACCATCTCTGCAGCAATCCACCAATCAGGCCTGTATGGTAGAGTGGCCAGGCGGAAGCCACTTCTTAGTAAAAAGCACATGGCAGCCCACTTGGAGTTTGCCAAAATGCACCTGAAGGACTCTCAGACCATGAGAAACAAAATGTTCTGGTCTGATGAGACAAAGATTGGACTCTTTGGCGTGAATGTCAGGCATTATGTTTGGAGGAAACCAGGCACCGCTCATCACCAGGCCAATACCATCCCTACAGTGGTGGTGGCAGCATCATGCTGTGGGGATGTTTTTCAGCAACAGGAACTGGGAGACTAGTTAGGATAGAGGGAAAGATGAATGCAGCAATGTACAAAGACATCCTGGATGAAAACCTGCTCCAGAGCGCTCTTGACCTCAGGTTGGGGCGACGGTTTATCTTTCAGCAGGACAACGACCCTAAGCACACAGCCAAGAGTGGCCCAGCCAGATCCCAGACTTGAATCCAATTAAACATCTCTGGAGAGATCTGAAAATGGCTGTGGACCAACGCTTCCCATCCAACCTGATGGAGCTTGAGAGGTTCTGCAAAGAGGAATGGGCGAAACTGGCCAAAGATAGGTGTTCTAAGCTTGTGGCATCATATTCAAAAAGACTTGAGTCTGTAATTGCTGCCAAAGGTGCATCAACAAAGTACTGAACAAAGGCTGTGAATACTTATGTACAGGTGATTTCTTCGTTTTTTATTTTTCATAAATTAGCAAATATCTCAAAAAAACTTTTTTCACGTTGTCATTATGTGGTATTGTGTGTAGAATTTTGAGGGGAACAATTAATTTATTCCATTTTGGAATAAGACTGTAACATAACAAAATGTGGAAAAAGTGAAGCGCTGTGAATACTTTCCAGATGCACTGTATATGTAAACATGGCATGATTTAAAAATTAGGCAGCTATTACTAAAAAACAATAATCACACTTCTGTGGCTTATTGTTTTTTCACACTAGTTACCAGTGGAATCAATATGATGGAACAACATAACAAATATAATAAAAATGAGATTTATGGTAAGAACTTACCGTTGTTAAATCTCTTTCTGCGAGGTACACTGGGCTCCACAGGGAATGACATTGGGGTGTAGAGTAGGATCTTGATCCGAGGCACCAACAGGCTCAAAGCTTTGACTGTTCCCAGAATGCATAGCGCCGCCTCCTCTATAACCCCGCATCCGTGCACAGGAGCTCAGTTTTTGTTAACCAGTCCAATGCAGTAGCAGGCAAAAGAGACGACAACTGTTAGTAGCCACAAACACCACATTCTCACAACAGGAGACAGTGTCAGCGGCTAATGCCATACCAACCCAAAGAAGCTAAGTGCGTCAGGGTGGGCGCCCTGTGGAGCCCAGTGCACCTCGCAGAAAGAGATTTAACAATGGTAAGTTCTTACCATAAATACTATACACTGGGCACAACAGGGAATTACATTGGGGATGTCCTAAAGCAGTTCCTTATGGGAGGGGATGCACTGTAGCGGGCACAAGAACCCGGCATCAGAAGGAAGCATCCTAGGAGGCGGATGTATCGAAGGCATAGAATTTTAGGAACGTGTTCACTGAGGACCACGTAGCCGCCTTGCACAATTGTTCAAGGGTCGCACCACGGCGGGCCGCCCAAGAAGGTCCAACAGACCGAGTAAAATGGGCCTTAATAGTAGCAGGAGCTGGGCGACCAGCCTGTACATAAGCATGTGCAATCACCATTCTAATCCATCTGGCCAAGGTCTGCTTGTGAGCAGGCCAGCCACGTTTGTGAAAACCAAACAGTACAAAGAGAGAATCAGACTTCACATAGATACGGAGAGCCCGTACAACATCCAAAGACCGCTCTTTGGAAGACAATTCAGGAGAGGCAAAGGCCGGAACCACAATCTCCTGATTAAGGTGGAAAGAAGACACCACCATAGGTAGATACCAGGGATGTGTTCTAAGAACCGCCCGTTCACGGTGAAAAATCAGATATGGTGACTTACAGGACAAAGCACCCAAATCCGACACCCGTCTGGCAGAGGCAATAGCCAGCAGAAACAACACCTTAAGAGAAAGCCACTTAAGGTCTGCCGATTCAAGAGGCTCAAACGGAGACCCTTGCACCGCCTCCTGAACCACCGTCAAGTCCCAAGGAGCCACCGGGAAAATGTAAGGAGGTTGAATCCGCAACACACCCTGAGTAAATGTATGAACATCAGGTAAACTTGCAATTTTTCTCTGGAACCAAACCGACAAGGCAGAAATATGAACCTTGATGGAGGCCAGACGAAAGCCCATGTCCAGGCCCTGTTGTAGAAAGGCCAAAAGTTTGGCCGTACTAAACTTGTAAGCGTCATGATTGTTAGATGCGCACCAAACAAAGTAAGAATTCCAGACCCTATGGTAAATCTGATCAGAAGCCGGTTTCCGGGCCTTCAACATGGTTTGAATGACCGCCTCAGAAAATCCTTTGGCCCTTAAGATGGAAGCATCAAGAGCCACGCCATCAAAGCCAATCGGGCTAAATCCTGATATACACAGGGACCTTGAATGAGGAGATCTGGGTGCTGCGGAAGTAGAAGGGGACGCTCTATCGAGAGACCCTGAAAATCTGAGAACCAATGCCATCTGGGCCACGCTGGAGCGATCAGAAGTAGGATTCCTTCTTCTTGCTTGAACTTCCTTATTACTCTGGGCAGGAGTGACACCGGAGGGAACACGTATGGCAGCCGAAAGTTACATAAAAAAGGGCCAGTGCGTCCACGAACGCTGCTTGAGGATCCCTTGTCCTTGCTCCGAAGACCGGAACCGTGTAATTGTGTCGAGATGCCATCAGATCCACATCTGGAAGGCCCCACATGTCCACGAGGAGTTTAAACACATCTGGATGGAGGCTCCATTCTCCGGCGTGTACGTCCTGACGACTGAAAAAGTCCGCTTCCCAGTTTAGGACCCCCAGAATGAACACTGCCAATATGGCTGGCAGATGGCGTTCCGCCCACTGAAGAATCCGTGATACTTCCCTCATTGCCATGCGACTTCGAGTGCCGCCTTGATGATTGATGTACACCGCCGTGGTGGCGTTATCTGACTGTACTTGAACAGGTCTGTTCTGTATTAAATGCCGGGCCAAATTCAATGAGTTGAACACCGCCCTCAATTCCAGAATGTTTATCGGGAGGAGAGACTCCTCCTTGGTCCACCGACTCTGAAGGGAGTGTTGCTCCAACACAGCGTTTCAACCTCTCAGACTAGCATCCGTCGTCAGGAGAACCCAGTTGGAGATCCAGAAGGGACGACCCCTGCTCAATCGTTGGTCCTGAAGCCACCAGCTCAGTGACAGACGGACCTCGGGAGACAAGGAGATCATTTGAGACCTGATTCGGTGAGGCAGGCCATCCCACTTGGCAAGAATCAGCTTCTGCAGAGGGCGGTAATGGAATTGAGCGTACTCCACCATGTCGAAAGCCGACACCATGAGACCTAGCACTTGCATTGGCGAATGTATCGACACTTGCGGACGAGATAGGAAGCATCGAATCCTGTCCTGAAGCTTCAGAACTTTCTCCTGAGACAAGAACAACCGCTGGTTGTGAGTGTCCAACAACGCCCCCAGGTGCACCATGCTCTGAGCAGGGACCAGGGAAGATTTCTTCCAGTTCATGAGCCACCCATGGGCTTGCAGAAACTGGATAGTCAGATCCATATGGCGTAGGAGAATTTCTGGGGAATTTGCCAGGATCAACAAGTCGTCCAGGTACGGCAGGATCCTGATCCCTTGACGGCGGAGCACAGCCGTCATTACCGCCATGACCTTGGTGAAGACCCGCGGAGCCGTGGTCAAACCAAAAGGTAACACCCGAAATTGGTAGTGGAGGTTGCCAACCGCAAACCCCAGGTACTGCTGATGCGACACTGCAATGGGAATATGCAGGTTAGCATCCTGTATGACCAGGGAGACCATATAATCCCCTGGTTCCAAGGCCAGAACAATAGAGTGAAGAGTTTCCATGTGAAACGTGGAGACCCTCACAAATTTGTTCAAGGACTTGAGGTTGAGAATGGGCCGGGAGGACCCATTCGGTTTCGGGACTAGGAACAGCGGTGAATAGTACCCCTTGCCTCTCTGAGCCAGAGGCACCTGTACTACCACTCCTGTGTCCAGGAGGGACTGTACCACCAAATGTAGAGTTTTTGCCTTCACCTGATCCAAAGGGACGACTGTCAGGCAAAATCGATGAGGGGGACGATTCTTGAAGGATACGGCGTTACCTCGAGTGACGACTTCCCGTACCCAGGCATTGGAAGTGGTCTTCAACCATTCCTGGGTATACCCTAGAAGTCGTCCCCCACCCTGGGATCCCCCAGAGGGAGGCCCGTCCCATCATGCGGCAGGCTTGCCAGTTTTGGAAGCAGGCTGACGGGCAGCCCAGGCCCATTTGGGCTTATTGGGTTTGGAAGTGCGAACCTGTTTCGGGTACGCCTGACCTTTTGCTTTTCCTGAAGAACGAAAGGAGCGAAATGGAGTACTCTTAGCCTTCGGCACCGAAGGAGCAGTACTAGGCAGACATGCTGTTTTAGCAGAAGCTAAGTCAGCCACTATCTTGTTGAGGTCTTCTCTGAACAGAATGTCTCCCTTAAAAGGGAGTACCTCCAGGGTTTTCTTAGAGTCCAGATCCACAGACCAGGACCGTAACCAGAGAATCCGGCGAGCCAAAATGGACGTAGTAGAAGGCTTGGCCACCAGAATACCGGCATCAGAAGCCGCCTCCTTAATGTAATGAGATGCTGTGACAATATATGACAAGCATTGTCTAGCATGATCAGAAGCGGTGGAAGGCAACTCTGCCTCCAGCTCCTGAGCCCACACTTCCACAGCTTCTGCAGCCCATGTCGCTGTAATGGTGGGACTATGCGCAGCACCGGTTAGGGTGTAAATTGCCTTTAAACTAGTGATGAGCGGGTTCGGTTTCTCGGAAACCGAACCCCCCCGAACTTCACCTTTTTTACACGGGTCCGAGGCAGGTTAGAACCTTCCTGCCTTGCTCGGCTAACCCGAGCGCGCCCGAACGTCATCATCCCGCTGTCGGATTCTCGCGAGATTCGGATTCTATATAAGCAGCCGCGCGTCACCGCCATTTTCTCACTCGTGCATTGGAGATGATAGGGAGAGGACGTGGCTGGCGTCCTCTCCGTTTATTGTAGAACTAGGGAAGTTGATTGGTTTATTGCTTTTGCTTAATTGTGGGGAGGATTGGGGAGCAGCTGTTAGGAGGAGTACAGTGCAGAGTTTTGCTGATAAGTGACCACCAGTTTTTATCCGTTCTCTGCCTGAAAAAAACGCTCCATACCATATCTGTGCTCAGTGTGCTGCATAATATATCTGTGCTGAGTGCTCACACTGCTTAATTGTGGGGACTGGGGAGCAGCTATAGCAGGAGTACAGTGCAGAGTTTTGCTGACAGTGACCACCAGTATACGTTGTCTGCCTGAAGAAAAACACTCCATATCTGTGCTCAGTGTGCTGCTTTATTGTGGGGACTGGGGACCACCAGTATAATTAATATTATTATTATATATAGGCAGAGTGCACTGCTGTACCTACCTCTGTGTCGTCATCCATTAAGTATACTATCCATCTACATTCTATACCTGTGGTGCATTTTAGTTTTGCAGTTTGCTGACACAGTGTCCACCAGTATACTATATATAGCAGTATTGTAGGCCACTGCTGTACCTACCTCTGTGTCGTCACTCGTCATCCATTAAGTATACTATTATCCATCTACATTCTATACCTGTGGTGCATTTTAGTTTTGCAGTTTGCTGACAGTGTCCACCAGTATACTATATATAGCAGTACGGTAGGCCACTGCTGTACCTACCTCTGTGTCGTCACTCGTCATCCATTAAGTATACTATCCATCTACATTCTATACCTGTGGTGCATTTTAGTTTTGCAGTTTGCTGACACAGTGTCCACCAGTATACTATATATAGCAGTACGGTAGGCCACTGCTGTACCTACCTCTGTGTCGTCACTCGTCATCCATTAAGTATACCATTATCCATCTACATTCTATACCTGTGGTGCATTTTAGTTTTGCAGTTTGCTGACACAGTGTCCACCAGTATACTATATATAGCAGTACGGTAGGCCACTGCTGTACCTACCTCTGTGTCGTCACTCGTCATCCATTAAGTATACTATCCATCTACATTCTATACCTGTGGTGAATTTTAGTTTTGCAGTTTGCTGACAGTGTCCACCAGTATAGTATATATAGCAGTACGGTAGGCCACTGCTGTACCTACCTCTGTGTCGTCACTCGTCATCCATTAAGTATACTATTATCCATCTACATTCTAAACCTGTGGTGCATTTTAGTTTTGCAGTTTGCTGACACAGTGTCCACCAGTATACTATATGTAGCAGTACGGTAGGCCACTGCTGTACCTACCTCTGTGTCGTCACTCGTCATCCATTAAGTATACTATTATCCATCTACATTCTATACCTGTGGTGAATTTTAGTTTTGCAGTTTGCTGACAGTGTCCACCAGTATAGTATATATAGCAGTACGGTAGGCCACTGCTGTACCTACCTCTGTGTCGTCACTCGTCATCCATTAAGTATACTATTATCCATCTACATTCTAAACCTGTGGTGCATTTTAGTTTTGCAGTTTGCTGACACAGTGTCCACCAGTATACTATATGTAGCAGTACGGTAGGCCACTGCTGTACCTACCTCTGTGTCGTCACTCGTCATCCATTAAGTATACTATTATCCATCTACATTCTATACCTGTGGTGCATTTTAGTTTTGCAGTTTGCTGACACAGTGTCCACCAGTATACTATATATAGCAGTACGGTAGGCCACTGCTGTACCTACCTCTGTGTCGTCACTCGTCATCCATTAAGTATACTATCCATCTACATTCTATACCTGTGGTGCATTTTAGTTTTGCAGTTTGCTGACAGTGTCCACCAGTATACTATATATAGAAGTACGGTAGGCCACTGCTGTACCTACCTCTGTGTCGTCACTCGTCATCCATTAAGTATACTATTATCCATCTACATTCTAAACCTGTGGTGCATTTTAGTTTTGCAGTTTGCTGACACAGTGTCCACCAGTATACTATATATAGCAGTACGGTAGGCCACTGCTGTACCTACCTCTGTGTCGTCACTCGTCATCCATTAAGTATACTATCCATCTACATTCTATACCTGTGGTGCATTTTAGTTTTGCGCAGTAAATATAGTAGTAGGCCATTGCTATTGATACTGGCATATAATTCCACACATTAAAAAATGGAGAACAAAAATGTGGAGGTTAAAGGGAAAGATCAAGATCCACTTCCACCTCGTGCTGAAGCTGCTGCCACTAGTCATGGCCGAGACGATGAAATGCCATCAACGTCGTCTGCCAAGGCGGATGCCCAATGTCATAGTAGAGAGCATGTAAAATCCAAAACACAAAAGTTCAGTAAAATGACCCAAAAATCAAAATTAAAAGCGTCTGAGGAGAAGCGTAAATTTGCCAATATGCCATTTACGACACGGAGTGGCAAGGAACGGCTGAGGCCCTGGCATATGTTCATGGCTAGTGGTTCAGCTTCACATGAGGATGGAAGCACTCATCCTCTCGCTAGAAAAAAGAAAAGACTTAAGCTGGCAAAAGCACAGCAAAGAACTGTGCGTTCTTCTAAATCACAAATCCCCAAGGAGAGTCCAATTGTGTCGGTTGCGATGCCTGACCTTCCCAACACTGGACGGGAAGAGCTTGCGCCTTCCACCATTTGCACGCCCCCTGCAAGTGCTGGAAGGAGCACCCACAGTCCAGTTCCTGATAGTCAAATTGAAGATGTCACTGTTGAAGTACACCAGGATGAGGATATGGGTGTTGCTGGCACTGGGGAGGAAATTGACAAGGAGGATTCTTATGGTGAGGTGGTTTGTTTAAGTCAGGCACCCGGGGAGACACCTGTTGTCCGTGGGAGGAATATGGCCATTGACATGCCTGGTCAAAATACAAAAAAAATCAGCTCTTTGGTGTGGAATTATTTCAACACAAATGCGGACAACAGGTGGCAAGCCGTGTGTTGCCTTTGTCAAGCTGTAATAAGTAGGGGTAAGGACGTTAACCACCTCGGAACATACTCCCTTATACGTCACCTGCAGCGCATTCATCATAAGTCAGTGACAAGTTCAAAAACTTTGGGTGACAGCGGAAGCAGTCCACTGACCACTAAATCCCTTCCTCTTGTAACCAAGCTCCTGCAAACCACACCACCAACTCCCTCAGTGTCAATTTCCTCCTTACCCAGGAAAGCCAATAGTCCTGCAGGCCATGTCACTGTCAAGTCTGACGAGTCCTCTCCTGCCTGGGATTCCTCCGATGCATCCTTGAGTGTAACGCCTACTGCTGCTGGCGCTGCTGTTGTTGCTGCTGGGAGTCGATCATCATCCAAGAGGGAAAGTCGGAAGACCACTTGTACTACTTCCAGTAAGCAATTGACTGTCCAACAGTCCTTTGCGAGGAAGATGAAATATCACAGCAGTCATCCTGCTGCAAAGCAGATAACTCAGGCCTTGGCAGCCTGGGCGGTGAGAAACGTGGTTCCGGTATCCACCGTTAATTCAGAGGCAACTAGAGACTTGATTGAGGTACTGTGTCCCCGGTACCAAATACCATCTAGGTTCCATTTCTCTAGGCAGGCGATACCGAAAATGTACACAGACCTCAGAAAAAGACTCACCAGTGTCCTAAAAAATGCAGTTGTACCCGATGTCCACTTAACCACGGACATGTGGACAAGTGGAGCAGGGCAGACTCAGGACTATATGACTGTGACAGCCCACTGGGTAGATGTATTGCCTCCCGCAGCAAGAATAGCAGCGGCGGCACCAGTAGCAGCATCTCGCAAACGCCAACTCGTTCCTAGGCAGGCTACGCTTTGTATCACCGCTTTCCAGAATAGGCACACAGCTGACAACCTCTTACGGCAACTGAGGAAGATCATCGCAGAATGGCTTACCCCAATTGGACTCTCCTGGGGATTTGTGACATCAGACAACGCCAGCAATATTGTGCGTGCATTACATCTGGGCAAATTCCAGCACGTCCCATGTTTTGCACATACATTGAATTTGGTGGTGCAGAATTATTTAAAAAACGACAGGGGCGTGCAAGAGATGCTGTCGGTGGCCTGAAGAATTGCGGGCCACTTTCGGCATTCAGGCACCGCGTACAGAAGACTGGAGCACCACCAAACATTCCTGAACCTGCCCTGCCATCAGCTGAAGCAAGAGGTGGTAACTAGGTGGAATTCAACCCTCTATATGCTTCAGAGGATGGAGGAGCAGCAAAAGGCCATTCAAGCCTATACATCTGCCCACGATATAGGCAAAGGAGGGGGAATGCACCTGACTCAAGCGCAGTGGAGAATGATTTCAACGTTGTGCAAGGTTCTGCAACCCTTTGTACTTGCCACACGTGAAGTCAGTTCAGACACTGCCAGCCTGAGTCAGGTCATTCCCCTCATCAGGCTTTTGCAGAAGAAGCTGGAGACATTGATGGAGGAGCTAAAACAGAGCGATTCCGCTAGGCATGTGGGACTTGTGGATGGAGTCCTTAATTCGCTTAACCAGGATTCACGGGTGGTCAATCTGTTGAAATCAGAGCACTACATTTTGGCCACCGTGCTCGATCCTAGATTTAAAACCTACGTTGTATCTCTCTTTCCGGCAGACACAAGTCTGCAGAGGTTCAAAGACCTGCTGGTGAGAAAATTGTCAAGTCAAGCGGAACGTGACCCGTCAACATCTCCTCCTTCACATTCTTCCGCAACTGGGGGTGCGAGGAAAAGGCTAAGAATTCCTAGCCCACCCTCTGGTGGTGATGCAGGGCAGTCTGGAGCGAGTGCCACTGCTGACATCTGGTCCGGACTGAAGGACCTGCCAATGATTACTGACATGTCGTCTACTGTCACTGCATATGATTCTCTCACCATGGAAAGAATGGTGGAGGATTATATGAGTGACCGCATCCAAGTAGGCACGTCAGACAGTCCGTACGTATACTGGCAGGAAAAAGAGGCAATTTGGAGGCCCTTGCACAAACTGGCTTTATTCTACCTAAGTTGCCCTCCCTCCAGTGTGTACTCCGAAAGAGTGTTTAGTGCAGCCGCTCACCTTGTCAGCAATCGGCGTACGAGGTTACTTCCAGAAAATGTGGAGAAGATGATGTTCATCAAAATGAATTATAATCAATTCCTCCGTGGAGACATTCACCAGCAGCAATTGCCTCCAGAAAGTACACGGGGACCTGAGATGGTGGATTCCAGTGGGGACGAATTAATAATCTGTGAGGAGGGGGATGTACACAGTGAAAGGGGTGAGGAATCGGACGATGAGGAGGAGGTGGACATCTTGCCTCTGTAGAGCCAGTTTGTGCAAGGAGAGATTGATTGCTTCTTTTTTGGTGGGGGCCCAAACCAACCAGTCATTTCAGTCACAGTCGTGTGGCAGACCCTGTCGCTGAAATGATGGGTTCGTTAAAGTGTGCATGTCCTGTTTATACAACATAAGGGTGGGTGGGAGGGCCCAAGGACAATTCCATCTTGCACCTCTTTTTTCTTTAATTTCTCTTTGCATCATGTGCTGTTTGGGGACAATTTTTTGGAAGTGCCATCCTGTCTTGATTGACACTGCAGTGCCACTCCTAGATGGGCCAGGTGTTTGTGTCGACCACTTGTGTCGCTTAGCTTAGTCAAACAGCCACCTTGGTGGTGCGCCTCTTTTTTTCTTTGCATCATGTGCTGTTTGGGGACAATTTTTTGGAAGTGCCATCCTGTCTTGATTGACACTGCAGTGCCACTCCTAGATGGGCCAGGTGTTTGTGTCGGCCACTTGTGTCGCTTAGCTTAGTCAAACAGCCACCTTGGTGCGCCTCTTTTTTTTTCTTTGCATCATGTGCTGTTTGGGGACAATTTTTTGGAAGTGCCATCCTGTCTTGATTGACACTGCAGTGCCACTCCTAGATGGGCCAGTTATTTTTGTCAGCCACTTGGCTCGCTTAGCTTAGCTACACAGCTACCTCATTGCACCTCTTTTTTTCTTTGCATCATGTGCTGTTTGGGGACTATTTTTTAAATCGGCCATCCTGCCTGACACTGCAGTGCCACTCCTAGATGGGCCAGGTGTTTGTGTCGGCCACTTGTGTCGCTTAGCTTAGTCAAACAGCCACCTTGGTGCGCCTCTTTTTTTCTTTGCATCATGTGCTGTTTGGGGACAATTTTTTTGAAGTGCCATCCTGCCTGACACTGCAGTGCCACTCCTAGATGGGCCAGGTGTTTGTGTCGGCCACTTGTGTTGCTTAGCTTAGCCATCCAGCGACCTCGGTGCAAATTGTAGGACTAAAAATAATATTGTGAGGTGTTCAGAATAGACTGGAAATGAGTGGAAATTATGGTAATTGAGGTTAATAATACTATGGGATCAAAATGACCCCCAAATTCTATGATTTAAGCTGTTTTTTAGGGTTTTTTTTTAAAAAAACACCCGAATCCAAAACACACTCGAATCCGACAAAAAAATTTCGGTGAGGTTTTGTCAAAACGCGTCCGAATCCAAAACACGGCCGCGGAACCGAATCCAAAACCAAAACACAAAACCCGAAAAATGTCCGGTGCACATCACTACTTTAAACAACCCTCCACACGCTTATCCGTCGGCTCTCTCAGGGATGTGACAGTAGTTACAGGCAGAGCTGAGGATACCACCAGCCGCGCCACCTGCGAATCCACTGGTGGGGGTGTTTCCCAATTTTTACTTAGCTCTGCATCGAGGGGGTAGCGAGCCAGCATTTTCTTGTGGGGCGTGAATGTCTTTCCTGGATTTCCCCAGGACTCCTGACGTATGTCAACTAAATGGTCAGAGTGAGGTAAAACTTGTTTAACCACTTTCTGACGTTTAAACCTGTCCGGTTTCTTAGGGGCAGCATCAGGCTCCCGGTCATCATCAACTTGAAGAATGAGCCTGATTGCCTCCAGCAAGTCAGGAACATCCACCTGTGAAACAGCTTCGCCATCAGAAGCATCGGGATCAGAATCTGTGGGGTCAGTATAAACGCCATCCTCATCAGACGAGGTGTCTGGGATGTTGGTGGATTGTGAGGAAGTAATTGCCCGCTTAGAGGACCCCTTGGACTTAGGCGGGCGAGGGTTAGACTTCTGAGTAGTCAGTGATTGGTTCCATGGCTGTAACTGATTGGACAGTTGATCTGCCCACGGCGGGTTAACCGCGGGGACCATAAGCGGTTGTACCGGCACAGGAGGTCCCATAGGGGGCGTTAGTCTAGTTCCAGTGTATTCAATAGCGTGGAGAAGGTAGCCCAAGGTGGGTCATTTTTAACCCCCGTTGCTACAGTCCCACTGGGGGGTAAGGAACCCCCAGAACCTGAACCCTCAGCTGCTATGGTATCCCAAATGTGTCTGCAGCGTCAACACCACGCAATGTGGGATCAGAACCAGCACCGTTGCCCTTTGTAGCTGACATAATCAAAAGCTCAATGCAAGGCAACACAGTACAATATCAGCAGCACAGTACCTGACAAGAACCCCCTGTGCAGTGTATTTCAGCACAAACAGGGAATTCTAGAGGTATATGGTAACTAAAAATCACAGAGAAAAATACACACTGAGTATATCCTGTGAACTACCTATATTAAATGATAAACCTGACGCAACTAGCCCCCTCAGGTTATAGAATATAGTTATAGCAATCTGAGTGAGATACACGAAATGGAGGTCACACAGCAGCTATATGCACACACACACAGAGTCACAGTTTGTACAATGCAGAAATTATGACATGCAATAAAACTGCACTGAACTATCAATACATAGTAGTACTAAGTATAGCTATACACTTAATCAGTGGTGGAACTGTGGGAGGCAGTGGAGTCTGTTGCCTCCGGGCTCCTGACCTCAAGTGGCACATCTCCTCCACTGTCTCCCACTGCCTGACGATCGCTCGCTGCTATTGCAGACGGAGGAGCTGTGTCAGTGACACGGAAGCTGCCCCCTGTATATACAGAGAGCTGGCACTGGCTGCAGCTAGGGGGAGCTCCAGAGCGCAGCTCCTCCCGGGCCCTTCCAGTTAAGCAAGCCAGCCGAGGGAAGCTCTCTGTTCATCCGTCAGCCTGATGATAGCCAAAGGTAGGCACTGTGTGGGGGAGAGGTGTAGTTGGGGGTGCTGGGGGGGGCTTTAATAAATGTTGGAAGCACTGTGTTTTGCGTGTGCTTGTTTTTTAAGTGAGGTGTGTGTGTGTTTTTAAGGAAAGTTGTGCGCTCAAGTAAAAGAGGCATGTGTGTGTGTGTGTGTGTGTGTGTGTGTGTAAGTGAGTGGCATGTGTGTGAGAGGCGTGTGTGTGTGTGTGTGTGTGTGTGTGTGTGTGTGTGTGTAAGTGAGTGGCATGTGTGTGAGAGGCATGTGTGTGTGTGTGTGTGTGTGTGTGTGTGTGTGTGTAAGTGAGTGGCATGTGTGTGAGAAGCATGTGGGTGTGTGTGTGTGTGTGTGAGTGGCATGTGTGTGAGAGGCATGTGTGTGTGTGTGTGTGTGTGTGTGTGTGTGTGTGTGTGTGTAAGTGAGTGGCATGTGTGTGAGAGGCATGTTTGTGTGTGTTTGTGTGTGTGTAAGTGAGTGGCATGTGTGTGTGTGAGTGGCATTTGTGTGAGAGGCATGTGTGTGTTTGTAAGTGAGTGGCATGAGTGTGAGAGGCATGTGTGTGTGTGTGTGTGTGTAAGTGAGAGGCATGTGTGTGTGTGTAAGTGAAAGGCATGTATGTGTGTTTAAGTGAAAGCGGCGTGTGTGTTTAAGTGAAAGCGGGTTGTGTGTGTGTTTTTAAGTGAAGGAGGCATGTGTGTGTGTGAAAGCGGCGTGTGTGTTTTTTTTAATATATATCTAGTGTTCACGCTAGGTGTCTTTCACAGGGCGCTGCGCCCTGCCCCTTATTTAGACAGCTGAATCGCGCCCTGCCCCTTTTTGTGCTCCCTGCCGCCCCGCCGTTTGCTGCCCGCCGGACTCCGCCACACCGCCGGACCCAGCCATGCGCCGCCGGACCCGTTAACACATGAGAGTCCCCCGCGGCACGCCCGTCCGTAGTTGTCAGCCGCCACTGTCTCAGCCTTGCGCTGACACAGTGACTGACAGCAGCTCCCCTCCTCTGCGAGCAGACTATAGGTCTGCTAATGATCTGGTGTGACAGGAGGGCTGGGTTTGCCTCTCCCGCTTCTGCCCCACTACGGTAGTCAAGATGTTAATACATCTTGACATTATTGCTTCCTGCTTGCCTGCCTAGCTGCTGCTGAGAGGCTAAGCCGGGAGAGCTTTAGCTGCAGAATACGTGCCACATTAATACATCTCTGTTTAGCTTCCTAATTATTAGAGATGTAAGTTTCCTTCTTATTTCTAATTTTAATATTTCTAATTATTTACATCCATTATGCATGGGGTTGTAGCAGATATTGTAAAAGCAGTCCCCTTATGTGTCCTATGGCAAATTTTACTGCCAGTAGCGATGCTCACTATAGCTAATGGTCTACAGATTGCACAGTTCACTGGGAGATGCATATGTATATACTCCCACCCAGGCAATGATCGAAGGGCTGCTATAAGTACCGGTTTTTCTGGGAACGTGCTGGAATTCCCCCGGCACCCCAAAGGTTGTTTTCAGGATGCAGAAATGTCTCTGTTTTGTCGGGTCAGACTGACAGCGCGTCTGTACACCCCTGCCCACCTCTAGCAAGCCTCCACCCACCTGCACCACTACCTGGAACAACCTTTTATGACCCAGTCAGTCAGTGAGTAGGCGTGTATGCAGGGCAGTTGAAAACTTAAATGACTTTCCCCTCAGCCAAAGACTCGATGAGTGGTCCCCAGTGATCTGGAAAGGGAACCACAGGATTTCCACGGAATAAGAAGCCAGGCTGCGCTCACAGGCTCAGCCCAGTAGCTCTATCTGCTTGGGGAGGGAGCTGCATATTTTGTAACAATACGTAGGTAAGGTAAGTGACCAGGGTAAGTGGTGGATGGCGGTGGTGCAGTGGAAAGGAAGATTTGGGGTCCCTGCATGATCAGATGCTGCTGAGTGTGGGATGGGCACTGTAAGGCATATACCATAGTGAGGTGCCCTAGGTGCTGACATGTAATGCTGTCAGTGTATATGCTATCACGTTAACAATGTATCAATGTATTGTATTGTATTGATGTATGAATGCCTGTGTCCCGGATTTTTATCTTTGGAATATGGCAACCCAGGATGACCACGTAGCATGGCCGGCCCCCGGTAAAGTACAGTGATTGCATTAGCGATCGCTTTACTTTTACATATTGCAGAGATAGGCTTCTATCAGAGTCTCTGTCCCTGTATGTGTTCCATAATATATCCGAGCGAACCTTCATTTTTTGTTTCCACAAGAAGAAATTATAATTAAAGGGTCTAAAACACAATGAGTAATTAATATGGAAGATGTAACATTTTGTCTAAAGAGGACGGGTGGAAAAGTTGCCCAAAGCAACCGACCAGCTTTTAGCTTTTATTTTCTACAATGCATGTCCTCCAGCATGACTCATTCCCTTAGGTACAAAGGAGTAGATGTATGAATGCACGTTATGGAGGAGACGCAGTATCAGCGCCGTTATGTGCACTGATAATGCTTCTCCCCACATATGAGGAAGAAGTGTGCACAGTGACAAGAGCGCTATGCACCCCTGTCATTATAGGTGCTGCAAACTACAAGATAGCACACCAATACAGGGCCATAACTAGCTGTGTGCAGAGTGTGCACTGCACATAGCACTGCAAGGTAGAGGGTGCTGTTGGTGGCACTTGCCAATTATCTGTTTTAATTACTTTCACTTGCAACTTCCCCCCTTTTTGAAGCCAGCTTCTCCTGACCACACCTGTCTCCTACCCTGACCCCTTCTGTCGCTAATACCTATACAACATTCATGAGCTTAACTTGAAATTTCTTTGTTAGTCAGTCATACTGTCCTTTATTACATTTCAAGATGCTGACATACCCTGTATCCAAACCCATTGCCTACAGAGGTGTAGCTAGGCACCATGGTGCCCGGAGCAAGGATATGTTTTGGCACCCCCTCCCCTGTACTGAATTGGGGGCCTGCCCAACATGTGGTGGCATGTTATATTTTAAAATATAAAAATACTTAAAAAATCTAAATTGGTGATAGGACCTTGTAGAGCTCAGGGCGAAAGTTCCCTTTGAGCACCCCTTCCCCCCTACCAAGTTTAAACCAGGGTCGGGGATTCATGGGGAAGGGATGTGACCACAGAATAGTAGCAATTCACATTACACCGCACAGTAGTTTTCGTTAATCACTTTACATCACACAATAGAGACAGTTATTCACGTTACACCACACAGTAGAGATGCTGGAGTAACCTGGCTGCACAGCTACAAGCAGACAATAAGACATAAAGAGGATGGCCAGCATGTGCTGGATGTCAGTGTCTCCTGCTGTCACCACTGGCCTGACCTGTTCCCTACCTAGTCTCTGAGTCAGTGTGTGCCCCATCTGTGCCCTCTAACTTTTTTGGCGCCCGGAGCTCGTGCTCCACTGGAGCCACCCTTGCTACACCCCTGATTGTCTTTGACATTGCAGTCAGACAATCTATTCATTGATCTATCTGGCCTTGCATAGATAGGTAGATAATTCTAAGCTAGAGAATTCTAACTATTTGAAGCTTACCTTGTACTTTGTTTAAAAAAAAAAGGATCAGCATTGCGGCTGAGCAGATCTATGTAGTGTGAGGCTGCAAGAGATTGGATGTGTGACTGCACACTACATATATAGCTGCTGGTGTCATTGCCGATTCCCCGCAGGCACAACCAGGGGCAGTGCTGTATGTATAATGTACTAGATCAGGCCTGGCAGTGGCGGAACTGTGGGAGGCAGTGGAGTCGGCTGCCGCCAGGCTCCTCACCGCAAGGGGGCACATCTCCACTGTCTCCCGCTGCCTGAGGACCGCGCTGCTATTGCAGACGGAGGAGCTGTGTCAGTGACACGAAAGCTGCCTCCTGTACAGAGAGCTTGCACTGGCTGCAGCTAGGGGGAGCTCCAGAGCACAGCTCCTCCCGGGCCCTTCTAATTAAGTAAGCCAGCCGAGGGAAGCTCTCTGCTCCTCCGTGCTCCGTGAGCCTGATATTAGCCAAAGGTAGGCACTGTGTGGGGGGTGGGGGAGAGGTGTATTTGGGGGGAAGCACTGTGTTTTGTGTGTGCTTGTTTTTAAGTGAGGTGTGTGTGTGTTTTTAAGGAAAGTTGTGCATTCAAGTAAAAGAGGCATGTGTGTGAGTGATGTGTGTGTAAGTGAGTGGCATGTGTGTAAGAGGCATGTATATGTGTGTAAGTGGGAGGCATGTGTATGTAAGTGAGAGGCATGTGTATGTAAGTGAGAGGCATGTGTATGTGAGAGGCGTGTGTGTGTGTGTGTAAGTGGGAGGCATGTGTATGTGAGAGGCATGTGTGTGTGTGTGTGTGTGTGTGTGTGTAAGTGGGAGGCATGTGTGAGAGGCATGTGTGTGTGTGTGTGTGTGTAAGTGAGAGGCATGTGTATGTGAGAGGCGTGTGTGTGTGTGTGTGTGTGTGTGTGTGTGTGTGTGTGTGTAAGTGAGAGGAGTGTGTGTGTGTAAGTGAGAGGCTTGTGTGTGTGTAAGTGAGAGGCGTGTAAGTGAGAGGCATGTGTATGTAAGTGAGAGACGTGTAAGTGAGAGCTATGTAAGTGAGAGACGTGTAAGTGAGAGGCATGTGTCATACTTGCCTACCTGACCCTCTCCATGAGGGAGAAAATGCTCTGTTCCTGGACTTTCCTGGTAATGTATGATTGCCATCACCTGTGGTGAAACACCTTTCTTATCAATTAACTAGCTCACCACAGGTGCTGGCAATCATACATTACCAGGAAAGTCCAGGAACAGAGCATTTTCTCCCTCATGGAGAGGGTCAGGTAGGCAAGTATGGCATGTGTATGTAAGTGAGAGGCGTGTAAGTGAGAGGCATGTGTATGTTAGTGAGAGGCGTGTAAGTGAGAGGTGTGTATGTAAGTGGGAGGCATGTGTATGTAAGTGAGAGACGTGTAAGTGAGAGGCATGTGTATGTAAGTGAGAGACGTGTAAGTGAGAGGCATGTGTATGTAAGTGAGAGGCATGTGTATGTAAGTGAGAGACGTGTAAGTGAGAGGCATGTGTATGTAAGTGAGAGGCACGTGTGTGAGAGGTGTGTGTGAGAGGCACGTGTGTGAGGTGTGTGTAAGTGAGAAGCATGTGTGTGTGTGTAAGTGGGAGGCATGTGTATGTAAGTGAGAGGCATGTGTGTGTGAAAGCGGCGTGTGTGTTTAAGTGAAAGAGACGTGTGTGTGTGTGTGTGTGTTTAAGTGAATGAGGCGTTTGTGTTTTTTTTAATATATATCTAGTGTTCACGCTAGGTGTCTGCCCCTTTTTTAGACAGCTGAATCCCGCCCTGCCCATTTTTGTGCGCCCTGCCGCCCCGCCGTTTGCTGCCTGCCGGACCCTGCCACGCCGCCGGACCCAGCCGTGCGCCGCCGGACCTGGTAAGTCCCCCTGGGCTAAATTAACCTTGTAAGTATTTTGCAGCTGTAAACTTCAATCTCAGTGCTCTCTACCTGGTGCAATGTGCCTCAGTGCTCTCTACCTGGTGCAATGTGCCTCAGTGCTCTCTACCTGGTGCAGTGTGCCTCAGTGCTCTCTATCTGGTGCAGTGTGCCTCAGTGCTCTCTGTCTGGTGCAGTGTGCCTCAGTGCTCTCTGTCTGGTGCAGTGTGCCTCAGTGCTCTCTACCTGGTGCAGTGTGCCTCAGTGCTCTCTACCTGGTGCAGTGTGCCTCAGTGCTCTCTACCTGGTGCAGTGTGCCTCAGTGCTCTCTACCTGGTGCAGTGTGCCTCAGTGCTCTCTACCTGGTGCAGTGTGCCTCAGTGCTCTCTACCTGGTGCAGTGTGCCTCAGTGCTCTCTACCTGGTGCAGTGTGCCTCAGTGCTCTCTACCTGGTGCAGTGTGTATAATGTGCTCTATCTGGCGCAATATGTATAACATGCTCTACCTGGCGCAGTGTGTATAGGAGTTTCTACCTGGTGCAATGTGTATTAGGTGCACTACCGTGTGGTGTAACGTGAATTGCCACTATTATGTGGCCACGCCCCTTCCCCACAAAACAACGCCCCTAGATTTTTGCTGCGTGCCTTCGGAGCGCACTGTCCATGTTTTGGCCTATAGGAATGGGAGCACCAAGCATTATAGTATGTACCTAAGTTTGCCCATCTAACTTAAAAATGTGCCCTCCCGAATGAAAAATGTGCCCTCCTCGTGATCAGCACCCTGCCCTAAAAAAATCCTAGAGTGAATACTAATTATATCGGCACACCGCTGCGCCAAAGCATCTCCATCGAGACCCGCTGGCGGGTGAGGGAGCACTGTAGGTGTACTATAAAGGTATGCTGGTGTCTGTTTTATTGTAATGACTGACTTGGAGTGCGTCCACTTTCTATGTGTATCTATATTACTATTGGGAAAGGTACCTGAGCACGCTACTACTGTTCACCCTGAGTGCCGGATAGTTACATATGGTATGTGTGTGTATATGTAGGGGGGCACCAACATTTATCATGCCTCCGGGCGACTGGGACGAACTTACGCCACTGAGGCCTGGTCAACCTATGGCTCTCCAGCTGTTGTGAAAATACACATCCCAGCATGCAGTACCACAGTTTTCACATTTCCTAATAACAAACTTGGCAGGGTATGCTGGGACTTGTAGTTTCACAACAGCTGGAGAGTCACAGTTTGACCAGGCCTGAACTAGATAGCTTATTTGTTGCTATGGCCAAATTCTCCACTCTAGAAGGATTGATACATATTTCCCTAAAATGCAGTTTTACATCCAGAACATGGGCCCTCATTCCGAGTTGTTCGCTCGCTAGCTGCTTTTAGCAGCAGTGCACACGCTAGGCCCAGCCCTCTGGGAGTGTATCTTAGCTTAGCAGAATTGCGAACGAAGGGGGTCCTTCCGAGTTGTTCGCTCGTTGCCGATTTTCGCTATATTGCGATTAGTCGCTTACTGCGCATGCGCAAGGTTCGCAGAGCGCATGCGCTTAGTTATTTTACACAAAAGTTAGGTATTTTACTCACGGCATAACGAGGAATTTTCATCGTTCTGGTGATCGTACTGTGATTGACAGGAAGTGGGTGTTTCTGGGCGGAAACTGGGAGTTTTCTGGGCGTGTGCGAAAAAACCCTGGCGTTTCTGGGAAAAACGCGGGAGTGTCTGAAGAAACGGGGGAGTGTCTGGGCGAACGCTGGGTGTGTTTGTGACGTCAAACCAGGAACGAAACTGACTGAACTGATCGCAATGGCTGAGTAAGTCTGGAGCTACTCAGAAACTGCTAAGAAATTTCTATTCGCAATTCTGCTAATCTTTCGTTCGCAATTCTGCTATGCTAAGATACACTCCCAGAGGGCGGCGGCTTAGCGTGTGCAATGCTGCTAAAAGCAGCTAGCGAGCGAACAACTCGGAATGAGGGCCCAAAGATTAGCAGTTCTGCTATTAAATATTTCCCTGCAGTTTCTGAGTAGCTCCAGATCTACCCCTAGATTGCGATCACCTCAGTCCGTTTAGTTCCTGGTTTGACGTCACAAACATGCCCTGCGTTCGGCCAGCCACTCCCCCGTTTCTCCAGCCACTCCTGCGTTTTTACCTGACACGCCTGCGTTTTTTAGCACACTCCCGGAAAACGCTGAGTTTCCGCCCAGAAACACCCACTTCCTGTCAATCACTCACCGATCAGCAGAGCGACTGAAAAGCGTAGCTCGGACCTGTGTAAAATTGCATAGTTTTGTGTGAAAATACTTAGCACGTGCGCCCTGCTGCCCATACGCAGGCGCAGAATCGCCCATTTTTAGCCTGATCGCTATTCTGCTAAAAACGGCAGCGAGCGAACAACTCAGAATGACCACCATTATTCAGTACTGTCCCGCTGCCCCACCTGCGAATCACAGCATCCTGCGTTGGGGAGGGGGGGGGTTTGTGATGTTTGGAGTAGCATACACCACTAGCAGGGTAAGCAGTGAGAGAATAGATACACACAGCATCTATTCACAGTGCTGGTGGCAGCCCAGCATCTCGGAGAGAGTGCTGGCCATGGCCATACAGCAGGGGTGGGGAACCTCCGGCCCGTTAGCCCTATAAGGCCTGCAAAGCCGTTTGTTCGGGCCCACCCGCTTGTGTCAGCGAGACATGCCACCGTTCAGTCCGGAGGTGGCGGCGTGTCTCAGATGTTAGGGCAGGGAAGAGAGCGCATCTACATGTCCGGCGGCAGCGGCGGGTAGGATCTCAAACCAGCCGCTGGTTCGTGAGCCAATCAGAGCTTGCGGACCGGCAGCCAAACAGGAGCCGCCGCTGCCAGTCCGCGAGCTCTGATTGGCTCACGAACCGGCGGCTGGTTTGAGATCCTACACGCCGCCGCCACCAGACATAGCCGCGCTCTTCTCCCTGCTCTGACCCCCTGACAGCTGAGACATGCCGCCGCCGGACGGAGCAGCAGCAGCGGTGAGCAGCACAGGCATTTGTGGATCTGGCGCTGTGGGGGAATTTGTGGATCTGGCACTGTGGGGGCATTTGTGGATCTGGCCCTGTGGGGGCATTTGTGGATCTGGCACTGTGGGGGCATTTGTGGATCTGGCACTGTGGGGGCATTTGTGGATCTGGCACTGCACTATTGGGGGCATATGTGAATCACGTCCCATTTTAATTGGTCACACCCCGTGCGCGCACTCAGTACCTATAAGGGGCATTACTACTGGGGGGCAGGGTAATTTTTTAGTTGATCATTTTTGTATGGCCCCCGAAGGATTTTCTAAATATCCAAAAGGCCCTTGGTAGAAAAAAGGTTCCCCACCCCTGCCCTACAGTGATGGAAAAGGGGATACCATGAAGCTCTACCCACTTTTTCCAGAGGCTCCACCCCCTTTGCAAACGTGCACAGGGTCCCGCTCCATAAACCACAAATGTTGGGAACTTGTATATGAAACTGTCATAAATGGTAGCACAAGTAATGACTCCTCCTCTCTCCCCACCTATGTCTCCTCTCCACCCCTCTGCTTCCCTTCCCCTCCGCTCCTGTTACCTCGCTTTCATTCTCCTCTGCCCTACCATGATCCTATTACCTCACCACTCAGCTCTGCTCCCTCCCTCCTCTCCCTGTCGTCTCACCGGGAAGTGATTACAATACAGCTGGTCAGGATCCCAGAGGTCACAATGCCGACACTGGAATCCCAACTAGCGGTGAAATGCCAGCGCCACAGGCTTTTCTCCCTCTGTGGGTGTTCACGACACCCATAGAGGAAGAATATAAACTGTGGTGAGCGCAGTGAGCCACCGTGCCCGAAAGGGGCTTTCTAGCACTCGCCCCGCTGCTGGCATACTGGTGGCCGGGATCCCGCTATCTGTATACTGACTGTCAGGATCCGACTGCCGGTATGTCATACTAAACCCCTCTCACCTCACCTCCATCCGCATCACACTGAACTCCCTATCTGCTGAAGTTTCCCTTCTAAACTCAGACACCTGCACCATCACTACTCTCTCATCATCCCTGCCCTCCAAATTAATCTCATATCAATGCTACAGCAACCCTGATAATCGCATTCACATCTCTACCACATACTCTCTCCCTTTCTCCTGTGCCCTCTGGTATGCCAGATTTGTCTATATCAAATTGGTTCCCACCCATGACCTTTTCATCTTCAACTCCATGAAGGAAACCTGGGTTTTCCCCTCTGACACCACTGCTCTTGCTTCTCTTTCCGCTGGGGTCCTCACATTCACACACATCCCTCGGCCTGGGGGTCAACGTGGTTGTTGTCGTGTTGGGGGCAGAGGCATAACAAGGGTTTTTGGAGCCCAGGGCAAGATTATGAATGCCCCCCCCCCCCCCAAAAATAAATAAATAAATAAATAAATACATTCATAAAGTAAGTGTCAGGAATCAGCATTCAGTGATGTCTCACTTACCGGCGCGCTGGTGTGCAGGCCTCCGGAGGTCACGGCCCCAGTTTGCGGCTGTATGAGCATCCTGTTTGTGGAGCGTAGTATCCACTATTGTGGTGAACCCTTGAAGTCCATTCTGTGGGTGCCCTCCTGTGTACTGGCCATCTGTACAGCATGGGCGCCGCCATGACACTTGCGGTCAGCTGACCGGAGAGCACCCAATCCTGCGCTGGTATTGCTCACATGATCCAAGTATCCAATGACTGTTTACCAGGGGGTATAAGCAGTGGCGTAAGTTCATCCCCGTCGCCCGGAGGCAAGTTAAAGTTTGGTGCCCCCACTCCTTGAAAAAAAAAGGGGAAATATAATATATAATTTAATAATAATAATAATAATAATAATAATAATAATACTTTATTGTCATCAATAGTTCAATGAACAATCAACGAAACTAAAAAGCAAGCATATACAGAGACCATAAGAACAGAACGAAGAGAGCACTCCTAAACCCAAGACATTCCCAATTGTCAATTTATCTCGGTCCTATCTGGTTTAACATGTTTATTGCTTTTGGGAAAAAGCTACCCCTTAACCGGTTTGTCCGACAAAGAATAGAACGGTAACGCCTATTAGATGGCAACACAGAAAACATCCCCCCATTTGGATGAGATAGATCTCCCAGAATACTTTTCACCTTAGTGAGGAGCCTTTTTTCATATATATCCTGAATACAGGGCAGGCTGACTCCAATTACTCTCCTTGCAGTTTTAACCACTCTCTGAAGGGACTTACGTTTGTGGATAGGACAAAGGTGACAGGACCAAGAGGGACAGTGCCGGGACAGAGGTGACAGGGCCAGTGCTGAGATGAAAGGGACAGTCCAGTGGGACCAGGACAGACTAAGACAGAGGGGACAGGCGCAGGACAGAGGTGACAGGGCCAGGACGGAACAGAGGGGACAGGAGAGAGGTGACAGTGCCAATACAGAGATTATAGGGGCAGTACATTGGGAAAGAACAGAAATGACAGGGCAAGAAAGATAACCAAGACAGATGTGACAGGGACAAGAGAGAGATGACAGGGCCAGGACATAGGTGACAGAGGGTAAAGGGACAGGGACAGTATAGAACAGAGGACACAAGAGAGAGGGGTGACAGTGCCAGGACGGAGATGGCAGGGACCAAGTAGAGGTGACAGGGGCAGAACCCGGACAGAACCAAAGGGAATGGAGAGAGGGTTAACAGGGTCAGGACAGGGGTGACAGGGACAGGAGAGATGGGAGACAGGGTCAGCACGGGGTGACAGGGGCAGGACAGGGGGGTCAGGTACTGGACAGAGGGGACAGGGACAGAACAGAAGGGTCAGCAGAGAGAGATGACAGGGCCAGCAGAGGTGACAGGGACCAAATGGAGGTGACAGGGGCAGAACCAAGACAAAGGAACCAGGACAGAACCGAAGGGATAGAAGAAAGGGTTAACAGGGACAGGACAGGCTGGCAGGGACAGGAGAGAGAGGAAACAGGGCCAGCACAGGAGTGACAGGGACAGGAGAGATGGAAGACAGGGCCAGGCTTAGTAAATGGACCAGCTGAGCCATGACAGCAGCGGGCATTGTGGGCAGTTACCTAACACTCAGGTACAGTACCTAACAACAGGCCAAACGCTCAGCCACTTCCCAGCCCTGCACCCCACGCCGTTCTCCTGTCCCATACCTCTGCTTCTCTACTCCCCTGTCACAGTCATAATCCGCCACATACTCTTTGGTTCCCACAAGGAACTTCCAGCAGCTGGCTCCTGGATCAGTAGCGTCCAGTTTCTCTTCGGGCAGAGGATCACTTCACTTGTGGACTGGGAGGCAGCGGAAGCCAGGAGTCAGGAGGGGGCGGAGCATGCAGGCCGGCAGCTGCAGTGCTTCTCGGCTGTCTGGTGGAGCGGGATGCCCAGCGCACCCCACCGCTGGCAGTGCTGCAGTCAGCGGTGGTGGCAGTGGGCCGAGGCTGACAGGCTGGGTCACTTAAGGGGTGGATAATAGTGCAGCGCAGGCCGCGTGGCCACAAGTAGGGCCCTTGGTTATATACACTGGGCTCCTCTGTATATTACAGTGGGAAGGGCACGGAACAGCTGGGGGACAATGAAGAAAGTGCCCCCTTCAGGGCTGGAGCCCGGCGGCAAGAGTCTCCATTGTCTCCGGCAGTTCCGCCCCTGGGTATAAGTCCAAAGCATCGGCTCAGTCTCATCACCTTGGACAATGCATCGCATTGCTGCATAGTGTCTCCTGGTTCCAGTTTCCAATCTCCAGTTTCCAATTTCCAGTCTTCAATTTCCTGTTTTCCAGCGATCTCCTATTTCTGGCATCTTCAAGTGATCTCCCGGTTCCAGTATACCTGTGGAACTACAGGTCCCAGCATTTACTTCATCTCCAACTTCTGCTACAGTCAGCCTCCACCTTTTACAGTAAGAGACTTTCTTCAGGTGCTATTCATTATCCTCACCTGTGTATGGTTAACTTGCATTCAGCATTGTGCTATGGCATCTGGCACTTAATACATCCACTTCATATGTGTTTCCAAGTTGTCTCCTGCTTAACCTTGCTTGGTTGTGGACTTTGCATTACAAACTGTGTAGAGTATCGTTGCTGGTTTCCAAACCAACTGTGGGAGTGATCACCATCTGATTGCTATATTAGTTTCCAGTAGAGATGAGCGGGTTCGGTTTGTCGAGATCCGAAACCCCCCCCGAACTTCACGTGGTTTACACGGGTCCGAGGCAGCCTCGGTTCTTCCCGCCTTACACACAAAATCCGAACAGGGGAAAACGTCATCATCCCGCTGTCGGATTCTCGCAAGATTCGGATTCCATATAAAGAGCCGTGCGTCGCCACCATTTTCACTCGTGCATTGTCGAGATAGCGAGAGGACGTGACTACGTTCTCTGCCTAAATAGCTCAATATCAGCTAAATATCAGCTCAATATCTGTGCTCAGTATCAGTGCTGCACTGTGGTGACCAGTATATAGTAGTACAGTACAGTAGTCCAGTGCTCTTCTCACTGCCCAGTGTCAGTTCTATTATCCTGAACAGTGCTCAATATCTGTGCTCATTATTATCATTGCTGCATTGTGGTGACCACTGACCAGTATATAGTAGTGCAGTCCAGTAGTCCAGTGCTGTTCTCGCTGCCCAGTGTCAGTTCTATTATCCTGAAAAGTGCTCAATATCTGTGCTCAGTATCAGTGCTGCATTGTGGTGACTAAAAGTCCAGTGTCTTGTGCTGCATCTTGCTGCTGGAGGGTGCTGTGGTAGTGTCCTGTCACTGTGCATAGGTCATCAGCATTCCAGTCACAGTGGTATCTGGTATCTATCTAGTGGTATCTAATTCCAGACATTACTGCCGTCTAATTCCAGATATATTGCTGGCATATAATTCCACACATTAAAAAATGGAGAACAAAAATGTGGAGGGTAAAATAGGGAAAGATCAAGATCCACTTCCACCTAGTACTGAAGCTGCTGCCACTAGTCATGGCAGAGACGATGAAATGCCATCAACGTCGTCTGCCAAGGCCAATGCCCAATGTCATAGTAGAGAGCATGTAAAATCCCAAAAAACAAAAGTTCAGTAAAATGACCCAAAAATCTAAATTAAAAGAATCTGAGGAGAAGCGTAAACTTGCCAATATGCCATTTACGACACGGAGTGGCAAGGAATGGCTGAGGCCCTGGCCTATGTTCATGGCTAGTGGTTCAGCTTCACATGAGGATGGAAGCACTCATCCTCCCGCTAGAAAAATGAAAAAAGTTAAGCTGGCAAAAGCACAGCAAAGAACTGTGCGTTCTTCTAAATCACAAATCCCCAAGGAGAGTCCAATTGTGTTGGCTGCGATGCCTTACCTTCCCAACACTGGACGGGAAGAGGTGGCTCCTTCCACCATTTGCACGCCCCCTGCAAGTGCTGGAAGGAGCACCCACAGTCCAGTTCCTGATAGTCAAATTGAAGATGTCACTGTTGAAGTACACCAGGATGAGGATATGGGTGTTGCTGGCGCTGAGGAGGAAATTGACAAGGAGGATTCTGATGGTGAGGTGGTTTGTTTAAGTCAGGCACCCGGGGAGACACCTGTTGTCCGTGGGATGAATATGGCCATTGACATGCCTGGTCAAAATACAAAAAAAAAATCACCTCTTTGGTGTGGAATTATTTCAACAGAAATGCGGACAACTGGTGTCAAGCCGTGTGTTGCATTTGTCAAGCTGTAATAAGTAGGGGTAAGGACGTTAACCACCTAGGAACATCCTCCCTTATACGTCACCTGGAGCGCATTCATCAGAAGTCATTGACAAGTTCAAAAACTTTGGGTGACAGCGGAAGCAGTTCACTGACAACTAAATCCCTTCTTCCTCTTGTACCCAAGCTCCTGCAAAGCATACCACCAACTCCCTCAATGTCAATTTCCTCCTTAGACAGGAACACCAATAGTCCTGCAGGCCATGTCACTGGCAAGTCTGACGAGTCCTCTCCTAACTGGGATTCCTCCGATGGATCCTTGAGTGTAACGCCTACTGCTGCTGGCGCTGCTGTTGATGCTGCTGGGAGTCGATCGTCATCCCAGAGGGGAAGTCGGAAGACCACTTGTACTACTTCCAGTAAGCAACTGATTGTCCAACAGTCCTCTGCGAGGAAGATGAAATATCACAGCAGTCATCCTGTTGCAAAGCGGATAACTCAGGCCTTGACAACTATGTTGGTGTTAGACATGCGTCCGGTATCCGCCGTTAGTTCACAGGGACTTAGAGAATTGCTTGAGGTACTGTGTCCCCGGTACCAAATACCATCTAGGTTCCACTTCTCTAGACAGGCGATACAGAGAATGTACACAGACGTCAGAAAAAGAGTCACCAGTGTCCTAAAAAATGCAGTTGTACCCACTGTCCACTTAACCACAAACATGTGGACAAGTGGAGCAGGGCAGACTAAAGACTATATGACTGTGACAGCCCACTGGGTAGATGTATTGCCTCCCGCAGCAACAACAGCAGCGGCGGCACCAGTAGCAGCATCTTGCAAATGCCAACTCATTCCTAGGCAGGCTACGCTTTGTATCACTGCTTTCCATAAGAGGCACACAGCTGACAACCTCTTACGGAAACTGAGGAACATCATCGCAGATTTGCTTACCCCAATTGGACTCTCCTGGGGATTTGTGACATCTGACAATGCCACCAATATTGTGCGTGCATTACATGAGGGCAAATTCCAGCACGTCCCATGTTTTGCACATACATTGAATTTGGTGGTGCAGAATTTTTAAAAAAACGACAGGGGTGTGCAAGAGATGCTGTCGGTAGCCCGAAGAATTGCGGGCCACTTTCAGCATTCAGCCACCGCATGCTGAAGACTGGAGCACCAGCAAACACTCCTGAAGATGCCCTGCCATCAGCTGAAGCAAGAGGTGGTAACGAGGTGGAATTCAACCCTCTATATGCTTCAGAGGATGGAGGAGCAGCAAAAGGCCATTCAAGCCTATACATCTGCCTACGATATAGGCAAAGGAGGGGGAATGCACCTGACTCAAGCGCAGTGGAGAATGATTTCAACGTTGTGCAAGGTTCTGCAACCCTTTGTACTTGCCACACGTGAAGTCAGTTCAGACACTGCCAGCCTGAGTCAGGTCATTCCCCTCATCAGGCTTTTGCAGAAGCAGCTGGAGAGATTGAAGGAGGAGCTAAAACGGAGTGATTCTGCTAGGCATGTGGGACTTGTGGATGGAGCCCTTAATTCGCTTAACCAGGATTCATGGGTGGTCAATCTGTTGAAATCAGAGCACTACATTTTGGCCACCGTGCTCGATCCTAGGTTTAAAGCCTACGCTGTATCTCTCTTTCCGGCAGACACAAGTCTGCAGATGTTCAAAGACCTGCTGGCGAGACAATTGTCAAGTCAAGCGGAACGTGACCTGCCAACAGCTCCTCCTTCATTTTCTACCGTCACTGGAGCTGCCAGGAAAAGGATACATTTTCCAAAACCACTCGCTGGCGGTGACGCAGGGCAGTCAGGAGTGATAGCTGACATCTGGTCCGGACTGAAGGACCTGCCAACGATTACTGACACGTCGTCTACTGTCACTGCATATGATTCTGTCACCATTGATAGAATGGTGGAGGATTATATGAGTGACAGCATCACTGTAGGCATGTCAGACAGTCCGTACGTATACTAGCAGGAAAAAGAGGCAATTTGAAGGCCCTTGCAAAAACTGGCTTTATTTTACCTAAGTTGTCCCCCCTCCAGTGTGTACTCCGAAAGAGTGTTTAGTGCAGCTGGTAACCTTGTCAGCGATCAGCGTAGGAGGTTACTTCCAGAAAATGTGGAGAAGATGATGTTCATCAAACTTAATTATAATTAATTCCTCCGTGGAGACATTTACCAGCAATTGCCTACAGATAGTACACAGGGACCTGTGATGGTGGATTCCAGTGGGGACGAATTAATACTCTGTGAGGAGGGGGATGTACACAGTGAAAGGGGTGAGGAATCGGACGATGAGGAGGAGGTGGACATCTTGCCTCTGTAGAGCCAGTTTGTGCAAGGAGAGATTGATTGCTTCTTTTTTGGTGGGGGCCCAAACCAACCAATCATTTCAGCCACAGTCGTGTGGCAGACCCTGTGGCTGAAATGATTGGTTTGTTAAAGTGTGCATGTCCTGATTATACAACATAAGGGTGGGTGGGAGGGCCCAAGGACAATTCCATCTCGCACCTCTTTTTTTTTTTTTTTTAATCTTTGCCTCATATGCTGTTTGGGGACTATTTTTTTAAGTACCATCCTGTCTGACACTGCAGTGCCACTCCTAGATGGGCCAGGTGTTTGTGCTGCCCACTTGGGTCGCTTAGCTCATTAATCCAGCAACCTCGGTGCAAATTTTAGGACTAAAAATAATATTGTGAGGTGTGAGGTGTTCAGAATAGATTGGAAATGAGTGGAAATTATGGTTATTGAGGTTAATAATACTATAGGATCACAATTACCCCCAAATTCTATGATTTAAGCTGTTTTTGAGGGGATTATTGCACTGGTTTCCAGATCAGCTAAATACCTGTGACTGTTTATTTCATCGTTGTCAGCATTTCTTGTACCATTCATCTCAAGTTTCATCTGCTTCAATCATTGTTTATTCTCGTGAGCATTTAATAAATATCATTGTGCACATGCGCAGGAATATTTTACAGTCTCCTCGGTTTCTCCATCACACCACCACTGACCCACTAGTGCCCCCTCCGGGGGACAGACATAACCACAGATCTGACAGTAAGCTATGACCAAAAATGGGTGTGGCCACATCACAGAGGGGTGTGGTCATGCTGTGGAGGGGCATGGTCACTGAAAATGGGGTGTGCCAACATGACACGCCACCTGTTTCTTGTTACACTGGGAACATTCTTTTCAGTTCCACATGCACCTTACCTATATGATGGTTTTTCACAATGTGGAACCTCTGAAGAAATGTATCCTCTAAGGCAGACAGCGTCTTCAGTCGATATTCACTATTCATGGAGGAGATCACAGCGTCCAGAAGATGCCTGGTTGTGTAGGAATATTAACAAGGTCAGCAGCATACAACAGAGGTTCAACCAGACTCATGTAACCTGTGTCTCTCAGTCACACCATCACCTACCCCCTACGTTGTCTCTCAGTCACACCATCATCTCCCCCTGCGTCATCTCTCAGCACACCATCACCTCCCCCTGAAACGTCTCTCAGCACACTATCACCTAACCTGTGTCGTCTCTCAGCACACCTTCACTCCCCCCTGCGTAGTCTCTCTACACACTATCGTCTCTCAGCCAAACCATTATCTCCCCCTGCGCTGTCTCCCCATCATTCTAGTCTCCCTGTGCCCCCCCAATACTTTCTATAGGCAATTTAGGTTATTTCAGGTCAGTTACAGGCTACAGCTGGAATCTTTAAGATCTCCCAATGGGCATAATTTGGGATTTGTGTACTAAGAGGTTCTGCAGCAGCAACAATAGTATTGTTCCACAGCATGCCATATAGCTGGGGATACTGAGATGCTTATACTTAGAGGTAAGGCTATTGAGACTATTGCATGATTCATTTTTAGCAGCAACACCTCCCAGTATCACTGATGAGTCAGTGCCCCACTGCGCTATCCCTCTGTATAAAAAGAACAGTGATCACTGACTTTTTAGGTACGGGGCACACTCTGACTGGCCCGCACACCCTCGAGGACTGACCTGTAGCAGGACTAGGAACGAAGTCAGCCGCTTCTGACACCGGCCGAACTCCCCGACCGACAGAAACGCCTCATCTAGGTCTGCCGTCCCCTAAGGGCCTGGAGCTGCAGCGAGTGATATGCCAGGCAGCGGGGACTGTGTGAGGCCAAGGCAAGTGGCAGGGAGGTCAGGGAGCATAACGCTGGCATTGCAGTCATGCTCCATCCCAGCAGCAGCAGCACAAGTAGGAGGGATGCAGGGAGCTGCATACTCCACGGGAACGCCGCCGAGATCAGAAGCGTAATGGGAACGGGTGGGAGGGCGGCAGCAGGGCAATAGCGAGGGCGGGCATGATGCCCTGGCCAGCAGCATCCCCCTCTGCTGGGCCTGCTACGACGCTTAGGGCACGTGCCCTGCTTGACACTCATAGTTACGCCTCTGGTTGGGTTCCCTTCATTTATCCTATTACTCCTATCATCTTATACCCCCAGAACCTTCCCTTACATTATCTACATTTGAGGTCCATTCTGTACGCCTCTTCCAACTTGTTCACCTTCGAGTAGCTGTCATAAACCATCCCTCTGGCATTCCCATCAAATTCCTTGATCACTTTGCTTCCTGGCTCACTCACTTCCTCTATTCAGACATTCCCTCCATTATCTTATGTGATTTCAATATTCCAGTTGACATCCCCACAGAATCCTCTGCCTCTAAACTCGTTAATGTCACATCATCACTTGTTCTCTTCCAGTGGACCTCCTCACCCTCCCATGTGAATGGGCATTCACTGGATCTGGTCTTCACTCACTGTTATATATTTCTGACTTCTCTAACTCCCCATTCCCCCTCGCTGATCATAACATCCTCTCTCTTAACTTACCCATCTTTGTTTCTCCACCTCTGCCTCTTAAATCTACAGTACTATCACTAAGCGTAACATTGAGGTCATTGACACCATTTCCTTATCCTCCCTGCTTGACTCACTTCTCTCCCCTATTTTCTCTCTCCTGTCCTGAACAAGCCACTTCCCCATACAATGCCTCCCTTACCTCTGCTCTTGTTTCTGTTGCTCCAGCGACTGCTATTCACCCATGCACATCTCAAACAGTCATACTTTAAGAACCTCATCTCCTATCAATCTTCAAATCCCCGGCATCTCTTTGCCACTGTCCACTCCCCCCTCTGCCCACCCCCACCTCGACTTCCTTCTTCACTCTCTGCCCTTGTCACATACTTCACATCCAAAATTTATATTCATATGTTATGACATCACATCCCAATAGACCCTCAACAACCTGCCTCCTCCTTTCCTTGACCTCCCCTTCCCATCCATCTCACCAACTCTGACTTCTTTTTCATCTGAATCTAAAGATGAAGTAATGGCCCTCATCAGGTTCTTTCTCCTTCATCCACTAGGGGACACTGGAGAGCAGTCACAATGGGGATATAGTAGGCAGTAACTGGGAGCTGGCACTTTAAAACTCTAACACCGTGGCTAGCTCCTCCCCTACTATGTCCCCCCTCCAAGCCAGTCTTTGTTTTGTGCCCAAGGGAGCTGGTTATTCTTCAGTTTGCCCTAAACATTTAATTTAATTATTTTTTTTTTTTTTTCCCTCTGTCTTCACAGACTGGCAGCTCTGCCACTGCCAATCTGCACCGAGCGGCTTTGGCTTGGTTCCCCAGGCTGAAGGAGACACTGAGCTCTCTGGAGACCGGCCGGACACCGCTGCATGTGGTGTGTGTCGGGGCCACTCCATCAGCGGAAGATCTGGCAGCAGGGCAGCGGTAAGTATACCCACCCCCCGCTCTGTTCTGCTCTGGGGTACCGGCCGCGGCTCACATCGCCGGCCCGGCAGAGGATGCACACAGGCGCCTGTGCAAGTTTGAATTCGGCGCCATAATGGGGGGGGCTAAACCCACTGTGTGATCTCAGCGCCCAGCAGCCTCGGCGGCTCAGTACATACAGCAGCCATCTTAACGCTGCAACTTTCACCAGAACAGGTCACCAGAACAGTGAGCAGTTACAGTGGGGTGTTGGTGGGGTACTAGGAGATTGTGAGGCACTTATAGTTTATTATCAGTGCCTAATACTGCACAGTACCGTGCAGGGCTCAGTGGTGTGGTTGCACTCCTTTGCTACTCCCCCCCCCCTTCCCTTCCCCCTCCTTTCTACCTATTAGTGTGTGTGTGTGTGTGTGTGTGTGTGTGTGTGTGTGTGTGTGTGTGTGTGAGTCTGTGACTGGGGGACAGGTGCTGCCATGGCTGGTAAAGGGTCCAAGGCTGCACAAATAGTCTTTCAGTGTCAGAAATGTTCTGAAAAGTTTACTCAGGGACAGTCTGAGAATTCCCTGTTATGTGAGGATTGTGGGTCGGAGCCATCTGCTCAGCCCTCATCACAGCCGCAAAGCACCCCGGTTTGGACAACACAGCTTTCAGAGGTTATGTCTCAGTTAACTAGGGAACTGAGGGCTTCTCGGGAGGATAGAGAGGCGGCCTGATTCCAACAGCTTGTCCCGATGCCAGAGCCGGAACCAGCATGGGCTCGGTCCATGGCAAAGTCAGTGGAAGGGCTCGCTAGGGCGGTACTCCCTTCCCAGGCCCTGTCCTTAACTTCCCCGCCACAGGTTTTAAAAAAGAGGTTCCTAGCCTCAGTGTTAAATGACTCTGACGATGATATGCCTCTATTGAAGGGGGCGGTGGTAGATGTACAGGACTTCGATCAGGTTTATGAGGACTCTGAACCAGTGGCTCAGTGTGTAGAGGCGCTTATTACAGCTATTCGCTCAGTCTTGCAGGTAGAGGAGACGGAACAGGATACCTTGCGTCCTTCAAGGTTTGGCACCAACCAAACACTGCCGGTGACCTATCCAGTTTCGGAGGAGCTGGATGCGCTCATAACGGCAGCCTGGAAACATCCGGATGCAAGATTTCAGGTATCAAAGAAACTTTTGTCTTCCTATCCTTTTCCCACAGATAGCCGGAAACGCTCTGAGACCTCTCCGATTGTGGATCCTTCAGTGTCTCAGCTTTCCAAGAAGACGGTCCTGCCAGTTCCTGGAGCGACTTCGCTGAAAGAAGTGTCTGATAGGAAGTTGGAAACCACCTTGAAGACTATTTACTCGGCGGAGGGGGTTTTATATCGCCCGGCGCAGGTAGGTTGTTGGGTCAACAAGGCTATGGAAGCTTGGGCGGAACAATTGTCCTCTGGACTACGGGAGGATTTGCCTTCGGATCAGCTGATACCGTTGGCGGAACACATTCGCGAATCAGCCCTTTATCTTTGCAAGGCTTCCAAGGACGTCTGTAACCTCGGTGCTAGGATTTCCGCTTTGGCAATTCCGGCCCGCAGAGCTCTCTGGCTGCAGCAGGGGCAGGCGAATGCTGAATCCAAGAAGGCAGCAGAAGCATTGCCCTTTACGGGAGAGTTCCTATTCGGTAAGGATTTGAATGCCTGGATTTCTCAGGCCACTGGAGGTAAGTCCACTTATCTTCCCTCTGCTGCTCCAGCATCTCGGAGGCCCTATACGGGTCCTTCCTTTTGGTCCTTTAGTGCCCCTTCCAGGTTTTGCGGCCAGGCCAGGGGCAGAGCTTCTGTCTCTCGTGGCCATAGAGGTAGGGGCAGAGGTAGAGGTTCCACAGCCTCCGCCCAGTCAGAGGTTAAGTCCTCCACCGCTCCCACCACATGACCGGCTTCTCTCCCACCTGGGGGACCACAGGGTGGGAGCTCGTCTGTGGGATTACAGGTATGCCTGGGTACAATCCTCTCCAGATGCTTGGGTCAGGGATCTCATCACTAGCAGTTACAAGCTTGACTTTCAAACCCGACCGCCTTAGCGTTTCTTCACCACGGGTTTACCAGTTTCTGACGACAGAGGAGTTGCCTTGCAGGCAGTGGTCCAAAAGCTTATATCCTCATAGTTACTGATCCCTGTTCCCTCTCATCATCGGAAACAGGGCTATTACTCAAGCCTGTTTCTCGTACTGAAGCCGGACGCCCCGGTCAGGCCAATTCTGAACTTGAAGGATCTCAATCCGTTTTTGAGGGTATTCAAATTCAAGATGGAGTCCCTTCAGTCTGTTATTGCTGGGTTGGAGCAAAACGAGTTTCTGGCGTCCTTAGACATCAAGGATGCATACTTACATGTTCCCATTTGGCCTCCTCATCAGACTTTTCTCAGGTTCGCGATACAGGATGTTCATTTCCAGTTCCAGGTCCTTCCCTTCGGTCTCTCTTCTGCTCCCAGAGTGTTCCCAAAGGTCATGGCAGTTATGATGGCCCTGCTTCGGAAGCAGGGTGTGACGACTGTCGTCTATCTGGACGATCTGCTACTGAAGGCGCACTCTGCAGACCTGTTGCTTCAAAATATCCGGATAACCCAGGACCTTCTGATTCAGCACGGGTGGATCCTGAACTTCCAGAAGTCTCACTTATGCCTCTCACAATGGTTGCTGTTCTTGGGGATGATTCTCGACATGGTCCGTCAGAAAGTTTTTCTTCCTCAGGACAAGATCCTCTCTCTTCAGATGTTGGTGAGGTTGGTACTTCGACACCGTCAGGTATCAGTGTATCTGTGCATTTGCCTTCTGGGGAAGATGGTAGCGGCGTTCGAAGCTCTTCCATATGGACGCTTTTACTCTTGACCTTTCCAACTGTGTCTTCTATATCAGTGGTTAGGGTCTCATCTATTTCTTCATCAGCGGGAGACGCTGTCTCCAAAAGCACGGTCGTCGCTCCTCTGGTGGCTCAATTCGACACATCTGTTGGAAGGACGGCGGTTCTGCATTTGGGATTAGACTCTCCTCACCACAGATGCAAATCTGCGACGCTGGGGGGCAGTGACCCTCGAATATCGGTTTCAGGGGCGCTGGTCGATTCACGAATCCGCTCTCCCCATAAACATTCTCGAGCTACGGGCAGTATACAACGCCCTACTTCAGGCACATCATCTGCTGCGCGGTCAAGCAGTCAGAGTTCAGTCCGACAATGCCACGATGGTAGCGTACATCAACCGTCAAGGCGGCACTCGCAGCCGTGCGGCAATGAGAGAAGTCACCAACATCCTCCTCTGGGCAGAGGAGTATGCTCTGTCCTTGTCGGCGATATTCATTCCGGAAGTGGACAATTGGGAAGCCGATTATCTCAGGACATGCACCCAGGGGAGTGGTCACTCAATCTCCAGGTATTTTGTCAGCTGGTCCGCCGGTGCGGAAGACCACAGATCGACCTCATGGCGTCCCGCCTGAACCATCAACTGCCTCTTTATTACTCTCGGATGCGGGACCCGGCGGCAGCGGCCGTGGATGCCCTCACAGCTCCTTGGAATTTCCAGTTTGTTTACCTCTTTCCTCCTTTCCCGTTGTTGCCTCGGGTTCTGCAATGCATCAAGATAGAAGATGCACTGGTCCTCCTGGTGACTCTGGATTGGTCGTGCAGGACTTGGTACTCCGCCCTACACCTGTTATCAGTAGCGGAGCCTTGGCCTCTGCCACTACGAGACGATCTGCTACAACAGGGTCCTTTTCTTTATCCAGACTTACATAGGCTACATTTGACGGCGTGGCTGTTGAAAAGGCCATCTTGAAAAGGAAGGGGATTCCTCGTATGGTTATACCTACTATGCTCCAGGCTAGAAAATCAGTCACATCATCTCACTACTACCGCATTTGGAAGGCTTATGTAGCCTGCTGTGAATGTCGAGAGTTTTCTCCTTCAGTTTTTCACTTAGCCCACCTTCTCAGTTTTCTGCAGGCGGGTTTCTCGGCAGGGCTGCGATTGGGTTCACTAAAGGTTCAGGTCCAAGCTCTTTTGGTTTTCTTCCAGAAGAAATTAGCCTTGCTGCCGGAAGTTCAAAACTTCTTTCAGGGGGTTCTACGAATACAACCTCCCTTTCGCCCTCCGACAGCACCATGGGACCTCAAACTGGTCCTCTCTTTTCTGCAGTCTTCATTATTTGAGACTCTGGAGTCGGTGGAGATTAAATATCTCACCTGGAAGGTGGTCCTTCTCCTGGCTCTGGCTTCAGCCAGACGGGTGTCGGAACTTGGGGCTCTCTCTTGTCGACCTCCTTACCTGGTGTTTCATGCAGATAGAGCGGAGCTTTGTACTCGCATGTCTTTTCTCCCGAAGATGGTGTCCAATTTTCACATCAATCAGCCTCTTGTGGTTCCGGCCCTCTCGGAGGACTCTCCAGATTCGATATCGTTGGATGTTGTCAGGGTGCTCAAGATCTATGTGGATAGGACTTCGGCTATTCGGAAGTCGGACTCCTTATTTGTTCTGTACGATGCTGCTCGGCATGGTTGGCTGGCTTCTAAGCAGACGTTTTCCAGATGGATTCGGCTGACCATCAGACAAGCTTATTTGGCGGCTTCTCGAGAACCTCTGTCTTCAATTTTGGCGCACTCTACGCGCTCTGTGAGGCTTTCGTGGGCGGCTGCCCTCGGGGTCTCCGTGACTATTTTATGTTGTGCGGCTACTTGGTCGGGCTGACATATGTTTGTCAAGTTTTACAGGTTTGACACTTTTGCGGCCTCTGCTGCGCAGTTTGACCAAGCGGTTTTACAGGACTCTCAGCGCTCTCCCTCCCGTCTTGGGAGCTCTGGGACATCCCCATTGTGACTGCTCTCCAGTGTCCGCTAGTGGATGAAGGAGAAATCAGGATTTTGGTACTTACCGATAAATCCCTTTCTCCGATTCCACAGGGACACCCACCCAGCGCTGTTTCCTCCTTTTTCACTTAACGGTTTGCAGGTCACTGTGTGACTGCTTGTTTTGTTCAGGTTAACCTTTTTCCTAATAGGTTTCCAGGTTTGCTTAGTGTTATCCTGGTTTACATGGCTTTGTTTACCTCCTCTACTTTAACGTTCGTCTCTTCCAGCTCTCCTCGGGCACAGTTTTTCGTAGACTGGCGTGGAGGGGGGACATAGCTCCCAGTTACTGCCTACTATATGCCCATTGTGACTGCTCTCCAGTGTCCTCTGTGGAATCAGAGAAAGGGATTTATCGATAAGTACCAAAATCCTGATTTCCCCCACCACCACCTCCCCACTAGACACTATCCCCTCCTGCCTCCTCCGCTACCTCTCTCCTTCTGTGTGTTCCTATCTTGCCAACCTTCTCAATCTCTTCCTCACATCAGGCTCTGTCCCCTCTGCCTTCAAGTATGCCCTTGACTCCCCCATTCTTAACCTATCATTGACCCTAACACTCTCTCCAACTACCGACGTATCTCTTTCCTCCATTTTCTCTCCAAAACTCTATGAGCGTATTGTCTTCAACCACCTTACTGCCTTTCTTTCCTCCCACTCACCGATTGACCCATCTCAGTCTGGCTTCCATCCTCTCCTCTCCACTGAACTGCTTCACGAAAGTCTGCAATGACTTCCATGCTACCTAATCCAAGGGTCACTACTCTTATTATACACGCTTATTCTCCTTGACCTCTCTGCTGCTTTTGACTCCTTAACCCTCTCCTCCTGCAAATCCTTCACTTCATTGGTCTGCATGATACTGCCATCTCCTGGCTGTCCTCCTACTTCTCTGACCAATGCTTCTCTGTCTCCTCTCGTCATTCCACTTTTCTGGCACTTCCCCTAACAGTAGGTGTCCGCCAAGGTTCTGTTGTTGGACCTCTCCTTTTCTCTCTCTTTAAGTCCTCTTTAAGTGAGCTCATTCACTCTTTTGACTTCCAATATCATCTCTAATCCTTTCCTCCTGACATCTCCACCTCTTTGCTCACTTGTATTTCCAGCTATCTCTCTGCTATCTCTTCTTGGTAGAGAAGAGCGACGTGGATGCCCCAAACTTCCGGGATACAAGTTTTTCTGAGCCTTGTCTCTGGGTTTTCCTGCCAGGCTCGGATTCCCAACCAAGGCAAAACATCATCCTCCCGTCAGCTGATTCTTGCAGGGTTTCGGATTTGATATAAGGGGGCAGCTGCTGAGACTTGGCGCCATTTCACTCCAATACAAGCATGCTGCTGTATGCTTCACATTGCTCTATTTTAAGTGGCTGTGCGGTGTCTATCTCAGAGGTACTGCACTGACTCTGCAGGCCCCACCCACTGGATTCACATAAGTAGTGGGTTAAAAAAAAGTTTTAAAAAAATTAAATAAAGTAAAAAGAAGTACAAAAAAGTTCTTAGATTTGCTATAAAACTGCTGTGTGTTTGTCCCGCTGCTCTGTCACTTAGTAACAATCCAGCTTACTGCAGCCTTTGGCCTGAAGTGGATGAAAACAATATTGTGAGTTGTGAGGTAGTCAAAACTGACTGGAAATAAGTGGAAATTAATGTTATTGAGGTTTATAGTACTCTAGGAACAAAAACATAACATTAAAATAATAAAATGATGTGACCTTGTATGTGCCGGACTGATAGAGGAGTCCTGCCCCCTATCACTGCTGATGATCCAAGCTACAAACTTCCTCTAATTAACAGACAGATGTACATTTTTTCAAATTCACTACTGTCTGAATTAAAGGAAGCTCATAACCGGTGTAACTGGCACTGTCATAGTCTTCCTGAGTGCCAAACTGTGGAAAGCACAATGAGTGGAGGCCCTTGCCACAGACAGATCAGAGACCACTGTGTTTCTGACACACCAAGGTACATGCCTCCTGGTCTCCACACAGCATAGACCTTTGTGCTTGTACCCATTACCCCTTGCCTTCCTCTTGTCACCTGCTCCCTGTCACCCACTGCCTCCCCCTGTCACCCTCTGTCTACCACTGTCACCCATTGACATGTGGCATATTGTGAACTTGAACTGGGGTGGTGGAGGGAGGCCCACATTATATTTTTGCACCTGGTCCCACCATTCACAAGTTCCTCCACTGGCGCCATATAAATAAAAGATATAATAATAATAATAATAATAATAATAATAATAATAATAATAAAAAACGTAGCAACATTAGGCCAGATGCATGAACTGAGCATGCTCAAAAGCTATGTGCACACAAGTACTGACAATGTAGAGCTTCCCCCACAATTTCAATGCATCTCCACTTATGAAGAGGCGGTAGTGGGGCGTCTCATATAGGCAATTTCACTTCGATAGTGTTAATGGTTTTTTGTTGTTGTTATAAGTGTTGAGTTATACACATTTGCAAGAACTGTATGAGGTTGGATGTTGCACAGCTGTGTCTCCCTCTGGGGGGGTCACCATCTCAAGGTGACATCAACCAGATGTATGTAGTAAAAGATGATCTTGCCAGAGACAACAGGAGGTCGTGTGATGTCTGTGGAAAAAGATTGCTCAGTCTGACACCATGAGAAAGCCAAAGTAAACCAATGAGATTCCAGCTTGTCAACGCAGACTTGAGGGCAGATGGTTTAGTGGTTGCACAAAATTCTTCCTAAGTTCTGAGAAGGTAAAACTGGGCAGAGTAGGTAAGTTCTACATATGTCTGCATTTAACACAGCAAAGCAGAGGCAAGTAAAGGCAAAAGGTCATTACTATTCTTTATTTTGTCATATTTATGTCACATTTATTGATGAACACAATACTTGGTATTTAAAGTATTAGGCTTATTATTTGTTCAGCGTACAAGAGGTTTTTTGTCTAGTTCTGAGTGAAACAACCACCAAAAACACACAATATGATAATAATAAAATCAAAATACTATGAAGAATTAGTAATATTGTAGTGTCAGGTAACAAAACCACATTTATTTTTACTTGCTTATATTCATTTATTTTTTATTGTAGGCTTTAGAGGACAGAGATTGCCTGGCTTCTACGACAGCCAGCTTGCGCGGCATCATGGATGTGGTAAACCGACCAATGGTAACTGAGTGATCTGATGCTGTGTCCTAGGATGCAGGTTGGATCACTACTATAGCAGGAGGCAGAGCCAGCCCTAACCAATGTGATGCCTAGGCAAGATTTTGGCTGGTGCCCCCTAGCACCACCGCTAGTTCCGCCACTGACCCTGCACCCTTTTCCCAGCACCATCACCCCTCACCCACAGCAGTACTTACTTTGGTGTTCCAACCCCCTATATTTTAAACAGGAACAGGGCGCACATTCGGTGCGCAGCCCAAAAAAGTTTGTGTTTTTGCTGGCAAGGGGTATGGCCACCCAATAGTATCCCCAATTCAAATTATGCCACACAGTAGTGCAACTTTATTCACATTTGATCATACGATAGTGTCCCTTATTCACATTACATCTCACAATAGTACCACTTTACCTTATATACGTTACTCCTCACAGTAGTGCCCCTTATTCGCATTACATCACACTGAGTTGATCCTTATTCACATTACATCACACCAGATTGCCCTTTATTCACATTAGACCACACAGTGGTACCCTTTCTATACGTTACGCCACACAGTAGAGCACCTTATACACATATTGCCACACATTAGTAATGCATTTATACACATACTACCACACAGTAATGTCCCTTACACATATGACACATATTAGTAATGTCCTTATAAACATAATGCGTCTTACACATATGACGCACTTTATTAATGCCCTTATATACATAATGTCCCTTACACATATGCCGCAATTATTAGTGCCCTTATACACATAATGACACACATAGTGCCCCTTACACGGGAGGCATTTTATATGCTGCTGTCGGGATCCCGGCACTCACCATACTGGCACCGGGATCCCGACAGCCGGCATACCAACAACTATTCTCCCTCTTGGGGTGTCCACGACACCCCTGGAGGGAGAATAAATTGAGTGGAGCACGTAGAACTGGCATAACATAGTAGACTTCCCTTACACATATTTCACACATTATTAATGCCCTTATACACATAATGACACACATAGTGACCCTTACATTTGCCGCACATTATTAATGCATTTATACACATGACACACATAATGCCCCTTACACATTTGCCGAACACTATTGCACAACCAACCCACTCACACACTGCATTCACATGGCCGCTAACACTGTCACTTCTGCCTCTGCTTGGATACAGATGTGTCCTCAAAAAATCTTGCCTCAATGCACCATGCAGCAGGAAATGCCTAGCGTGAGTCAGCTGGCAGCACTGCTAACACCGAGTGCCTATTTTTGATGAAAATGCATTTTATTAGCATTGCTATGTGGCTAGGATGCACAAGCAGCTTCTGCTGATTAAAATGATATGCAGCATGACTATATACTGTGTACAACTGTGGCTGTATCTGCATACGAAATGCTACATACAGAATATAGACATGCCGCATATAATTTTAATCAGCAGAAGCTGCTTGTGCCCCTAGGCATACCAAATGCCTAAAGGCCAGTACTCACTGGCCGATGCGGGAGAGATGTGTGCTGAGCGAACCACTCAGCACACATCTCTACCGCCGCTCAGCACAGCGCGATGTGTGCTGAGCGTGCGGGGGGAGACAGGGGGGCCGCTCATTTCACCCAGTGGGTGAAAAGAGCGACCTGCTAGATTGGCCTGATCTAGCACCAGCGATAGCGATGCGCGGGGCTGCGCATCGCTATCGCTGTGGGGGGTACACGGAGCGCTCAGGCTTAAAATCTAACCAATCTAGTCAGATTGCTTAGATTTTAAGCAGCGATCGCTCCGTGAGTACCCCCCTTTAGGCATTTGCCTATGCCTAGGGCCGGCCCTGGCAGGAGGCATCTGCTTGTAATAAAAGTTTCCTGCTGCATTACCATACAGTGCTATCACTGCTGCTTCCAAGGAAGCAGTGATAGCAACTTCAACCGCACCTTAATTAGGCCCATGGTGCAATGTGTACAAATGTGCTATAACTCACAGCATCCAGTTGGGTATTAGATAGCTATAATGCCAACAGTTGCTGCTGGTCGTGGTATATTTCATTTAATAAAAAAAAAAAAATGAGAGTTATATGATAACTGATGAAAATTACCACAGGGTTGATTAAGTAACTCCCCATGTCAGCAGAAGAGAACAGATTTGGGATCTTCAAAATGGGTGGAGTTTACACAAAATTGGTGGGGCGTATTTTATCAATATTTGCATGTATGAATGGTGCATACCTCCCAACATGACCCTCTCCAGGAGGGACAAAATGCTCTGCATCTGGACTTTTCTCTTAATTTATGATTGCCGACACGTGTTTTGAACAGGTTAATGGATAAGAAAAGTGTTTCAGCCCAGGTGATGGCAATCATACATTAAGAGGGAAGTCCAAGAGCAGAGCATTCTGTCTCTCCCGGAGAGGGTCCTGTTGGGAGGTATGTCAGAGGCATCATGTTCCAAATCAAGCAAGTATTCTTCCAACCTATTTATCACTGAATGAGGCCATATGGGCTGTCCTTTGCAGGATGCTCCCTGTCTTACTGGGAGGATATAACTATTTCCATAGGGGGTGTGGCTAAATCTACAGAGGGGTGTGCCCAGTGCCTAAAATTCTATGAGAGCAGTCTATTTCCTTATGTATTATGGTATATACTTTTAACTTAGTGGAGCAACAGGAAGTACTGGCTTAATTAGCTTTTCCCAGAGATCCTACATTCCTTGTATCCTGGCTATCACAATTCAGGAATCTTGTTGGCTCAGGTCAGGAGCCTTAGGGCTCCCCTCCATTTCAAGAGCGTGGATGAAGCTGGGTGGTTTAAGGAGACTCCTCATACAGACCTGCTACAAGTGCATGGATAAGAATGGAATTGTCATGACTGTAGTTTTGTGAATCCAGCGTCTATGTGAAATCCGTGCGGGTAACTGGAGGACTGTGTGTATATTGGCTGGTCTGTGGAAATCAGTGAGATGAAGAGCTCAAGGAGGACTGTGGACTATGAAGTAGGTACATAAAGTAAGATTTAATGGAGTAACGATAATTCACAGAGGCTAAGGATACCCCAATGACTGAACTAAAGAATGGATTTAATAATTGTAAAACTATGTTGTAGCACTCTGTATGATGAACAATGACTGTGGCTGTGACTTTAAGACAAGGCTGAAGAAGAACTGAAGACTGTGGCTGTGACTTTAAGATGAGACTGAAGAATACTGCGTCTGTTTCTATAAGACGAGACTGAATAATACTGTGTCTTTAAGACGAGACTGAAGAATACTGCGACTGTGTCTTTAAGATAAGACTGTCAGGACTGACTGATTTTGTGAATCTGTTAACCTTGGACCAACCGAAGGTGTAGGTGCTGGAGTATGGGGTGAAAACAGGGAGGACGAAGATAGTTCCGTTTCATATATTTATTGATAGGCAACAATTCCAATAAGGAGTTAAATGACAATCATTAGTCGTCATATGTAAACTGACAGATTGCAATGAATGGCATAAAGATAAGCAGGATCAGTATTAAAGATGCATTGAAAAAATGTTCATATGAATAAGATAAAATGTGCCTGAAGATTATTATTTATTATTACGTTATTTTATATAGTGCACACATATTACACAGCACTTTACAGAGAGTATTTGGCCATTCACATCAGTCCATGCCCCAGTGAAGCTTACAATCTACAGTATATTCCCTACCACACATACACACACACATTCATGCTAAGGTTAATTTGTAGGGAGCCAATTAACCTACCAGTATATTTTTGGACTGTGTGAGGAAACCGAAATACCCGGAGGAAACCCACGCAAGCACAGGGAGAATATACAAACTCCACACAGTTAGGGCCATGGTGGGAATCGAACCCATGACCTCAGCGCTGTGAGGCAGTAATGCTAACCATTACACCATCTGTGCTGCCTGATTAATGAAGAATTGTCACTATAATCAGACAACACAGAGATCTTAGTTGCGTATATCTGCAGCTATAGGGTTAAGCCCCCAGGCCGAACGTCAAGAGTCTCTGTCACTGGGGGTCCCTAATACTAGGGACTGCTTCTTATTAACCCTTACTAATTTTCACCTGTGTGCTGCCCTGGAGTAGCCTACCTGTGCCGACATGATGGGGTCCCACACCCCGGACCCACACCTAGTATTAGGGACCCCCAGTGACAGAGACGCCTTGCAGTTCGGCCTGGGGGCTTAACCCTATATCTGCAGATATACGCAACTAAGATCTCTGTATTATCTGATTATTATGTAGTGTTATTTCTCACTCAGTGTGCATTAGGGTTAGCAAAATGTTTCTCTTACCCAGAATTACCCCTCCCTTTTAGCACCTGAGTGACATCACAATCTGATTGAGCAGCTTGCCATTAAATGTGCATTGTATTTCAGAGAGGCATGAATGGGTCAGCATTAGGAGGGATTGCTGATTCGAGTGTCATTGGAGAAGTTAGGGGTGTCTCCAGGTAAGCTGGCTCTCAGATGCTGTAGGAGCCATTATCATGTGGCCTTACACTGGGCTATTAGACCCAGACATATTTGTCATTATTTATGGGGTGGGTTTGGGGTGCGATTTTCCCTGTGTTGGTATGGCTAGGCTGCTTCAGGTTGGCACACCCTAACAATTTATTAATACTTATGTTTTTCCCTGTCACATTGTATATATTTTTGTATAATTTTAATCACACCTCACTTACATAACACTTATGTGCTTCTTATTAACCCTTACTAATTTTCACCTATATGCTGCCCTGGGGTAGCCTACCTGTGCCGACATGATGGGGTCGGGCACACCGGACCCACACCTAGTATTAGGGACCCCCAGTGACAGAGACGACTTGCCGTTCGGCCTGGGGGCTTAACCCTATATCTGCAGATATACGCAACTAAGATCTCTATATTATCTGATTATTATGTAGTGTTATTTCTCATTCATTAGGGATAGCAAAATGTTTTTTCTCTTACCCAGAATTACCCCTCCCTTTTAGCACCTGAGTGGCATCACAATCTGATTGAGCAGCTTACCAATAAATGTGTAATGATGAATTGTCCAATATAAAGCAATGATTGGTGCCAAACTGTAATGTTAACTGGATATTGTAGACATACTGTAGATGGATAACTGTAAAGACTTGTTACTGAAGTTTAAAAGGCTGAACTGAAGAACTGTGAAGAATTGTCTTTGAATAATGCAAAATATAGATACATTGCTGAAAGGAGTACTTGCAAGTTTGTGAAGATTATACTTGAAACATTGTGAAGAACTGCAGCAGATGACAACGGTGAAGAATGGGTTAAACTGAGTGATGAGAGAACAAGGACCAGCATTAAGTAGAAACTTTCACAGGCTGTGTGATTATAGCAGGCAGTCACTGAACGAACAGGGTAACCTCTCACTGGCCCCCGGAAATCCACTTGTTTCCACTTGGAGAGCGATTGATTGACAGCACAGCAGGGAGCTGGTGAATCACTTGCGGTGAAGGCTACAGGCAGACCTCTGGTAGCGGAGGCAATATCAGGACCACTGGAATCATACAGAAATCCACAGGGAGAGAACAGAGCTAGGGTACAGAGTAACTACAACAAAGCACTGGCCAAGAGTTAAATAATCCCAGCCTATTTATAGATAGCACAAGCACAGGATTGGCTAACACTTACCCACAGGTTCTCACAGTTGCTGCATTTGATCTCCAACATGGCAACCTCCTATACTGCAGACACACTGAGGCGCCTCTGGCCATTCGGTCCCCGCACTCCCGGCTCCCAGAACCTGCATCACCTCTGCTGCTGATCACGCTGCGTCACCACACGGCCGCACAGCACCATGAGCAACTGCGCCGGCAATGGACAGACGGTGAGTTATCAGTTCATGACAGAGACTGACGAATACTGCGACTGTGTCTTCAAGACAAGACTGATACTGAACATAACTGGTAACACAACTGTAATCCAGACTGGGTAGCTAAAGAGCAGAGTTTTACAGGAACTAAGGTAATAGTGTTACCTCATAGGGAGCTCAGCTACTAAGCTCACACTGAGCTGTGTGACTCAAGGAACTGGCAGCTTCTGTAACACAAGTCTCTTTACTTATACTTCCTGGTCCTTGGTGATTGGTGAACTGGGTCAGGTGATTCAGAGAGTCTCAGGCTGGAACGGTATTGGATAGCTCATGGTCAGGTGATCGGACCCTGTCATGTCAATACTCCAGGTTAGGCTCTGATGTGGAGTGAGGCCTAGTAGGCTGGTAAAACACTGAAGCCTAAACTCCTAAAATGAGCAGAGGATGCTCGCTTTTAGGCCCAAACACTAGAAAGCTGAACACAGTGGAGAATGTATCTAGTGACCACTGAAGTCAGAAAGGCATATAGTATAATAACAACAATGATTGCTGTATAGAGAGACTTGCTGAATTCAGTATTCACACAGAAGGTCAATCAACACAGGTGCAGCTCGTTAACTCTCACCTTCCAGTCAGAGAACTCAGCACTCGGGGAACTCATGGTACTGGCAAGCTGTTTATCCCAGTGAGCAGAAAAGATGCAGGATCCAGGACAGATGGCAGAGGTAAGTCACCAAACATGAGAAATACAGTCAGATTCATGACAGGAATGCAGATTAGGGATAAAGACCCAAGTAGGGGTGTGTGTGTCAGATGCCCTAACAGACAGTAGCGTCCTAGAAGGCTGAGGCTGATAGCTGGAGGTAGGTGATGCTTTTGCAGACATATCGGACAGCTGATGACAGGTGATGTCTTTGCAGACTGAACTGGTCAGAATGTAGATAGAGCTCTTGCAGACTGCAGCAGGTAGACAGGAGACAGATAGTGCTTGCAGACTGAAGTGGTCAGTCTAGAGTCAGATACTGGAACAGTGGCTGCCGAGCCAGGAGTCGGGGGGGGGGGGAGGAGTGTCTCTAGAGAAGTTGTTCTGGCCCTGGTTAGAGGGCAAGTTCTGGGTTAAATAGGTTGCGCTATGTGCTGATTGGCTTGGTGACCCAGGAGTAGCAGGGCAGTTACCCCTAAAAAAGAGATGCCACACTCGGCCAGAACGGGTCCAGACAGCCCTCAAGAGACAGTGCTGGGTTAGGAAATGGAGACTTGGTCCCTGATATGTGACACTGGCTTAATTTTCTGGCTAAAAGTGTTGACCACCTGATTATATCCACCAGAAGCACATGTCTTGACAGTGTGGCTACGCCTCCTTGACAGGTCCAGGACCCTGTGCACAACTCTGCGATACAACTTTTCTACACCCAGTGTTGATAATCCAAGGAAAAAAAAAATCAAGATAAAATAACACTGTGTTGGTTCTTTTGTTACACAGGGGTGACTGGCCAGTTCCACGGCTCTCCACAGTCAGCACCTGTACTAGAAATAAATAATACAGTATACTTTGCATCACTCTTTCTGCCATTTCCAAGAGGGGAACCAAAGTTCTTCAAAGAGCAGGGGTCTGGCATGGGACCACCATGGTTAAGTTAAATAGGGGGATGTGGATGTTAGTTAAAATTTCTTTTTTTTTTTTTTTAAATCTCACTGTGCAAAAATATGATGCACGGAAACATACTGCGTTTAAAATGTATTATTTTTTGGCTTGCTTAGCATGATAATGACATAATAGTAAAAACATCATTTATGTTAGGAAAAGTTATAAAATTAGTTTAAAAGACCTACAAAACCACAAACCAAAATGTGAAATAAGCATATAAAACCTTTTGTAAATATTATAACAATTTTATATTTTGCTTTTGTTTTTTTATTTGTTATTATGTATCCAAGATTACTAGACTAACTCCACCGACCACCACTTACCTCATTGACTTACTATACCAACTTGGGCGGTCCGCCACATGAAAACTACTTTGAAAACTAAAGAAAAATGAAGTTGCTGGTGATTGAAGGCTGTCCTCACATCAACCTATCTGTAAACAGCAGTAGAAAAAATCTAATTACCAATAATCAAACTAATAAGTAATAATTAGAAGAGAGGATGTTCTGCACTTTTCAGGTGGGGTTCAAAATTATGAGGCTTATTCTAAGTTGGACCACTGTATTTGTATTTTATTATTATTATTATTATTATTATTATTATTATCCTTTATTTATATGGTGCCACAAGGAATCCGTAGCGCCCAATTACAGAGTACATAAATTAATAATCAAAACAGCAAAATAGTGATTTACAGTTGAAAACAACATCTGACAAGTACAGGGTAAGCTATATCAGCAGACGACACTGACAAAGTATCAGGATGGCAGAAAAACACGGGATTTGGTGCCATCGAAGATGGTTTACGTAAAAGAAGTATAAGCACACGATGGTTGAGGTCCCTGCTCATGAGAGCTTACATTCTAAAGGATGCAAATAGCGAGTTTTAGCATATAGCACATGCTCAGAAGCAAATTTACGCATTTATGCATTTTGTTGTCTGATTCTGAGTCGGATGGATCCTTGCCAGATCTCAGTTTGTGTGTTATGGGCTTTACGGGCAGGAACTGTGCTGTGTGAGTATTTATGGAATTAGTGCAATAGGGTGCACATCAGAGATCTAAGACGTGGCAAATAGATTGCTTAAACGTGAGAATAAAAAACATACTTCCCTTAATACTTCATATATGCAAATTAGGATCCTCAGAGGAATTCCATATAAAAAAGAGCAGATAAATGAGCATATAGTGTAGTATATTTGAATAAGGAAGATTTATTATAATGACATCCAATTAAAAAAATATAACATAAAAGTTAGTCACATACACTTAAAAATTAATAATCCTTTTCTAAAAAATGATTCCCAAATGGGGGTTATAAGGGTGGAGGATTACCAGAAGGAAGTGTATAGTGGGCGTTTCAGATGTAACCTTAGGGTAACTGGCTCCGGAACCTGGTTCCCTCGTCCACGTCACATACGTCTGGTCAGCCTTTCCCCTTTTCTGTAGTTCATCCAAATCTCCAAACTCCTGCAGCTACGCGTTTCGGGATCAACCCTTCATCAGGCAGTGAGTGTGGAGTGTGCAGGTATCCTATTTATACCATTAATTTCATTTACTTCCGGGTCAGGGGTCATATCTGAGCATGTATCATAAATACATATTTTCACTAAACAGATCCCATCTACTTAACATATGACATAATTATCTCTTATATAGCTTGTTCAAAACTTTAAATTTCGTCTGGTTATGTATTATAAAAGCCGCGTCCTGATCACCGGAAGTGACGTTTACGAAACTTCCGGTTGCGGCCGTGAGGTTCATACATCTATAGTTTTTCTGCTTAGTTGTAAATCAATGTTGGAGGATAACACTGGGTCCTCCTTTACTTGTTGGTCCACTTAAAATTTGTGTATCTTCTATGGAAGGTTCCGTATTAACTTCCGTGTTGAACCGCATCGATACTTCCGGTGACGCACTTCCTTAGCAAGCACGTAATGGAGCACAGCGTCCCTGTTATTGATACCAGTGGGTAGTACATATTTCCAGTTCAGAGGTCATGCCTGTATCCCAGTAAATAATGCACATAATCTTGTTCGGAACGTTGTGGACAGACCGCAATAAACATAAAATTGAAAAATAAAATTGAAAAATAAAATATGGCAGCTTCAAGATGTGATGTGCACACATTGTGTATATATATATATATATATATAGATGGATAGTGCCTATACATGGACAGAGGTGGGAGTGGTGATAATTGAAAAAGAGAGGAATATTACTGGAGGAACCATTTTATTTCAAAGTCTGCATTGAGTCCATGTGGAATAAGGCTTTTGGTTTTGTGTATCCATTTCATTTCGCTTTTGGCCAGCCGTGTTGCTTCGTCTCTGTATCTCCAATTGTTTTTTACATTTTCGATTGCTAGGAAACGGATAATGTTTTTAGTTGAACAATTGTGTTTTTCTTTAAAGTGATTTGATAATGAGTGTGTAGTTAGTCCTTTTTTAATGTTCCGGAGATGCTCACCAAGTCTGGTTTTTAAGGCTCTGCTGGTCCTACCAATGTAGATAAGATTGCAGCTACATTCAATCATATATACTACATTGGTAGTATGACACGTCATGAATTGTTGTAACTTGTATTTGTTGTTCTTTACTGTAAAATCTTCAAATTTGGATTGCTCTGATTTAATCTCTCGACATGCTTGACATGCTCCGCATCTGAAGAAACTTTTGTTTCTTATAGGGTGATTGTCGTGGTATGGTAAGGCACTTCTGGTGAGTTTATCTTTAAGATTTGGTGCTTTCCTGTAGATGAATTTGGGTACTTGTGGTAGAGCTTCTTTGAGAACCGGATCTTTTAATAAAAGATGCCAGTGCCTTCGTACAATGGATTCCATTTTTTTGTGTTGGTGATTATACTGAGTGATGAATGCAAACTGGGTTTTCTTATCTTCTATTTTTTCTTTCTTAGAATTTACTAGAAGATCTTTGCGGTCTTGTTGGAGAACTTCATTCTCGAATTTTTCTAAGTTTTTTTCTTCATATCCTTTATCCAGGAAGCCTTTCTTCATGTTCTCAATTTGTTCCTCACATACTTTCTTGTTGCTACAATTCCGCCTCAGTCTCAAGAATTGGCTTTTTGGGACACTGGTTAGCCAGTTGACATGATGTTGGCTTGTCATATCGATATAATTGTTTGCATCTGTCGGTTTTTTGAAACATTTTGTTTCCAATCTTCCTTCTTCCGTGTATAATGTTAAGTCTAGAAAGTTAATTTCTGTTTGGCTGGTTGTGATACTCAATTTAATGTTCAGATCATTTTGGTTTAGATGTTCCGAGAAACTATCAAGGGTGTTTTTGTTGCCTTTCCAGAAGAAAATTATATCATCGATATAACGATACCAAAAGGTGAGTTCCTTTCCGAACTCCTGGCTTGGCTTTATGTTCTTTTCTTCCCAATACGACATGAACAAGTTTGCAAAACTTGGTGCGAATTTCGTACCCATCGCGGTCCCGACTGATTGATTGTAATATGTTCCATCGAAGTAGAAGTAGTTGTTTTTGAGTATGAAGTTTATCCCTTCCAGTAGAAATTCTTTTTTATTTTCTGAATATTCCGTCTTGTCAAGGTAATATTTTACAGCTTCCAGTCCTTTTTCATGTGGTATGTTGGTGTATAGTGCTTCTACGTCAGCTGTTGCCATCCAGGTATTCGGAAGCCATTCGTGTACGTTGATCTTCTGTAATACATCAGTCGTATCTTTAAGGTGAAAATCTGTTTTGGATACTGAGGGTTGCAGGTGAGCATCGATGAATTCCGACAGATTTGCTGTTAAACTTCCTATTCCCGCGATGATTGGTCTACCCGGAGGTTTTTCAGGGTTCTTATGCACTTTGGGTAGCACGTATATAGTCGGTATAGCTGGATCTGTGACATTTATGTATTCAAATTCTTTCTCGGAGATTGTTTTATTATTTAGGTATGTCTTCAGAAGTTGATTTAGGCCATTTTTTATTCTGTTGGTGGGGTCACTTCTTAACTTCGCGTATGTGTTCCCATCATTCAATTGACGGTGGATCTCCTTTACATAGTCCTCCTTGTTCAGTATTGCCACCCCTCCTCCCTTGTCACATGGTTTTATGACTATGCTTTCATCTTTCTGTAGGATCTTTAGGGCTGTACGTTCCTTTTTTGATAGGTTCCACCTCTTTGTTCTTACTTTATCTAATTTCTCCAGGTCTTCTAGAACTGATTTGTGAAAGCTGTCCACTAAACTTCCTTTTAAATATTTCGGGTAGAATGTGGACTTCTTCTTAAAAATTTCTTTTGGTGTGCTTATTTCTTCTTGAACCCTCGGTGGGTTCACTTCTTCTTGGTCGGCAGAGTTTTTGGTTATGAAAAACTTCTTAATGGTGAGTTTTCTGATGAACTTTTCTACATCTATAAATACATCAAAGGGGCAAGATTTATGGGTTGGTGCATATTTGAGACCTTTTAACAGTAATTTTTCTTCTGTGTTTGTTAGAATCCTCGTGCTTAAATTGAATATTTTTCCTTGGGTGGTTTTAGTGCTGTTAGTCTCATTTGGGGTTATAGTGGATTTTTTCTTTCTTTTTGTTTTTCTCTTCTTGATGCCCCCTCTTTTTCCCCTTTTTCGTTCAGTTAGTAATTCCGGTGTTGACGTTGTCCTAAAAAACGGACATGGTCGTCCTGTTTCTGATAGTTTTGTCTTGTGTTTTCCCTCCGCCCATTTTCGGGATGGTCCCTATAGTTCCTGTTCCATTCTTCTCCATAATTATAGTGTCTTCTGTTTCTATATTCATTCTGATATGGACTTCTGTTTCTTTGATGATGATGATTCTTATTGATCCATGGTCTGCCACCCCTTATTCTCCCTTGGGATGGATAGCGGACTCTTCTTATGTCTCTCTTTGGGCTTGTATAAACAAATTCGACTTCTCTTTCGGGTGAGATGTCTTCCAGATCTTCTGTTGTTCTAGAATGATGTTTATTCATGGATAATCTTCTTTGGGCTTTATTTGGTAATCTGGATCTCCGACTTATACTGGGCAATCTTCTGTCTCTCTTAAAGCGTGGACAGTCTTCTCTATGCGAGATTTCTTCTGGTGTTTTTGGTGTTGAGGCTTCATGTTCTTCTATAATGGAACATATGGACACTGCCGAGTTGTCATTTTTCATGTGTGCAAAGGGATCTTTACCTTCTTTCTTATAATATTCATGGTCCCGTTTAAGTTTCTTTTGTTTCTTTATCATGATTTCTTTAGTGTTCACCATGATTTTTTGTTGGATCTCCTTTTCCTTTTTCTTGTATTCAGGCTGTTCTTGGAAAGGTTCGATATTTGTTTGGATTGTTGTGATTTGTTCTTTGATGATTTTCAGTTTGTCCTTCCGTTCCTTCATGATGAGCTCTATTAATGTATATGAACATATTTCCAGCGTGCGCATCCACTCATCTTTGAATTTTTCACTACTGTCATCAAATGAGGGTGATTTCTTGATTCTTAACCCTTTCGGGATAATTTGATCCGCAACATATTTCTCAAGAGTGGCGCATTCCCACCAAATGCGATTTTCTTTTAGCAGTAATTTCTCTAAACGGTCCATTATGGTGGTTAAATCTTCATCAATGATCCTTGGTGATGTAGTCAAGAAGATCTCTTTACATTTTTCTTCTCTGCTCTTTAAGTGAGTGAACATAATGTCGCCTAAAAGCTTTCTAAATTAGGGAATTTCAGAATATGTTGTATAGAAGGTATAGAGAGCTAATATGGCGCCAACTTCAGTGTAAAGCAGCTACCCCCTTTGCACCAAAAGGTAATCCCTATTACCAAGGTGTCGGTGTGAGTATTTATGGAATTAGTGCAATAGGGTGCGCATCAGAGATCTAAGACGTGGCAAATAGATTGCTTAAACGTGAGAATAAAAAACATACTTCCCTTAATACTTCATATATGCAAATTAGGATCCTCAGAGGAATTCCATATAAAAAAGAGCAGATAAATGAGCATATAGTGTAGTATATTTGAATAAGGAAGATTTATTATAATGACATCCAACTAAAAAAATATAACATAAAAGTTAGTCACATACAATTAAAAATTAATAATCCTTTTCTAAAAAATGATTCCCAAATGGGGGTTATAAGGGTGGAGGATTACCAGAAGGAAGTGTATAGTGGGCGTTTCAGATGTAACCTTAGGGTAACTGGCTCCGGAACCTGGTTCCCTCGTCCACGTCACATACGTCTGGTCAGCCTTTCCCCTTTTCTGTAGTTCATCCAAATCTCCAAACTCCTGTTGCTACGCGTTTCGGGATCAACCCTTCATCAGGCAGTGAGTGTGGAGTGTGCAGGTATCCTATTTATAAAACTTAGAAAAATTCGAGAATGAAGTTCTCCAACAAGACCGCAAAGATCTTCTAGTAAATTCTAAGAAAGAAAAAATAGAAGATAAGAAAACCCAGTTTGCATTCATCACTCAGTATAATCACCAACACAAAAAAATGGAATCCATTGTACGAAGGCACTGGCATCTTTTATTAAAAGATCCGGTTCTCAAAGAAGCTCTACCACAAGTACCCAAATTCATCTACAGGAAAGCACCAAATCTTAAAGATAAACTCACCAGAAGTGCCTTACCATACCACGACAATCACCCTATAAGAAACAAAGGTTTCTTCAGATGCGGAGCATGTCAAGCATGTCGAGAGATTAAATCAGAGCAATCCAAATTTGAAGATTTTACAGTAAAGAACAACAAATACAAGTTACAACAATTCATGACGTGTCATACTACCAATGTAGTATATATGATTGAATGTAGCTGCAATCTTATCTACATTGGTAGGACCAGCAGAGCCTTAAAAACCAGACTTGGTGAGCATCTCCGGAACATTAAAAAAGGACTAACTACACACTCATTATCAAATCACTTTAAAGAAAAACACAATTGTTCAACTAAAAACATTATCCGTTTCCTAGCAATCGAAAATGTAAAAAACAATTGGAGATACAGAGACGAAGCAACACGGCTGGCCAAAAGCGAAATGAAATGGATACACAAAACCAAAAGCCTTATTCCACATGGACTCAATGCAGACTTTGAAATAAAATGGTTCCTCCAGTAATATTCCTCTCTTTTTCAATTATCACCACTCCCACCTCTGTCCATGTATAGGCACTATCCATCTATCTATATATATATATATATATATATATATATACACAATGTGTGCACATCACATCTATTTTCGTCACCTTATAATATTAAGAAATTATTCAAATATTATGCATATATTGGGTATAACACCCATTTAGATGAATATTTGTCTTGACTCTAATTTGATTTTATTTTAAATTAACAATAGGGACATTGTGGCCCACCATCTAAAAGAAACTATCAACGAGTGAATGAGTCACTGGAAATATTGTTACGTTTAAGAATGCAATTTGAACTTACATCCAGTATAGATCCAAAAGACTTTCCATGTACAAAGTACCATGACTTTAACAGGATGCCATGGCAGTCTGATCGATTAAAACTGTATACATAACCTTCTAAGACATTTAAACTTGAAGCTGCCATATTTTATTTTTCAATTTTATTTTTCAATTTTATGTTTATTGCGGTCTGTCCACAACGTTCCGAACAAGATTATGTGCATTATTTACTGGGATACAGGCATGACCTCTGAACTGGAAATATGTACTACCCACTGGTATCAATAACAGGGACGCTGTGCTCCATTACGTGCTTGCTAAGGAAGTGCGTCACCGGAAGTATCGATGCGGTTCAACACGGAAGTTAATACGGAACCTTCCATAGAAGATACACAAATTTTAAGTGGACCAACAAGTAAAGGAGGACCCAGTGTTATCCTCCAACATTGATTTACAACTAAGCAGAAAAACTATAGATGTATGAACCTCACGGCCGCAACCGGAAGTTTCGTAAACGTCACTTCCGGTGATCAGGACGCGGCTTTTATAATACATAACCAGACGAAATTTAAAGTTTTGAACAAGCTATATAAGAGATAATTATGTCATATGTTAAGTAGATGGGATCTGTTTAGTGAAAATATGTATTTATGATACATGCTCAGATATGACCCCTGACCCGGAAGTAAATGAAATTAATGGTATAAATAGGATACCTGCACACTCCACACTCACTGCCTGATGAAGGGTTGATCCCGAAACGCGTAGCAGCAGGAGTTTGGAGATTTGGATGAACTACAGAAAAGGGGAAAGGCTGACCAGACGTATGTGACGTGGACGAGGGAACCAGGTTCCGGAGCCAGTTACCCTAAGGTTACATCTGAAACGCCCACTATACACTTCCTTCTGGTAATCCTCCACCCTTATAACCCCCATTTGGGAATCATTTTTTAGAAAAGGATTATTAATTTTTAAGTGTATGTGACTAACTTTTATGTTATATTTTTTTAATTGGATGTCATTATAATAAATCTTCCTTATTCAAATATACTACACTATATGCTCATTTATCTGCTCTTTTTTATATGGAATTCCTCTGAGGATCCTAATTTGCATATATGAAGTATTAAGGGAAGTATGTTTTTTATTCTCACGTTTAAGCAATCTATTTGCCACGTCTTAGATCTCTGATGCGCACCCTATTGCACTAATTCCATAAATACTCACACCGACACCTTGGTAATAGGGATTACCTTTTGGTGCAAAGGGGGTAGCTGCTTTACACTGAAGTTGGCGCCATATTAGCTCTCTATACCTTCTATACAACAGGAACTGTGCTGTGACCATTCCATCTCATGGGACTGTTTTATGTTGTGGGAGTGTTGTGGGCATGTAACTAGAGGACCGCATTATTCTGAGTTGTGTGCACAGAGAAAGAAAGCCTTTTTCAGATGGATTTCTTGGACTTAGCTTAGGGCAGCCGCAAGTGGCAGTACTAAAAATCAGGATTTTGGTACTTACCGATAAATCCCTTTCTCCGATTCCACAGGGGACACTGGACTATGGCTGTAGACGGATAAACAATGGGCACAGAGTGGCATCCTGCTTGAGCTGTACATATCCTCACTATGGGGCAGATGTATTAAGCCTGGAGAAGTGATAAAGTGGAAGGGAATAACACACCAGCCAATCAGCTCCTAACTGTCATTTAAAAAACCCAGCCTGTAACATGGTAGTTAGGAGCTGATTGGCTAATGCGTTATCACCTTCTACTTTATCACTTCTCCATCCATCTGCCCCATTAGCTCTACAGAAACCTGCCAGTGGCAAACGCAGGATTTCTAGAGGGGGGTTTCCAAATGCAATTCACAATCTCCAGCTCTGCGGAACATTGAAGCAAGTGCAGGAGTCTGGGGAAGTGGTAGAAGAACCTAGTAATGACCTTGGACATTAATACCCACATTGGTCTTTTTATACACTGGATACTGTATGGAATACAGTATTAATATTTAACAGTATAGTTGGTCTATAGTATAGGCTGTATCAAACATATTTAAATAATATAAATATAATAAGTGGTCAGGAAAAGGTTAAACATACCATAATAAATAAATATACAAAACATAATAGAACCACCTATTGCATTTTCTAAGCACACATTTTCCCACCTCATGGTGAGGCTCCTATCTCTTCTTCCTGGTAACTACTCTCTGGTCCAGTTCACTGATTAAGGACTCCACACACATAGCAAATTTGGTAGAAGAAGCTGCTACCACTGGGCATGTGCAGCAGCTCTGCTCTGTCCCTTAAACTGCATGATGTGGCAGCAGCTCTAGTAACTGTATTACATACTATTGCTATTGTAATAATTTGAGAAACTTGCTAAGAGGAGGGTGTTTCTGGGCAACCGGAAACCCCCCCTGCATTTGCCTATGCCTGCAGTAGCATAAGGTAGTAAAACAGGCTTTTGTGGCATGATGCAAACACTGGCACTTTGCTTCCAACTCAGTATTAGCCTCTGTCTGAATTTATGGTTCATTTCTGAATAAATAATGTTCCTTTTAATTTTTCTTGAAGTGACATTATTATTATTATTATTATTATTATTAATTATAATAATGACTTTGGGGTCATCTATTTTCTAAGCCTTGGCAAGAGATAAAGTACCAGCCAATCACTCCTAACTGCCATGTTACAAGCTGTGTTTCACAAATGACAGTTAGGAGCTGATTGGCTGGTACTCTATCTCCATCAACTTTATCTTTCTCCAAGGCTTAGTAAATAGACCACTTTATATTTACTACTAACATAGGGGGTTATTCCGAGTTGATCGCACGCTGCCGATTTTCGCAGCGCATCGATCAGGTTACTACTGCGCATGCGTAAGCACCGCAATGCGCACGCACGTTGTACGGGTACAAACAGCATCGTTGCTGTGCAGTGCTTCTAGCGACGAATCCATTCACACAGCCGATCGCAAGGAGATTGACAGGAAGAGGGCCTTTATGGGTGTCAACTGACCATTTTCTGGGAGTGGTAGGGAAAACGCAGGCGTGTCCAGGCGGGTGTCTGACGTCAATTCCGGGACCGGACAGGCTGAAGTGATCGCAAGGGCTGAGTAAGTTCAGACCTACTCTGAAACTGCATAAAACTTTTTCGCCCCGCTCGGCTGCAGTGCCGCACATGCGATCGCACACTTGCAAAGCGAAAATACACTCCCCCGTGGGCGGCGACTATACATTTGCACGGCTGCAAAAAGTAGCTAGCAAGCAATCAATTCGGAATGAGGGCCATAGTTAAGCAGCAACTTAAACAGCATCTCCTTGCTAACATTCAGCATAGTATACGCTACTGCAGTGGAGCTTGCATGAGAGCAGACATCAAGGGCAGTGTGAGAATCTTCAAACCTATGGAGAGTCCCGGACATGGCATCTCCAATTTTCCTTCCATGCTGTTTAGAGAGCAACCATTAACATGTGTGTCAGAAAGTCAACTTCAACAAAGCAGAAAGTTATAATAGTAAATGAAGCATACTGTTGTTTAAGTCTTCCTTTTGACACTGCGCGTCTGTACGCAGCAGCCGTGTCCATCTGGTCTGCGCACGAGCACTAGCTGCAGTTCGCATGCGCGGCCTTCTCCTTGCGGCCACAAAGTGATTGACTGCGGCGGGCGTTCAGGGTCGTCGTTTAGGCGTTGCTGCCAAAATTGGGGCACTGTGCAAGCGTTTTTGGGACGGCTGCATGACATTACACACGCAGCCGCTCCGATAAAAAAAATGGTGGCAGACCGTCTGCCAAAGCAGCCAGGCTACGCTGGCAGGGGTCAACCTCTAACCGATGCATCCGCAATTAAATTGCAGACACATTGTGAGGCAGCACCACACACATGCTGGGCGGCCTTATCCTGTGCTGGGCAGCCCCCAGCATGTGAGGAGATGGACGCAGATCTTGCTGTGGATGCAACGGCCTGCGTCCACACCTGAATAACCCCAAAAGCCCCTAAATAAGTAGTTACTGTTCCCAATTACAGCACATACACTCTGTACCCTACTGGCAGCAAGCTGGCATTAGAAAGCAGGAAGTGGTGAGAGAGAACGGCTGGGAAATGCTGCTATGCTACATGAGTCACTGCTTTAAGTGACACAGCGCTGTGTAACCCTGTCATTGCTGGTTTTTGAAGTTAAGGGTTAAAGCAGCATATATTTAGGAATAAAAATGATATGAGGAAAAGTACTTTTTATTTTCTTAGAATAAAAAATCTGTAACACATATTGCAGCAGGTCAAAGAGCAGTGGGTTCTAAATCAGGGCATACCCTCCAACTGTACCTTTTTGGCCGGTACAGTACCGTTTTATTATGGTCTGTACCTGCCATAAAGGGATTTGTACCGGGTTTTGGCATCTCCCAATCCTATTGATGCCATGGCTATGACTGTTAGGGGGCATTCGCCCCGTTCGCCCCCTCCCCTGGATCCAGCCCTGCACCCACCTGCCCGCAGTCTAACCCTCACTCTCCCATCTGCAGCCTAACCCTAATGTTAAAATTTTTACATTCTAAGGCTCAGATTTATCAAGCCTTGGAGAGAGAAATTGCACAGTAATAAAGTGCCAACCAACCAGCAACTAGCTGCCATGTTACAGGCTGTGTTTGAAAAATGACAGAAGCTGAGTGGTTGGCACTTTATCTAGAGATGAGCGGGTTCGGTTCCTCGGAATCCGAACCCCCCCGAACTTCACGCTTTTTACACGGGTCCGAGGCAGACTCGGATTTTCCCGCCTTGCTCGGCTAACCCGAGCGCGCCCGAACGTCATTATCCCGCTGTCGGATTCTCGCGAGGCTCGTATTCTATCGCGAGACTCGGATTCTATATAAGGAGCCGCGCGTCGCCGCCATTTTCACACGTGCATTGAGATTGATAGGGAGAGGACGTGGCTGGCGTCCTCTCCGTTTAGATAGAGAGTGAGACACTTGATTTACTGGAGCATAGGAGTACTCAGAGAGTGCAGAGTTTTGCTGATAGTTATACTAGTGGTGACCACCAGTTTTATTTATTATTTAATATAATCCGTTCTCTGCCTGAAAAAAAACGATACACAGTCACATACCATATCTGTGCTCAGCCTCAGTGTGCTGCATGATAATATCATCTATGTATATCTGACTGTGCTGAGTAGTGCTCACTGCTCACACAGCTTAATTGTGGGGGAGACTGGGGAGCAGTTATAGCAGGAGTACATATTTAACAGTGCACACTTTTGCTGCCAGAGTGCCAGTGTGACTGACCAGCAGTGACCACCAGTATATTGTCTGCCTGAAAAAGTTAAACACTCGTGTGGTGTTTTTTTTTTTTATTCTATAAACGCATTCTGCTGACAGTGTCCAGCAGGTCCGTCATTCATTATATTTCAATCTTCTTCATACTAGTAGTTTAGGAGTCTGCAGTGCTGACAGTGTCCAGCAGGTCCGTCATTATACAATATATACCTGTCCTGCAGTAGTGATATATATATATTTTTTATATCATTATCATCCAGTCTATACTAGCAGACGCGCAGTACGGTAGTCCACGGCTGTAGCTACCTCTGTGTCGGCAGTTGCTCGTCCATAATTGTATACCTACCTGTGGTGGTTTTTTTTTTTTCTATCTTCTTCATACTAGTAGTTTAGGAGTCTGCAGTGCTGACAGTGTCCAGCAGGTCCGTCATTATACAATATATACCTGTCCTGCAGTAGTGATATATATATATTTTTTATATCATTATCATCCAGTCTATACTAGCAGACGCGCAGTACGGTAGTCCACGGCTGTAGCTACCTCTGTGTCGGCAGTCGCTCGTCCATAATTGTATACCTACCTGTGGTGGTTTTTTTTTTTTCTATCTTCTTCATACTAGTAGTTTAGGAGTCTGCAGTGCTGACAGTGTCCAGCAGGTCCGTCATTATACAATATATACCTGTCCTGCAGTAGTGATATATATATATTTTTTATATCATTATCATCCAGTCTATACTAGCAGACGCGCAGTACGGTAGTCCACGGCTGTAGCTACCTCTGTGTCGGCAGTCGCTCGTCCATAATTGTATACCTACCTGTGGTGGGTTTTTTTTTCTATCTTCTTCATACTAGTAGTTTAGGAGTCTGCAGTGCTGACAGTGTCCAGCAGGTCCGTAATTATACAATATATACCTGTCCTGCAGTAGTGATATATATATATATTTTTTATATCATTATTATCCAGTCTATACTAGCAGACGCGCAGTACGGTAGTCCACGGCTGTAGCTACCTCTGTGTCGGCAGTCGCTCGTCCATAATTGTATACCTACCTGTGGTGTTTTTTTTTTTTTTCTATCTTCTTCATACTAGTAGTTTAGGAGTCTGCAGTGCTGACAGTGTCCAGCAGGTCCGTCATTATACAATATATACCTGTCCTGCAGTAGTGATATATATATTTTTTTTTATATCATTATCATCCAGTCTATACTAGCAGACGCGCAGTACGGTAATCCACGGCTGTAGCTACCTCTGTGTCGGCAGTCGCTCGTCCATAATTGTATACCTACCTGTGGTGGTTTTTTTTTTTCCTATCTTCTTCATACTAGTAGTTTAGGAGTCTGCAGTGCTGACAGTGTCCAGCAGGTCCGTCATTATACAATATATACCTGTCCTGCAGTAGTGATATATATATATTTTTTATATCATTATCATCCAGTCTATACTAGCAGACGCAGTACGGTAGTCCACGGCTGTAGCTACCTCGGCACTGGCAGTCGCTCGTCCATAATTGTATACCTACCTGTGGTGGTTTTTTTTTTTTCTATCTTCTTCATACTAGTAGTTTAGGAGTCTGCAGTGCTGACAGTGTCCAGCAGGTCCGTCATTATACAATATATACCTGTCCTGCAGTAGTGATATATATATATTTTTTATATCATTATCATCCAGTCTATACTAGCAGACGCAGTACGGTAGTCCACGGCTGTAGCTACCTCTGTGTCGGCAGTCGCTCGTCATCCATAAGTATACTAGTATCCATCCATCTCCATTGTTTACCTGAGGTGCCATTTAGTTGTGCCTATTAAAATATGGAGAACAAAAATGTTGAGGTTTCAAAAATAGGGAAAGATCAAGATCCACTTCCACCTCGTGCTGAAGCTGCTACCACTAGTCATGGCCGAGACGATGAAATGCCATCAACGTCGTCTGCCAAGGCCGATGCCCAATGTCATAGTACAGAGCATGTAAAATCCAAAACACAAAATATCAGTAAAAAAAGGACTAAAAAAATCTAAAATAAAATCGTCGTCGGAGAAGTGTAAACTTGCCAATATGCCATTTACCACACGGAGTGGCAAGGAACGGCTGAGGCCCTGGCCTATGTTCATGGCTAGTGGTTCAGCTTCACATGAGGATGGAAGCACTCAGCCTCTCGCTAGAAAAATGAAAAGACTTAAGCTGGCAAAAGCACAGCAAAGAACTGTGCGTTCTTCGAAATCACAAATCCATAAGGAGAGTCCAATTGTGTCGGTTGCGATGCCTGACCTTCCCAACACTGGACGTGAAGAGCATGCGCCTTCCACCATTTGCACGCCCCCTGCAAGTGCTGAAAGGAGCACCCGCAGTCCAGTTCCTGATAGTCAGATTGAAGATGTCAGTGTTGAAGTACACCAGGATGAGGAGGATATGGGTGTTGCTGGCGCTGGGGAGGAAATTGACCAGGAGGATTCTGATGGTGAGGTGGTTTGTTTAAGTCTGGCACCCGGGGAGACACCTGTTGTCCGTGGGAGGAATATGGCCATTGACATGCCTGGTGAAAATACCAAAAAAATCAGCTCTTCGGTGTGGAAGTATTTCAACAGAAATGCGGACAACATTTGTCAAGCCGTGTGTTGCCTTTGTCAAGCTGTAATAAGTAGGGGTAAGGACGTTAACCACCTCGGAACATCCTCCCTTATACGTCACCTGCAGCGCATTCATCATAAGTCAGTGACAAGTTCAAAAACTTTGGGCGACAGCGGAAGCAGTCCACTGACCAGTAAATCCCTTCCTCTTGTAACCAAGCTCACGCAAACCACCCCACCAACTCCCTCAGTGTCAATTTCCTCCTTCCCCAGGAATGCCAATAGTCCTGCAGGCCATGTCACTGGAAATTCTGACGAGTCCTCTCCTGCCTGGGATTCCTCCGATGCATCCTTGCGTGTAACGCCTACTGCTGCTGGCGCTGCTGTTGTTGCTGCTGGGAGTCGATGGTCATCCCAGAGGGGAAGTCGTAAGACCACTTTTACTACTTCCACCAAGCAATTGACTGTCCAACAGTCCTTTGCGAGGAAGATGAAATATCACAGCAGTCATCCTGCTGCAAAGCGGATAACTGAGGCCTTGGCATCCTGGGCGGTGAGAAACGTGGTTCCGGTATCCATCATTACTGCAGAGGCAACTAGAGACTTGTTGGAGGTACTGTGTCCCCGGTACCAAATACCATCTAGGTTCCATTTCTCTAGGCAGGCGATACCGAAAATGTACACAGACCTCAGAAAAAGACTCACCAGTGTCCTAAAAAATGCAGTTGTACCCAATGTCCACTTAACCACGGACATGTGGACAAGTGGAGCAGGGCAGGCTCAGGACTATATGACTGTGACAGCCCACTGGGTAGATGTATGGACTCCCGCCGCAAGAACAGCAGCGGCGGCACCAGTAGCAGCATCTCGCAAACGCCAACTCTTTCCTAGGCAGGCTACGCTTTGTATCACCGCTTTCCAGAATACGCACACAGCTAAAAACCTCTTACGGCAACTGAGGAAGATCATCGCAGAATGGCTTACCCCAATTGGACTCTCCTGTGGATTTGTGGCATCGGACAACGCCAGCAATATTGTGTGTGCATTAAATATGGGCAAATTCCAGCACGTCCCATGTTTTGCACATACCTTGAATTTGGTGGTGCAGAATTAGTTAAAAAACCGAGAGGGGCGTGCAAGAGATGCTGTCGGTGGCCAGAAGAATTGCGGGACACTTTCGGCATACAGGCACCACGTACAGAAGACTGGAGCAACACCAAAAACGCCTGAACCTGCCCTGCCATCATCTGAAGCAAGAAGTGGTAACGAGGTGGAATTCAACCCTCTATATGCTTCAGAGGTTGAAGGAGCAGCAAAAGGCCATTCAAGCCTATACAACTGAGCACGATATAGGAGGTGGAATGCACCTGTCTCAAGCGCAGTGGAAAATGATTTCAACGTTGTGCAAGGTTCTGCAACCTTTTGAACTTGCCACACGTGAAGTCAGTTCAGACACTGCCAGCCTTAGTCAGGTCATTCCCCTCATCAGGCTTTTGCAGAAGAAGCTGGAGACATTGAAGGAGGAGCTAACACAGAGCGATTCCGCTAGGCATGTGGGACTTGTGGATGGAGCCCTTAATTCGCTTAACAAGGATTCAGGGGTGGTCAATCTGTTGAAATCAGAGCACTACATTTTGGCCACCGTGCTCGATCCTAGATTTAAAACCTACCTTGGATCTCTCTTTCCGGCAGACACAAGTCTGCAGGGGTTCAAAGAACTGCTGGTGAGAAAATTGTCAAGTCAAGCGGAACGCGACCTGTCAACATCTCCTCCTTCACATTCTCCCGCAACTGGGGGTGCGAGGAAAAGGCTCAGAATTCCGAGCCCACCCGCTGGCGGTGATGCAGGGCAGTCTGGAGCGACTGCTGATGCTGACATCTGGTCCGGACTGAAGGACCTGCCAACGATTACGGACATGTCGTCTACTGTCACTGCATATGATTCTCTCCCCATTGAAAGAATGGTGGAGGATTATATGAGTGACCGCATCCAAGTAGGCACGTCAGACAGTCCGTACGTATACTGGCAGGAAAAAGAGGCAATTTGGAGGCCCTTGCACAAACTGGCTTTATTCTACCTAAGTTGCCCTCCCACAAGTGTGTACTCCGAAAGAGTGTTTAGTGCCGCCGCTCACCTTGTCAGCAATCGGCGTACGAGGTTACTTCCAGAAAATGTGGAGATGATGTTCATTAAAATGAATTATAATCAATTCCTCCATGGAGACATTCACCAGCAGCAATTGCCTCCACAAAGTACACAGGGAGCTGTGATGGTGGATTCCAGTGGGGACGAATTGATAATCTGTGAGGAGGGGGATGTACACGGTGATGAATCGGAGGATGATGATGAGGTGGACACCTTGCCTCTGTAGAGCCAGTTTGTGCAAGGAGAGATTAATTGCTTCTTTTTTGGTGGGGGTCCAAACCAACCCGTCATTTCAGTCACAGTCGTGTGGCAGACCCTGTCACTGAAATGATGGGTTGGTTAAAGTGTGCATGTCCTGTTTATACAACATAAGGGTGGGTGGGAGGGCCCAAGGACAATTCCATCTTGTACCTCTTTTTTCTTTCATTTTTCTTTGCGTCATGTGCTGTTTGGGGAGTGTTTTTTGGAAGGGCCAGCCTGCCTGACACTGCAGTGCCACTCCTAGATGGGCCAGGTGTTTGTGTCGGCCACTTGGGTCGCTGAGCTTAGTCACACAGCTACCTCATTGCGCCTCTTTTTTTCTTCTTTGCGTCATGTGCTGTTTGGGGAGTGTTTTTTGGAAGGGCCATCCTGCGTGACACTGCAGTGCCACTCCTAGATGGGCCAGGTGTTTGTGTCGGCCACTAGGGTTGCTGAGCTTACTCACTCAGCTACCTCATTGCGCCTCTTTTTTTTCTTCTTTGCGTCATGTGCTGTTTGGGGAGTATTTTTTGGAAGGGCCATCCTGCCTGACACTGCAGTGCCACTCCTAGATGGGCCAGGTGTTTGTGTCGGCCACTTGGGTCGCTGAGCTTAGTCACACAGCTACCTCATTGCGCCTCTTTTTTTCTTTGCGTCATGTGCTGTTTGGGGAGTGTTTTTTGGAAGGGCCATCCTGCGTGACACTGCAGTGCCACTCCTAGATGGGCCAGGTGTTTGTGTCGGCCACTAGGGTCGCTTAGCTTACTCACACAGCTACCTCATTGCGCCTCTTTTTTTTCTTCTTTGCGTCATGTGCTGTTTGGGGAGTATTTTTTGGAAGGGCCATCCTGCCTGACACTGCAGTGCCACTCCTAGATGGGCCAGGTGTTTGTGTCGGCCACTTGGGTCGCTGAGCTTACTCACACAGCTACCTCATTGCGCCTCTTTTTTTCTTTGCGTCATGTGCTGTTTGGGGAGTGTTTTTTGGAAGGGCCATCCTGCGTGACACTGCAGTGCCACTCCTAGATGGGCCAGGTGTTTGTGTCGGCCACTAGGGTCGCTTAGCTTACTCACACAGCTACCTCATTGCGCCTCTTTTTTTTCTTCTTTGCGTCATGTGCTGTTTGGGGAGTGTTTTTTGGAAGGGCCAGCCTGCCTGACACTGCAGTGCCACTCCTAGATGGGCCAGGTGTTTGTGTCGGCCACTTGGGTCGCTGAGCTTAGTCACACAGCTACCTCATTGCGCCTCTTTTTTTCTTTGCGTCATGTGCTGTTTGGGGAGTGTTTTTTGGAAGGGCCATCCTGCGTGACACTGCAGTGCCACTCCTAGATGGGCCAGGTGTTTGTGTCGGCCACTAGGGTCGCTGAGCTTACTCACACAGCTACCTCATTGCGCCTCTTTTTTTTCTTCTTTGCGTCATGTGCTGTTTGGGGAGTATTTTTTGGAAGGGCCATCCTGCCTGACACTGCAGTGCCACTCCTAGATGGGCCAGGTGTTTGTTTCGGCCACTTGGGTCGCTGAGCTTAGTCACACAGCTACCTCATTGCGCCTCTTTTTTTCTTTGCGTCATGTGCTGTTTGGGGAGTGTTTTTTGGAAGGGCCATCCTGCGTGACACTGCAGTGCCACTCCTAGATGGGCCAGGTGTTTGTGTCGGCCACTAGGGTCGCTTAGCTTACTCACACAGCTACCTCATTGCGCCTCTTTTTTTTCTTCTTTGCGTCATGTGCTGTTTGGGGAGTATTTTTTGGAAGGGCCATCCTGCCTGACACTGCAGTGCCACTCCTAGATGGGCCAGGTGTTTGTGTCGGCCACTTGGGTCGCTGAGCTTAGTCACACAGCTACCTCATTGCGCCTCTTTTTTTCTTTGCGTCATGTGCTGTTTGGGGAGTGTTTTTTGGAAGGGCCATCCTGCGTGACACTGCAGTGCCACTCCTAGATGGGCCAGGTGTTTGTGTCGGCCACTTGGGTCGCTGAGCTTAGTCATCCAGCGACCTCGGTGCAAATTTTAGGACTAAAAATAATATTGTGAGGTGTGAGGTGTTCAGAATAGACTGAAAATGAGTGGAAATTATGGTTATTGAGGTTAATAATACTTTGGGATCAAAATGACCCCCAAATTCTATGATTTAAGCTGTTTTTTAGGGTTTTTTTAAAAAAACACCCGAATCCAAAACACACCCGAATCCGACAAAAAATATTCGGTGAGGTTTTGCCAAAACGCGTTCGAATCCAAAACACGGCCGCGGAACCGAACCCAAAACCAAAACACAAAACCCGAAAAATTTCCGGTGCACATCTCTAACTTTATCACCATGCAATATTTCACTCTCCAAGACTTGACAAATGTCTACAACATAACTATTGACATTGGGGGGTCATTCCGAGTTGTTCGCTCTGTAAATTTCTTCGCATCGCAGCGATTTTCCGCTTAGTGCGCATGCGCAATGTCCGCACTGCGACTGCGCCAAGTAAATTTGCTATGCAGTTAGGAATTTTACTCACGGTTTTTTCTTCGTTCTGGTGATCGTAATGTGATTGACAGGAAGTGGGTGTTTATGGGCGGAAACTGGCCGTTTTATGGGTGTGTGTGAAAAAATGCTACCGTTTCTGGGAAAAACGCGGGAGTGGCTGGAGAAACGGAGGAGTGTCTGTGCGACCGCTGGGTGTGTTTGTGACGTCAAACCAGGAACGACAAGCACTGAACTGATCGCAGATGCCGAGTAAGTCTCGAGTTACTCAGAAACTGCACAGAGATGTCTTTTCGCAATATTGCGAATCTTTCGTTCGCAATTTTAAGAAGCTAAGATTCACTCCCAGTAGGCGGCGGCTTAGCGTGTGCAATGCTGCTAAAAGCAGCTTGCGAGCGAACAACTCGGAATGACCCCCATTGTCATTGTCGACCATTTTTTTTCTTCTTGAAACGGCTGCGTGTGATGTCATGCAGCCTCCCCGAAAACGGTCGAAACCATGCCTACAAAACGCTGCGTTGACGTCCCCTGACGGCCACCACTGTCACTCCCTGAATGCAGCCGCTACGTACAGACGTGCAGCTGTGTTAGGGTCTGAATCGACCCCTATGTTTGCAGAATGCTTAATGCAGTTGAATGGGTCCCAATATGTAACACCTTTGTCAGTACACAATGGCATCATTTTAAATGAATGTCGGACCATGAATGCTGCTTGATCTATTTTAGGTGCATTGTCTGTAGAAAACAATGCTAGTGAGTATAGGCAACACCTTAAACAGAGGGAGCAATCCCTGTTTTTACATGCACCATATGGTGAGTGTAGAAAAGTACATTGTACCGTGAGTGGAACTTACAAGGACAACAATATCCCAGGGCTTAACGTTCTAGCTGCCAAAGGGATTTTACAAAGAAACTTTGTGAATCAATTATGTTCAGCAATAAAATGAATACATCTTCCTAAAGATATGAAATTATGCCTAATATTATTCTTTAATGTGCATTTTAGACATATGGATCTCTGTGGGCTATGTACTAAGCCTTGGAGAGAGATAAAGAGTACGGATATAAAGTACCAGGCTCCAGCCAATCAGCTCCTAACTGCCATGTTACAGGCTGTGTATGAAAATTGACAGTTAAGAGCTGATTGGTTAGTGGTTTATCTCTCTCCACGTTAACTCTCACCAGGACATAGTACATAGACCCCTCTGTCACGCAAGTACTTCTTTATTACGCTGGAATAACTGTTCCAGGAGGAGATATATCAAGTCTTGCTGACAAAGGACAGAAATAAAGTGGAGAAGTTGCCCAAAGCAACCAGTTTCTAGCTGTCATTTGTCTAGCACAACATGTCTGTGGACCTTCCAGCCTAACAGCAAGCCTATCATCTTAAGTATCAGCACCTCCTCTGTCTGCATTTCCGTTGGTTCCATCAGCACTAGTTCATAGTGAATAGGATTGCCTTCAACCTGAAGGAAAGAGGCTAAGGACGGAGAGCTATAGGAATTTGATCTGTTTTCTGTTGTCTCTTCTTCCCCTATCCCTAAGCTTGTTCCATCTCTCCATGTGCCTTTTTCCCCATGGGAACTATATGTAGGTGGTGGTTAATGTCTTTAGAGATTCAGAATTTTTGTGGTGTTTCCCCACTGGGCTACTGTAGCATCTGTCAGTGGACAAGAGGGAACATTGTTTAAAAATGATTTCAAAATGTTGTCCCTCACCTCTCCTCTCCTCTCTTCTCCTCATCAGGTGATGCTGACAGTTGATAAGGAGAAATGTTATTAGCATGGTAAGGACTGGATGCCAAAGTTGAAGAAGATTTTGGGGAATTGGCTGCAAAGATTTTCTGTGTTGTCATAGAAGTTATAACATTCTTAAAATTTGTTTGCAGATTTGTATATTTAAATACAATTTATAAGTATGGTAGTTTATGGTAGTTCTGTACAGTAGGCACTTATTGGTACATCAGATACTGACTGGGACATGAAGCTTCTAATGTAATGCTTTACCCTATGGCATCTGAAACTGATACACTCCTTTCTGTGCTGCAGACTCATTGACAGGATCTTGCTGTCTCTTTAATTATGTAAACGGTTACCGCTAACACTTTTTCTATACAAGCTCCTTGGCTGGTGGGGCATCACCAATCATTTCTTCATTTGGCAAGTATTAAAGAGTTGCAAGAAAGAAACGGTTAGCAATCCTGAAAACTATTTGCTCTTCTCCTTTTTTCCTTTCCCCGGTATATCTAAAAGTGGTGGATTTATTTATTTTTTATTTTTTTTATTTTTCTTGCTCAACAACATTGAAAGTAATGTGGGGCTCATATTGGCAAATTATAAAAAAGAAAAATTTGGTAAATGTTATTGGGTATGGCCGAATTTTTTTTTATTTTAGGTTTGTTTGTTTTTTACCCCAGAAAGATATTCATTCCATAAACAAGTTCCAAATAAAGCTATTTTCAAGAAATGCCTCTCTCTCATTGGCTTCCCTTTTTCTGAATTTGGAACATCGGTCATTTGACATAGAGGCTGAGAACTGCTAATAGTTTGTGTGTATATTTATTTCTCTAAGTAGGGGTTCCATACAACTTGGGTCTAGAATGGTTGCAAGTTTTTCTAAAGTGCATTAGCAGGTGCCAACAGATAACCATGCTTCGCTAGTGTACACAGGTGGTAGCAATTTGTGTGTTGTGAGGTTGATGTAGCTAATTGAGTAATTCTACTCAACATGGAGTGTTTTGTTTGTTTCTTACTTTGTTTTAGTCTGGTTTGAAATTGTTCCTAATATGATTTGGCAAAAATGTAGGGAAGATTAATCAAACCTTTAAGAGAGGACTGGGATTCTACCCATCATTTACCGGTTTGAGTATGAAATGCCGATGGTCACATGACCAACTGCGGCATCCCGACCACCAGCATTTCAGTGAGAATTCCAACACCGGAGAGGGTAAGTATTTTACCCCTTTCCACATTGACATTGTCGGAAACGGGGCTAAAACTTGATGGATTTGGCTACAATTCCGTCAAAACACGTGGATCCGCGGCTATCCCGCAGATCCACGTGTTTTCTGACAAGTCAAAATTGCCGACCTGAAAAACGGCAGCCAAATTGAATAGGTCGGAACAGTTTCCGACCTAAAAAAGTCGGAAGCTGCTGTCTTTCCGACAAGACGGCAGTTCCGACTACAATTGAATACACCCCATAGCCTGAAGGTCATTTTATACAATATTTCTAATAATTTTGTGCATAAAATAAAGCTTGTGCACACTGGACCATCAGAAAGCAAAAGTGTCTTTATCTCAGTTGCGCTAAAGAAAAATTTGATTTTGGATATTTTAATTTCGGATATGTGAGACTCAACCTGTATATATAATAATGCTATACCAATGTGTCTAGCAAGTATATCTTTTGTACTTGGATATTTTAATAAAATAAATCTGGGGCCTACCCATTTATTCCCACATTCTTGTTATTACACTTTTTAATTGGTAATTTTGGTGGTAGAGGACGTTTGGATAACGGGGTGTCATTCTGAAAACCATTCTCCTCGCATTCTGTTATGCAGTGAACCAAAGCACTATTTCATCTGTAACTATGTAACTAATACCCCTTTTCCACTGACATGAAAATCCCGGGTTATGGCACGTGAGTGCGCATCAACATGGCATCTTTGTCAGTGGAAGCAGCTCAACCCGGGTCCAGTAACCGGGGATTCCAACCCTGCTAGCCAGGAAGGACTCGGCTATGGGTCAGTGTAAACAGGTAACCCAGGACCTCCGACCCGGGACCTATTCTCAGCATGGGGACAGCCACTATCCCAGTGCAAGTAGATGATGTCATCTGCAAGCGTGAACAGTACCGATCCAGGAATAACCTGGATCAGTGCTGCAGTGGAAAGGGGTGTGCCCTGGGTCTGACCTGGTTTGGAACTGTGTTCAGACCCGGGGAATTAGGAGGAAAAAGATTATTAGTTAATGTTGTAAACCTAGCACAAAATGTATAAAGTGCAACAAAAACAACAACAAAAAAATGAGGGGGAGGTGAATCAAGCCTTCAAGAAAGTGAATGTTATGGACAGTGCTAGATAAATTATTACCAGAAGCTGATTGATTAAAATGGGCAATGTCAACATTTTATCTCTCTCGAGTGTTCGATACATCTCCCCATAAAAGTGAATGCAGCTAACCAGGAATGTAGTCTCATTTTTTAAAAAGGGTTCATTATGGCTGTTTCATACACCCCTTTTAGTATGACTTTGGATTTAGTATCAACAAATTACCCGCACATTTATTGTATGGCGTGTTATTTTAAACTCTTTGCTGCCACGAACTGTTCTGGCAGCAAAGGGTTATTATAATGGCACATTCTGTGCACCATTTACTAGCTAGAGAAGGCCCCCTTCAGACTTCCTGCTGTGCGAGGGGGGTGAGGAAATCCCCCATAGCAGACACATCTGTAACTGGTTTCTGCTGAATGGCAGCCTGTGTGTTTCTAGCCCTCCAATACTCTGTTCATTCTAGGTGAGACCTTAGGTGTTAGCAAGACCATAGCAATCAAGCTCCTTCAGCAACATATCATATTATTTAACCTTCTATCTAATTATTTTCTTGCAGGGAGACCTATACGATTAATCTAGAAATTATTTTTCATACTTTTTCTGACCAACTTCAAAGCACACTGCAGAACAAACAGACGATTCAATATCTTACATGGATGAAAGCGTTTCAAAGAAATTCACTGTTTACTCTTTTTACAACTTGTTTTATACATTCTGTTCATTAAGTATGGTGAAAGCAATACTCATTCCCACTTTCCTCTCTCCACCCTCTTCATTTTGGTTCCCCTCCAGTGGAGAGGTGTGAGAGGCGGCCCAGCACTTGGCGACTGCTATTCCCTGGGAAGGTGAGCTTGGTGTGATGGGCAGGACTAGTGATCCTTTAATCGCTAGCCAAGTACCAGCACTGTGACTCATGCAGACACTGTATGAGCCAAAGCAGAGCTCTCTTATGGAAGGAAGTTCTGAAAAAAGACCCCCTTGGCTAGAGCCAGCCCCACATCAGAAGGGGCTATAAAATGTTCAAAGGGGTGCAATGTTCAGACGGAGAGGGTGCTAGCCAATTAAAAGCCCATATGTGCAGTTATAACCCAGCTCTAAATTTCTATGGTACTGGAAGTGTTCAAACTATTTTAATGATTTAAATGTAATCATTTTAAAATAATTATAATTATAATGGAAACATATGTAAGTAGACATACTTAAAAATAAACATATATATTCAGAACCTAGCACAAATACTTTAAGCATTTTAAAATTAAATTTTTCCTCTTTCTAGTCCTTTAATGAAATGCAATATGGGTCATGTTTCATAATACCATAAACACTATAGGTACGAGTGTGTGTGTGTGTGTGTGTGTGTGTGTGTGTGTGTGTATATATATATATATATATATATATATATATGTGTGTGTGTGTGTGTATATATATATATATATATATGTGTGTGTGTGTGTGTGTATGTGTGTATATATATATATATGTATATATATGTGTGTGTGTGTGTGTGTGTGTGTGTGTGTGTGTGTGTGTGTGTGTGTGTGTGTGTGTGTGTGTGTGTGTATATATATATATATATATATATAGGAAAAACGGATAGGGGTACTAGTGACCTACAGTGTCTAATGGACCCCTTGATGAAGTCTGAAGGATGAAACGCGTTGGGTGTACTTCGATTGATCCTCCATTTTTAAGATAAGCACTATTTTCTTATCCTATTAATTGGTTGCTTTTAGCTTTTTATTATGCATTTTTCCTAGTTTTATTATGATACAGTTTTAGCAACATCTCATGCCTGTGTTATTATAGCTCACCTTTTAAGTAATATTTTGTATAAATATTTTTTTTAACCTTTTTATAAGCACGTATCCTGCCAAATTCTTCATTTTTATTCTTCTATTAGACACTGTAAGTCGCTAGTACCCCTATTCCTTTTTCCTAGAGATGTGCACCGGTTCGGTTCCACGGCCGTGTTTTGGATTTGGACGCGTTTTGGCAAAACCTCCCTGAAAATTTTTTGTCGGATTCGGGTGTGTTTTGGATTCGGGTGTTTTTTTTACAAAAAACCCTCAAAAACAGCTTAAATCATAGAATGTGGGGGTAATTTTGATCCCATAGTATTATTAACCTCAATAACCACAATTTCCACTCATTTCCAGTCTATTCTGAACACCTCACACCTCACAATATTATTTTTAGTCCTAAAATTTGCACCAAGGTCGCTGGATGACTAAGCTAAGCGACCCAAGTGGCCGGCACAAACACCTGGCCCATCTAGGAGTGGCACTGCAGTGTCAGACAGGATGGCACTTAAAAAAATTAGCCCCAAACATCACATGATGCAAAGATAAATAAATAAATAAATAAAAAGGTGCAAGATGGAATTGTCCTTGGGCCCTCCCTCCCACCCACCCTTATGTTGTATAAACAGGACATGCACACTTTAACAAACCCATCATTTCAGCGACAGGGTCTGTCACACGACTGTGGCTGAAATGACTGGTTGGTTTGGGCCCCCACCAAAAAAGAAGCAATCAATCTCTCCTTGCACAAACTGTCTCTACAGAGGCAAGATGTCCACCTCCTCCTCATCCTCCGATTCATCACCCTTTTCACTGTGTACATCCCCCTCCTCACAGAGTATTAATTCGTCCCCACTGGAATCCACCATCTCAGGTCCCTGTATACTTTCTGGAGGCAATTGTAGGTGAATGACTCCACGGAGGAATTGATTATAATTAATTTTGATGAACATCATCTTCTCCACATTTTGTGAAAGTAACCTCGTACGCCAATCGCTGACAAGGTGACCGGCTGCACTAAACACTCTTTCGGAGTACACACTGGAGGGGGGGCAACTTAGGTAAAATAAAGCCAGTTTGTGTAAGGGCCTCCAAATTGCCTCTTTTTCCTGCCAGTATACGTACGGACTGTCTGACGTGCCTACTTGGATGCGGTCACTCATATAATCCTCCACCATTCTTTCAATGGTGACAGAATCATATGCAGTGACAGTAGACAACATGTCAATAATCGTTGGCAGGTCCTTCAGTCCGGACCAGATGTCAGCACTCGCTCCAGACTGCCCTGCATCACCGCCAGCGGGTGGGCTCGGAATTCTTAGCCTTTTCCTCGCAGCCCCAGTTGCGGGAGAATGTGAAGGAGGAGCTGTTGGCGGGTCACGTTCCGCTTGACTTGACAAGTGTCTCACCATCAGGTCTTTGAACATCTGCAGACTTGTGTCTGCCAGAAAGAGAGATACAATGTAGGCTTTAAACCTAGGATCGAGCACGGTGGCCAAAATGTAGTGATCTGATTTCAACAGATTGACCACCCGTGAATCCTGGTTAAGCGAATTAAGGGCTCCATCCACAAGTCCCACATGCCTAGCAGAATCGCTCCGTTTTAGCTCCTCCTTCAATCTCTCCAGCTTCTTCTGCAAAAGCCTGATAAAGGGAATGACCTGACTTAGGCTGGCAGTGTCTGAACTGACTTCACGTGTGGCAAGTTCAAAGGGTTGCAGAACCTTGCACAACGTTGAAATCATTCTCCACTGCGCTTGAGTCAGGTGCATTCCCCCTCCTTTGCCTATATCGTAGGTAGATGTATAGGCTTGAATGGCCTTTTTCTGCTCCTCCATCCTCTGAAGCATATAGAGGGTTGAATTCCACCTCATTACCACCTCTTGCTTCAGCTGATGGCGGGGCAGGTTCAGGAGTGTTTGCTGGTGCTCCAGTCTTCGGCACGCGGTGGCTGAATGCCGAAAGTGGCCCGCAATTCTTAGGGCCACCGACAGCATCTCTTGCACACCCCTGTCGTTTTTAAAAAAATTCTGCACCACCAAATTCAATGTATGTGCAAAACATGGGACGTGCTGGAATTTGCCCACATGTAATGCACGCACAATATTGGTGGCGTTGTCCGATGTCACAAATCCCCAGGAGAGTCCAATTGGGGTAAGCCATTCTGCGATGATGTTCCTCAGTTTCCATAAGAGGTTGTCAGCTGTGTGCCTCTTATGGAAAGCGGTGATACAAAGCGTAGCCTGCCTAGGAACGAGGTGGCATTTGCGAGATGCTGCTACTGGTGCCGCCGCTGCTGTTCTTGCTGCGGGAGGCAATACATCTACCCAGTGGGCTGTCACAGTCATATAGTCCTGAGTCTGCCCTGCTCCACTTGTCCACATGTCCGTGGTTAAGTGGACATTGGGTACAACTGCATTTTTTAGGACACTGGTGACTCTTTTTCTGAGGTCTGTGTATATTTTCGGTATCGCCTGCCTAGAGAAATGGAACCTAGATGGTATTTGGTACCGGGGACACAGTACCTCAAGCAATTCTTTAATTCCCTGTGAATTAACGGTGGATACTGGACACACGTTTAACACCACCGCAGCTACCAAGACCTGAGTTATCCACTTTGCAGCAGGATGACTGCTGTGATATTTCATCTTCCTCGCAAAGGACTGTTGGACAGTCAATTGCTTACTGGAAGTAGTACAAGTGGTCTTCCGATTTCCCCTCTGGGATGGCGATCGACTCCCAGCAGCAACAACAGCAGCGCCAGCAGCAGTAGGCGTTACACTCAAGGATGCATCGGAGGAATCCCAGGCAGGAGAGTACTCGTCAGACTTGCCAGTGACATGGCCTGCAGTACTATTGGCTTTCCTGTCTAAGGAGGAAATTGACACTGAGGGAGTTGGTGGTGTGGTTTGCAGGAGCTTGGTTACAAGAGGAAGGGATTTAGTTGTCAGTGGACTGCTTCCGCTGTCACCCAAAGTTTTTGAACATGTCAATGACTTCTGATGAATGCGCTCCAGGTGACGTATAAGGGAGGATGTTCCTAGGTGGTTAACGTCCTTACCCCTACTTATTACAGCTTGACAAAAGCAACACACGGCTTGACACCTGTTGTCCGCATTTCTGTTAAAATAATTCCACACCGAAGAGGTGATTTTTGTTTGTAATTTTGACCAGGCATGTCAATGGCCATATTCGTCCCACGGACAACAGGTGTCTCCCCGGGTGCCTGACTTAAACAAACCACCTCACCATCAGAATCCTCCTTGTCAATTTCCTCCTCAGCGCCAGCAACACCCATATCCTCATCCTGGTGTTCTTCAACAGTGACATTTTCAATTTGACTAAAAGGAACTGGACTGCGGGTGCTCCTTCCAGCACTTGCAGGGGGCGTGCAAATGGTGGAAGGCGCCACCTCTCCCCGTCCAGTGTTGGGAAGGTCAGGCATCGCAACCGACACAATTGGACTCTCCTTGGGGATTTGTGATTTAGAAGAACGCACAGTTCTTTGCTGTGCTTTTGCCAGCTTAAGTCTTTTCATTTTTCTAGCGGGAGGATGAGTGCTTCGATCCTCATGTGAAGCTGAACCACTAGCCATGAACATAGGCCAGGGCCTCAGCCGTTCCTTGCAACTCCGTGTCGTAAATGGCATATTGGCAAGTTTACGCTTCTCCCAAGACGCTTTTAATTTAGATTTTTGGGTCATTTTACTGAACTTTTGTTTTTTGGATTTTACATGCTCTCTACTATGACACTGGGCATCGGCCTTGGCAGACAACGTTGATGGCATTTCATCGTCTCGGCCATGACTAGTGGCAGCAGCTTCAGCACGAGGTGGAAGTGGATCTTGATCTTTCCCTATTTTACCCTCCACATTTTTGTTCTCCATCTGTTAATGTGTGGAATTACATGCCAGTAATATATCAATAGCAATGGCCTACTGTACCGTACTGCTATATATATATATATATATATATACTGGTGGTCAGCAAAATTCTGCACTGTCCTCCCACTATATACTGCGCACAACTACAATGCAGCACAGATATGGATAGGTTACTTGACGACACAGAGGTAGAGCAATGGACTACTGTACCGTACTGCTACATATATATATACATATAAAATATTTATATTTAAATTTAAATTTTTAAAGGAGTGTCTTTAGTTTGGTATTTTTTTAACCTTAGATATTTACTCCATTCACACACACCTGTGGCGCCGTACTACTACGATCCTATATATATATATATATATATATATATACACACACACTCACTGTACAAAGTACAATGGAGAACATAGTGAAATAATATAATACTGTTAAATAAACTAATGCATTAGTGCATTTATTCACATTTAGTGAATAAACAATTTATATGGTGTAAGTGTTATTAAGGATTCACAGTTGGCTGTGCTCCCAATAGAGGTATCCTCAATACGATTGAATTGCCACCTCATAGGGTAGTATTAAAATATAACTCATATTCATAAAATACTACATTTAAGGAAATGAATTAAGGCTTATCTGGATAGTAATAATAAGTGGTCAGAGGTTCTTTAAAAATGTACACAGATGTTGACTGTAGCTCTTGCACAACAATAAGTAATGCAGAGGTGTTTTAATGTCAGCAAAGTCCTTCTGGACTGGCCTCAGAAGAGCAGAAACTATCATGTAGAAAGCCCTTCTATGTTTTAACTTATTCAACTTCATTAAAAGGTTTATTTTTCTACAGCTTCCATAGATAGCAGTTTATAAGCAAGTTACAGGTCACAACAGTTCACAGGAAGATTTTGCAAAATACAAGTATCACAGCGTTCCAGCACCCCTAACAGTAGCCACCCCCTGGCTTATCATCTGGGCGACTAGTTCACCATCAGGATCCCTGAACTCTGTTCCCAGCAGAGGTTTAAGCCAAGCTCTCAGGTGCTACTCATTACCTACATGTTGTTCCCAGCAGGCTGCAAAAAACCTACCTGATTATTAACATTTTGTGAGGGGGTTTTATATAAAAAAAAATACAGCTAAAATAGTTGGCAATAAACTTCGTCCTAATCTGCTTTCCTGCCTGCCTTCCACTTTATGTGCTCACATAGTAAGTTGTTGGTAACAAAACCTCTGCTTGCTCGCTGTTTATTGCATAATCTTGGGGGAGTGGTTTATTTACAGTAATGTGTGATTATGCTATAGCAGTAGAGCACTATATCAGACACTTGCCAAATGATATAATAATATCCCTCCCCAATTATAAACCTTGTTTTTAATAGTCCAAAAGTGCATTCTGTCATAGATCGGGTGGCTATATGTGCCTCTTTATACTCATGCACAGCAGGAGTTGGATGATTTGACAATGCAGTTAGAAGCCAGGAGCAACAGCCATAGCCTAAATGATCTAGTGTGTGTGTGTGTGTGTGTGTGTGTGTGTGTGTGTGTGTGTGTGTGTGTGTGTGTGTGTGTGTGAGGGGGAGGGGGGAATTAGAACAATATGGTAATAAGTACTGTTAGCTGCTTGATTAACACACACAGGTAACTTACCCTACAACCATCCCTCTGGCATTTGACTCACCTCAAATATTTACGTTTCATTATATCATCCAACAAAAGTGTCGGATATTGTGCTATGCTGCTATCTATTGCACATTCATGGACTAGGTATGATGCCTGTTTGTATAAACGTGCAATATTCAACTCATGAAGCTGCTGATGTTGCTCTTATTAATGCTCAGGAGACCTCTCAGTCAACTGGCTATTTGCATACTGCAGGTAGGTGCACAAGATACCATAATCTTGGACAGCCATTATTCCTACAGCCACAAAGCTCCACGTGCTTTTGGGTACTTTAAAAAGTCATCACAATAAATTTCCTACTAAAAGAATGGTGTTTAGAAGCATAAATCGAATGTCTAACATGATTCAATTCTTTTGGGGATTTGAAGTTCGATGTAGTGTTCAATTTCAAATCGATTTGCAAATCGAATTTAGTAAATAAGGGGATCCTATATTCAACTATGAGAAAAAATTAATGTTTTTCAGAAATTTGCTTTTTGAGTCAGATTTGAGTTGAATTAGGTTTAAGAATCGATTTGACATTCACTTTTGCCTTTCGTAAATCTCTTCAATCAAAATCGAATGGAAATCTAAAGGTAATCGAATGCCAAATCCCTCAAAACTGAAAATCAAACAATAGTAAATATACCCCCAGACAATATTATAAGGTGAGTTTTCCTTTAAACACTGAGTCAGTGGGGCTGCTCTAGTTGCATAATTAGGTATAAGCCGACGGTAAACATCCACTAGACCGAGAATAGTTCTGAGGTGAGACTTTTTTTCTGGTTTAGACCATGTTGCCACTGCTTCTACCTTATTGGATTGGGGTTTAATCTGTCCCCTTCCTACAACATACCCAAAATACTTTGCCTCTACCATTCCTATAGCACACTTCTCTGGGTTAGTCATAAACCTGTGCTCCCTTAGAAACCGCAACACTACCTCTACACTCAGAAGGTGAGTCATCCAGTCTGAGCTGAAGTTGACGATGTCATCGAGGTAAGCCGCGGCAAAATGCCGATGAGGCTGAAGCTTGTTCATGGCCCTCTGGAAGGCTGCAGGGGCTCCATATAGCACTTTACATTGGAACAATCCCTCTGGGGTAGAGAAGGCTGTTTTTGCTTTGGCAGCACCAGTCATGGGTATCTGCCAGTACCCTTTTGACAAGTCAAGAGTGATAAATATTGTTTTTTGCCAAGGTCTCTACCAGTTCGTCAACCTGAGACATAGGGTAGGCATAAAACGGTGAGATCTTATTCAGTTTCCTAAAGTCATTACAAAACCTTTATTACATTTTCCCAGGGCCGGATATCATTCAACAACCACTGCTAACTCCTCAAATGTTTGGGGTCAGCCTGAAGAGCCCACTGTTGTATAGCAGGATCTAACACCTGTACAGCATGGTCTAAAGCAACAATTTCCACCATACGTTGATGGTTGTTTTTGTCCACCTGTAACCAAGCTCTAACCTAACTAGCTCAGGGTTTGGGAGGAGTTAAGCCATCAGTCATTAAATTTTTTAGGTCTGCTGGGCCCTGTCACCCAAATCCTGGATAGGATAGCTTTTCAGGTGAGGGTAGGAGTCTGCTTCTGACACCAGTAACTCCACATAGGCTCCCTGGGCTTTCCCTGTAAGATAGGGAGCTAGTCTTACAGCCCACTGCCCCTCTGGCCACTTTAGCCATGTGTTCAAAGGTGCACAACCTCTATGTCATGGTCAGTGCCGTAACTAGGCATTTTAGCGCTGTGTGCAAGAGACGACAGTGGCGGCCCCCCCATGTAAGATAATTTTTAGGGGCGTGGCTTCACGGGGAAGGGGCGTGGCCACAAAATAATAGCAATTCATACTACGGTGCACAGTAGTCTACATTATTCAAATTACGCTGCACAGTTGCGCCACTACACCAGGTAGAGCCCCTTTTATACATTACAGCAGACAGTGTCCCCCTTTTTACACATTGCGGCAGCCAGTCCCCCTTTTTACACATTGCGGCAGATAGACCCTTTTTACACATTGCGGCAGCCAGTCCCCCTTTTTACACATTACAGCAGCCAGTCTCCCTTTTAACGCATTGCGGCAGCCGGTCCTTCTTTTTACACATTGCGGCAGACAGCGTCCCTTTTTTACAATTACAGCAGACAGCGTCCCCGTTTTTACACATTACGGCAGACGGTGTCCCCCTTTATACACATTGCGGCAGCCAGTCCCCCTTTTTACACATTACGGCAGCCAGTCCCCATTTTTTACACATTGCAGCAGCCAGTCCCATTTTACACATTGCGGCAGCCAGGACCCCATTTTACACATTGCGGCAACCAGTCCCCATTTTTTACACATTGCGGCAGCCAGTCCCATTTTACACATTGCGGCAGCCAGTCCCATTTTTTACACATTGCGGCAGCCATCCCCCTTTTTTACACATTGCGGCAGCCAGTCCCATTTTTTACACATTGCGGCAGCCAGTCCCATTTTACACATTGCGTCAGCCAGTCCCATTTTTTACACATTGTGGCAGCCATCCCCCTTTTTTACACATTGCGGCAGCCAGTCCCATTTTACACATTGCGGCAGCCAGTCCCATTTTTTACACATTGCGGCAGCCATCCCCCTTTTTTACACATTGCGGCAGCCATCCCCCTTTTTTACACATTGCGGCAGCCAGTCCCATTTTACACATTGCGGCAGCCAGTCCCATTTTTTACACATTGCGGCAGCCATCCCCCTTTTTTACACATTGCGGCAGCCAGTCCCATTTTTTACACGTTGCGGCAGCCAGTCCCATTTTTTACACATTGCGGCAGGCGGTGTCTGAGAGAGAGAGAGAGAGAAAGAGAGAGAGACAGAGAGAGAGAGAGAGAGAGAGAGGGGGGGGGGATATATTTACCTTCTCCCCGCTGACAGGCTCCTCGTGCTGCTCCCTCGGTGGCGGCAGTGAGATGAGAAGGAGGAGGAGGGAGGGGGAGCAGGGAGCCGCAGCAGCGCTATGTTATTGGTAGTAAGCGCCGCTGCAGCATCCCCCTCTCCTTCTGTATTGGCTGCCGGGCAGCCAATACGGAAGGAGAGGGGGATGCTGCAGCGGCGCTTACTACCAATAACATAGCGCTGCTGCGGCTCCCTGCTCCCCCTCCCTCCTCCTCCTTGTCCGCTCCCTCCGGCGCTGGTCTCTCTCCTCCAGCGCGGCGCACGGCGCACACAGAGGCGGCATGTAATGAGTCAATTTGACTCCTTACATGCCGCTGGCCGTGCGCCCCCAGGGCATCTGCGCTGTGTGCCAAGCCCCCTTGGCACACACGTAGTTACGGCTCTGGTCATGGTGTCAGTTTTTGCAGCACCTCCCACTCCTGTCCACCTTTCCTTATATCAACTAATTCCTCATGGCCCTATATTAGGGTTTGCTGCCCTGTAGCCATTTCAGCAAACATCCTCAAAAGCTCTTTAATTTTACACAATGGGGTAAATTTACTAAGATTCGTGTTTTCCCGTTTGAGGTCAAAGTTCAATCACGAATGACATCGAAAGTGTAAATATGCAACTTTTTGAATTGATTACGACTAATTTACTAAGCTGCCGTATTCTGCATTTTCGGGTTTTCCGATGTCGATGTCATTCGTTTTTTTAGGCAGTGTTTTACGTGAGTGACTTGTAAAACACTGCCGACTTTAATACAATGAATCTCGGCCGGATCTGAGAGATCCGTGCTGGGCTTCATTGTGCACTTTGTTAAAAAAATAAATAAAGTTTAAATGTTAAAAAAAAATTGCGTGGGGTCCCCCCTCCTAAGGCAAACCAGCCTCGGGCTCTTTGAGCCGATCCTGGTTGCAGAAATATGGGGAAAAAATGGACAGGGGTTCCCCCATATTTAAGCAACCAGCATCGGGCTCTGCGCCTGGTCCTGGTTCCAAAAATACGGGGGACAAAAAGAGTAGGGGTCCCCCGTATTTTTGAAACCAGCACCGGGCTCCACTAGCTGGACAGATAATGCCACAGCCGGGGGTCACTTTTATACAGTGCCTTGCGGCCGTGGCATCAAATATCCAACTAGTCACCCCTGGCCGGGGTACCCTGGGGGAGTGGGGACCCCTTCAATCAAGGGGTCCCCCCCCCAGCCACCCAAGGACCAGGGGTGAAGCCCGAGGCTGTCCCCCCCATCCAATGGGCTGCGGATGGGAGGCTGATAGCCTTTGTGATAAGTGTTTGATATTGTTTTTAGTAGCAGTACTACAAGGCCCAGCAAGCCTCCCCTGCAAGCTGGTACTTGGAGAACCACAAGTACCAGCATGCGGCGGAAAAATGGGCCCGCTGGTACCTGTAGTACTACTACTAAAAAATACCCCAATAAAGACATTACACACACACCTTGACAGTATAACTTTTATACATCCATCCACACCTCCATATACACATACTTACCTTATGTTCCCACGCAGGTCGGTCCTCTTCTCCAGTAGAATCCATGGTGTACCTGTAGAAAAAATTATACTCACAGAATCCAGTGTTTTCGGCTCCTCGGTAACTCCTTTTGTAATCCACGTACTTGAAAAAATAAAAAAACGGACACCCGACCACGAACTGAAAGGGGACCCATGTTTTCACATGGGCCCCCTTTCCCCGAATGCCAGAAACCCACTCTGACTGATGTCTAAGTGGGTTTCTTCAGCCAATCAGGGAGCGCCACGTTGTGGCACCCTCCTGATCGGCTGTGTGCTCCTGTACTGTATGACAGGCGGCACACGGCAGTGTTACAATGTAGCGCCTATGCGCTCCATTGTAACCAATGGTGGGAACTTTCAGGTCAGCGGTTGACCGAAAGTAACCTCACCGCTGACCACAAAGTTCCCACCATTGGTTACAATGGAGCGCATAGGCGCTACATTGTAACACTGCCGTGTTCCGCCTGTCATACAGTACAGGAGCACACAGCCGATCAGGAGGGTGCCACAACGTGGCGCTCCCTGATTGGCTGAAGAAACCCACTTAGACATCAGTCAGAGTGGGTTTCTGGCATTCGGGGAATGGGGGCCCATGTGAAAACATGGGTCCCCTTTCAGTTCGTGGTTGGGTGTCCGTTTTTTTATTTTTTCAAGTACGTGGATTACAAAAGGAGTTACCGAGGAGCCGAAAACACTGGATTCTGTGAGTATAATTTTTTCTACAGGTACACCATGGATTCTACTGGAGAAGAGGACCGACCTGCGTGGGAACATAAGGTAAGTATGTGTATATGGAGGTGTGGATGGATGTATTAAAGTTATACTGTCAAGGTGTGTGTGTAATGTCTTTATTGTGGTATTTTTTTAGTAGTAGTACTACAGGTACCAGCGGGCCCATTTTTCCGCCGCATGCTGGTACTTGTGGTTCTCCAAGTACCAGCTTGCGGGGAGGCTTGCTGGGCCTTGTAGTACTGCTACTAAAAACAATATCAAACACTTATCACAAAGGCTATCAGCCCCCCATCCGCAGCCCATTGGATGGGGGGGACAGCCTCGGGCTTCACCCCTGGCCCTTGGGTGGCTGGGGGGGGGACGACCCCTTGATTGAAGGGGTCCCCACTCCCCCAGGGTACCCCGGCCAGGGGTGACTAGTTGGATATTTGATGCCACGGCCGCAAGGCACTGTATAAAAGTGACCCCCGGCTGTGGCATTATCTGTCCAGCTAGTGGAGCCCGGTGCTGGTTTCAAAAATACGGGGGACCCCTACTCTTTTTGTCCCCCGTATTTTTGGAACCAGGACCAGGCGCAGAGCCCGATGCTGGTTGCTTAAATATGGGGGAACCCCTGTCCATTTTTTTCCCATATTTCTGCAACCAGGATCGGCTCAAAGAGCCCGAGGCTGGTTTGCCTTAGGAGGGGGGACCCCACGCAATTTTTTTTCTGTAAATTTTGAACATTTCACCCCCCTTCCCACTGAAAAACATGCACGGATCTCATGGATCCGTGCATGCCTAGACAAACACGGGATAAAAAAGCAGGTCTGTTTTTTTTTAGCACTTTTTCACGATTTGTATTTTATCACGGCAGTGTTTGTGTTTTGCACCTTTTAGTAAATTCCCGATTTCTAGCAAATTGCAGGCGTATTTGACCGATGGTGTATTGATTCGTGATTTTTTCCTAGGACTTCCAAAATATTACGAATGCCCTCATCACTGCCGTGATTTTTGCTTAGTAAATTACCGAGATGACACTGATGAAAAAACGGCATCTCGGTCAAAATCGGGACCTTAGTAAATATACCCCAGTGTTTCCACTTTGTGGACAAACTAAGCAGTTTTAATTACATTTCTATGGCCAGCCACTTTATTAGCCAAAGTGAAAGCTAGCAGCTATCTTTTGGGTGTGCTTAACCCCTACTGATCAGATCACACTGCAGCAAATAAGCACACAATACAGTGTTTCTTGGTTTCTAATCTGCATACACCAACATCAGTAATGTTAAACTGCCATTTAATGGACGGCCTACTTGACTCACTTACCCAGCTGCTGCCAGTGCGGCTCAGTCTCACCAAGTGGCGCTGCAGTGGATAGCTTCCTGCAAAAGGGTTCCTGTTTGGGTGTCAAATGTGATAAGGATTACATACATCGGGTAAAAGTTCCAAAGGCAGGGTTTATTTTTCCACAGCTTCCACGGACAGCAGTTTATAAGCAGGTTACAGGTCATAACAGTTTACAGCAAGATTTTGCAAAATACAAGTATCACAGTGCCCCTAATAGTAGCCACCCCCTGGCCTATCACCTGGGCGATTAGTTCACCATCAGGTTCACTGAACTCTGTTCCCAGCAGAGGTTTAAGCCAAGCTTTCAGGTGCTGCTGATTACTTACATGTTGTTCCCAGCAGGCTGCAAAACCCAGACCAGAACTGCCACTTTTTCATATCACTATACAATACTAGTATTTTTGACCCATCATCTGCCAGGTTGCTAGCCATTGTGGCCACCAAATAGTCCCCCATCCGTTCCCCTTCCCCCCATCTTTTATCTGGGGTGGTCATGTGTATGTGTGAAAGGTGCCATGAGTGTGTGCTAGGAAAGGCTTGCAGGTAGGGGGTCACGTGTGTGTGTTGGGGGGGACTCCAGACAGTTTTTGTGCTGACTGAGTGGAAGTGGCTAGCAGGCCGACAGTGCTGTGAAAGAAGGGTGGTAGCGGGACCTTCCTGCAGCTCTCTACTATGCAGCTGCTAGACAACCCCCTAACAGCACTATATAATAGATATGAAAATATATTTTCTATCCAGCTAAATAATTAACATTATATATATGAAATAATTATACTTCACTGCCATGCTGTTTCATTCTGGTTGTCATGTTAAGATGGAAGTGTTTCTGTAATACACAAGCAGTGACTGACAGCTTCCCAGACTTGGCTGATGATATTACACAACTCAAATTACTGCAGCCTCAGCTTTTTGGACTGCATCAAACCCCACAAGGCAATTGTTCTAAAGATGTGGGAGAGGCATCAGTGAAAGTGGTAATACTTTACTTTTTAACATAGCTGCAGTAGAATTTCTGGTTGGCACTAAGGGCTTGATACAGAGATGGACACAAATTAAATGTTCCATGCTACTGAGCGATTTTCAGCAGACTGCACATGTGCTGCGATCACATTGCGCTTGCGCCAAGGTGCTGCTGTGAACCTCACAATGAGGATTTATTTGTAATGTGACTGATAGGAGGGGACTATTTGAAGGAGGGAACGGGAAGTGGTTGCAGTCTGTGACTACACCGGTTACACAGTGACTGTCAGTGATGACTTCTACTAGAAGTCCTACCTGCCATTCAACCCCAGTACAGGCAGTCCAAATGGGAGGTGTGTCCTCCCTCCGGGACTGCAAGACCGGGCTGCGATCCACTGGGAACAATCGGTGCATGCCCTGTGAATTGGTGACTTGACTGCACATGCGCAATCCCTGGCTTCTATGGACTGCAGCCAATAGAGTCCACATAAGCCATGGGTTTGCGCATGCGCAGTTAAGCCACTGCTTGACTGCGCATGTGCAGCCACGGGACCTGGCTGGTGGCAGCAGCGGCTTTCTTCCTCCCCCGGAACCTGGCCCACGGCAGCCCTCCTCCTCCTCAAAGGTAGGAGCCACCGCTGATCATGGCCATTTTTGAGGCATACTGTATATCTGATGTGAATTAGGAACTCTTACGTACAAAAACATGGCACCTGCATCGCTACTGCCGTATCCATAGGTCTACTCTTAAGCCCATTGTTCCTTGTTCTTGCCTATAGCCTGCAAATGAGTTGTGGTGGCGTCAGTGGGCGTCTCTATTAATTTCTGTACTGCAGCTTCACTTGCGGATATCAGCAGTTCTGAAGCCGCAGTTGCATTTGCGTCTGTCTCTGAGTCAGGCCCTATATACAGTGAGGCTGATGCAGAGTTGAATGTATTTTATGAAGGAGAGTCAAGTGCAAAGTTCAGTAAGGGTGTGTGAACATGCCTGCGGGCTACGCTGACTTGGACTTAAGCGAAAATATGCATGTGCACACTGATGAAGATGAGTAAATCCCCCTCATTATGAATCCCAGGCATACGTGACAGCTTTCCCAGCCATGCTTGCTACTTAGTTGGTTGCCACATCTGTTTTTACCATATGCGTAATCGCCAGGTTGCTACCCTTGATTTTGTTTGCTTTCCCCCCATGCATGACCTATTGATTCTGCTTTTGGCTGCCATTCTAGTACATTGTGACCTGATTCCTGGGGAAAACTGAGCAAGTATAGCTAGCTATATACTTTAACAACCACATACAAGCTAATCCTGTTGTGTCCATTGTGGTTACAACCAGATCACTACGGTAAAAGTGACAGATATAGCTGAAGAGAAGGTATGGGTAACAAAACAGTGGCTAGCGGAATCTTACCTCTCTGAGGTGAGCCAAGCATCATACCTATTAAGCGTACGTGGACTCTTCCAGTGGTATTTATTCTGTCTTTTAGTCTGCTTGCCAATACTGCTTGAAGTGGTCGGTGCACGATTCTGCGGTAGATTTTAAAGGGGTAGGTGCTGGGTGGTAACATCACCCTGACACCAAATTTAAACCAGTCTCAGCCTGTATATGTTCACTCAGAGTACTGACCAGTTGCCAGGATATTAGATTGTGTTCTCCTTGCTCCAGCATGTCTCTATATTGCTCTTTCTGTGAATCGGACCTTGCTTGCCAGTTGATCCTGAACCAGTGATTGTGCCCCTGACTGCTTGTATACTGCATATGATCCTGTTGTAGGAAATTGACCCACACCAGGGAAATATGTTTGTTGGAGGTATGGAGTATGCAACCAGAAACCTGGAATTCCTCAACTGGAATACTTCTATCATCTGGTCCTTGCCAGAGGAAGTGGATTGTGTCCAGTGCAACATATAGCACGTCTGAGGGAGCATGTACACCCTGTTGTTAACTTCCTTTAATTTTTCCTCCTTTTTATTTTTTTATTTTTGACCATTTAAAGTCATTATTTTAAAACGTTTCTTTATTATATAACGTAACACCATTTTATTTAATAGAAATGACCTATTTTTAATAACTATGTATCTGATCATTATTGGAGTATATCTCCTATTACAATATCTACCAGGGAATTTAAGTATTTTGGATTCAGTGCCTAATTCAAGGTTGATTGTAAAAGCAAAATCTTCCTCTAATGGGCAAAACCTTGTGCACTGCAGGGGTGTGGTATGGAGGGTCGACCACACTTGGTTGACAGTGTCTAGGTTGACCACTATTGGTCGACAGTAACTAGGTCAACAGGTATTCTAGGTCGCCAGGGTTTCTAGGTCGACATGTTCTAGGTCAACAGGTCAAAAGGTCGGCATGAGTTTAAAAAAAAAAATTGGTGTAGTTTTCTCTGTACACTGACCGGGACTGGTTACTATTCCCAATCGTAGTCCACGTGGATCGTTAAGTATAAAAAAGTTCAAAAAAAGAAAAAATTGTGAAAAACTCATGTCGACCTTTTGACCTGTCGACCTAGAAACCCTGTCGACCTAGTTACTGTCGACCAATAGTGGTTGACCTAGACATTGTCGACCTAAGTGTGGTCGACCTAGAGACAGGATACCCACTGCAGGTGTGTGTGGGGGACACACAGATATAACGTGCAGAGAGAGTTAGATTTGGGTGGGTTATATTGTTTCTGTGCAGGGTAAATACTGGCTGCTTTATCTCTGTACTGCAATATAAATTTCAGTTTAAACACATCCTGCCCAAATCTAACTCTCCCTGCACATGTTATATCTGCCCCTCCTGCAGTGCACATGGGGGGGTGATTCAGACCTGATCGTAGATGTGCTAAATTTAGCACATTGACGATCAGTCACACTGACATGAGGGGGGACGTCCAGCACAGGGATAGCCCGCTCCGCATATCCGTCCCTGCCCCGCTGCACAAGTACAAAAGCGCTTTTGCACTTCAGGAGTAGCTCCCAGCCAGCGCAGCTCCTGGAAGGGAGCTACTCGTGGTTGCCCGAGTCGCAGCGGCTGCGTGTGATGTCATGCAGCCGCCGCAGCCCACCCCCCCCAATGGTCTGGGCATGCCAGCAAAATGCCCGGACTGCGCCCCCTAAACGGTGGCTAAACGCCACCGGTCCGCCCTCTACCACCCAGCGACCGCCTCTGCCTGTCAGCCGTCGGATGTCTGCCATGCGCCGGCGCACTGAGGCGCCGGTGCATGTGCAGTTCACACCTGATCACTGCTGTGCGAAAACACCCCTCGGTTTTGCCCATTAGAGGAAGATTTTGCTTTTGCGATCAACCTTGAATTAGGCCCTTAGTGCTTTTCGAATATTGCATCATACTGTTGCAATTGGGAAAACTGATGGACATTGGGAGTTTTAATACATTGTATTTAATACACAACGCTCTTATCCAAGTTATATAAGATGAGAACCACTTGCAGACTGGCACTGACACTCCAAACCTGTTTGTATGGTGTACACTATGTCACATTCCGTCTACATAGAACCAGACAGTAAAAGAGATTAGTGAGTGCAACAGAACCTTTTGTATATGAACCCTAGCCTTTTACCCCCGAACATATTCCCGTTTACTATATCTGAACTGGTGCCAGAGATCATAACTTTTGGTTATGACTAAGGGGGGTACACTACACACTGAGAAATCCGTGCTTAAAATCTAAGCAATCTGACTAGATTGCTTAGAAGTTAAGCATGGATCTCTCGTGTGTATGCCCTCCGGCGATAGCGATTTACCACACCTTCATATCCCAGTAAGTCATATTAAGGGGGCAGCAAGAGAGCCACGACCTGTGGGCTAAAGGCAGAGAAGTCCATACCACCTTGCGATTGGTTAAGTCTAGGTCTCCGTGTCTCAATGCTACCAGTGGTCAAAGAAAGGGTTAAGAGTAGCCTGACATTATATTACAGCCTACTATGCCTAGTTGCAAGGGACCAGTACGAGATCCCGGCGGTCAGAAGACCGACGCGAGGAGCCGGTCAGGCGGGATCCCGGCGGTGAGCGCAGTGTGTCCCCTCACGGGCACGCTGCACTCGCCACGCTTCGGGCCTGTTGGCAACTGAAGGCGTGGACCACCACCCAAGAGGGTGGACCACCGCCATTTCAGATGGTGTCGGGATTCCAGCATCGGTATCCTGACCGCCGGGAACCCGACAGGCGCTAAAATAACTGCCTCCCAGTTGCACTTTTGGTCAATCAACAGTTCAGAGGTGTCCAAACTTTTTTTTTCTTGGAGTGGCATGCAATAGGACTGTGGAAATTTTGATGGTGGGACTGACAGATCAAGCGGTATTACAGTATTTGCAGATGTTGACAGTGGGTTTGCCCGTCCTTGCACAGTCATACGCATGGATGTACACCAGGGAAGAACAGTGCAGAAGCATTTGCATAAAGTCACAGATGGGCAACCACCAAAAGACGCAGTCACGTCTACGTCCACCTCTGAATCAGGCCCAAAGCCTCCTCTGTATATAACAATATTTAATAAAATATAGGCTAGTCCCATGTGGACAGGTGAGACTTTCCTTCTAAAACCTTAATCATTTTCCTTACAGAAACTCATCTTCAAAAAGGCATGTATCACAGAGTGGTGGGGGCGGCGGCCACCGCGCTTACCTCTCCGTCGTGAGCTGGGTCTCCGGAGCGGTCTCCTCCGGTGGTCTCCGGCTCTCAGCATACGGCGGGTGTCCCTCCGGGCCGCGGGCACCGCCATTGTGCCCAGCATCCATGTGGGCGGTGTGGGCCAATGGCGCGACCCGGAGCTTCCACCAATCAGAGGCAGGACGGGCAATTCAAAAGGAGGCGCTGGGCAAAGCTTCAGCGCCTGAGTATCGTCCCTATCAAGCTGCTCCCAGGCTCACGCTGCTCGTTATTGTGAGTTTCTCTGCTCTCACAGTGTACCAGAACTTCCAGCGTTACAGGGTGTTCTCACCTCCTATACATTTTAATTTAGTGCAAGATATCTTTATTGTGTTTCATTTGCAGAAAAAACACAGTGACCTTAGAGGCAAGAACAGAAATTGTCGACAGTGGTAAATTTTCATTTAACATCATTGGATGACATTTATTCCCAGGAAATATGATGCCGGAGTGAGATCAACATTTTCAGGTGTTAATAAAAATATTTTTTTTAAATCTATAGTATTTTTGATTGTTACTCTGATTATTATTTTCACATTTATGGCAAGGAAGTATGTGGGAAATGGAAAGCCAGAGGGGAAAGAGATATGAGTATAGTAAACATAGTGGCATTGTGTGGCAAACATTCAAAAACAGACTGTGAAGCACATATACATACAGAAACAGGGCTTGCTGTGCTGCAGTCTACATTTATATTTATATATATATATATATATATATATATATTGTATATTTTTAAAAGGGTCCAGTCCCAGTACTGTCTAATGGTTAGCCAAGCCACTTTGGTGGCCCAGTCACACCACCTCTGGGATCTGACCACACCCCTAATCATGGGCCCCCACCACCGCATCCTCCGGTGGGTCCTTTATATTCCATCCAGTCTGATACTGCCCCTATCCCATGCGGTGTGTAGTCAGTCAGTCAAAACAAAAAATGAATGCACGCGGGTCATACCAAGGACACTGGGGGTCATTCCAAGTTGATCGTAGCTGTGCTAAATTCAGCACAGCTACGATCGTAAACTCAGACATGCGCGGGGACGCCCAGCACAGGGCTAGCCCGCCCCGCATGTCAATGCCGGCCCCCCCTCACAAATACAAAAGCATCGCACAGAGTCGATTCCTTTGTATTTGAGGAGTAATGGGTTAATAAATTTGCTTTCCATTGATAATTTTTGTGTGATTTTGTTGTCAGCACATTCAACTATGTAAAGAACAAAGTATTTAATAAGAATATTTTATTCATTCAGATCTAGGATGTGTTGTTTAAGTGTTCCCTTTATTTTTTTGAGCAGTGTATATATATAGAGAGAGAGAGAGAGAGAGAGAGAGAGAGAGAGAGAGAAAGTGGATAGGGGTATCAGCAACCACTGGTGTTATACCATATATTCAAAAGGATGGTCTTTTCCTTTAAAAGATTAAACAAATACATTTATTAATAAAGACTAGGTAAAGTGGACATAGCTGAGTTGTTAGGATTGTTAACACCAAGATGGCTGCATCACCTTTTGCATGCTCCTGATCATCTCCATAAAACAGCTGAAATTCACCACAACTGACCTATAAATCATCGTAAATATCCAAGGACTTACCTTTAACTTGTTCTACTCTACGCGGACATCTGATCAAAACCAACGGATTGCATTCCTGCGCTGAGATACACACTAGATTGAAACCTCTGCAACTCTCCACTTAGAAGTCCTTCAGTTTGGAATCTACTGTGCTCTGCATTGGATATCCCAGACAAGGTACTGTGAACTACAATCTATATTTGGCTCCATCCAGCCCCTCACTTAGACATCATTCACCTCTGTTCTCTGAGCAAAAAATAACTGACTTCTTGCATTAATCAACTAATATACAGCATATTCAGGCTCTGAATCACTGAAGGGTCACTGCTCACTTCAATTTGCAAGAGCCATTCCAAAGGACACATGTTATCACTACCCCCACAAGAAATTTACTTCAAAGGCCTCTCACACTGAGATCTTTCACACCTACACAACAGGAATTGGATTCTAACACCTCTCCACAAGTCTGCTTTTGACTAAATCAGCAACAGAAAAATAAGTTATTTTATTTACAGTATCACTTGTTTCAAATATACCCATTGTATTAAGGAGCAGCAAAATAGGTTACAGCAACAACGATTATAGCGATTACAATCTAAGATGGCGCCGCAGATGGCTGCCTCGGAGCTACGCAGCTCAGCCAAAACACCTGTTTCCCCTTGTTTTCCCTTGCCCTTGTCTACCCCACCGGTGACCAAATACAGCAGGGAAGCCCTCCTAAGTTGGAGCACTCCCGAGGTGCTTACCACACATTCGGGCCCGTCGGTGGGCGGATCAGCGGCCCTTGCAGCCCTCGCTGCCCTTGCTGCCCTGTGTGGGAAGGATGCAGACGTTGTGGACACCGAAGTGGATGACCGAGCGGCCACGCCCCCCGCAGCCCAGGTGGCGACTGGCGGACGGATCACCGGCCCCGGAAAGAGAATGAAGGAGGCCCTCATGTCGGCCCTAGTAGAAGGACCTGGACTCAGTGGAGAGGCTGTCGCGCAGGCGCCCTAGTGAGGTGGCGGCGGCGAGGGCACCGGTCTGCACTTCCCGCGATCCTGCTTTCGAATGTACGCTCACTGGCAAACAAGTTCGACGAATTGTCCCTCCTTCTGGGCAGCACAGGGTCAGGCATTACAGGGTCATCCGTCCTCTGCTTTACGGAGACGTGGCTGGACGACCATATTGCAGACAACCCGATGTCTCTGCCGGGCTTCAGTCTCTTCAGGGCCGATCGCTCCAAGGTTCTCTCAGGAAAAACGAAGGGTGGTGGCATCTGCTTCTACATCAACGACGGATGGTGCACCAATGTCACGATCATAGGCAAATCATGCAGCCCTCACCTGGAGATGCTGAGTATCAACTGCAACCCCTTCTATTCCCCCCGGGAATTTGCCTCAATTGTCCTTGTGGGAGTGTACATCCCCCCCCTCGCCTGCGCGAACGAAGCCCTGCACCACCTGGCCATATGTATATCCGACATAGAACAAAAACACCCAGACTCTCTGCTTATAGTACTGGGTGACTTCAACAGAACTAACCTGAGCAAGGAGCTACCTAAGTACAAACAACAAGTCACGTGTCCCACTAGAGAAGGGCGCACCCTTGATCACTGCTACACTACCCTCAAGTCTGCCTTCCGGTCTATCCCGCGTGCTGCACTCGGCCTATCTGACCACTGCCTCGTCCACCTACTCCCTACCTATACACAGAAGCTGAGAGCAGTTAAGCCTGTCGTTAAGACTGTTAAGAAATGGACCAATGAGGCCAAGATGAAGCTCCAGGCCTGCTTTGACTGCACGGAATGGGGGGTCTTTGAAGCCTCGGCAACCGACCTGAATGACTTGACAGACACTGTCATATCCTACATCAGCTACTGTGAGGACATGTGTGTACCTACCAAGACTTACCGCATTTACAACAACAACAAGCCCTGGTTCAATGCCCAGCTCAGGCAACTTCGTTGAGCCAAAGAGGAGGCCTATAGCAGCGGTGACAGAGCACTATACAACCGTACTAGGAACTCTCTGACTAAAGGAATCAGGCTAGCAAAAAAGCGGTTCTCGGACAAGCTGACAAACGATCTCTCCACCAATGACCCCGTATCTGTATGGAAAGGAATGCAATCCATAACCAACTATAGGAAAACATCAAAGTCCACCGCCATGCACCAAGACCTTGCAGATGAACTGAACCACTTTTATAGCAGGTTCGCAAAAGAAGTCCCCTGCAACCCAAACAATCACCTCTACGATGCCCCGAACACCGACGGCCAACACCAGGCACTGCAAGTCACCCAAGAAGAGGTGGAGGCATTGTTCAAAAGGGCCAAAACCAGAAAAGCTCCGGGTCCTGACTCCTGACGGAGTGTCACCATCTGCCCTAAGAGCATGTGCGGGTCAGCTCGCCCCCATATTCACCAAGATCTTCAATAAATCGCTGGAGCTACAGAAAGTCCCTTCCTGCCTCAAAAGGTCTACTATAGTCCCGGTCCCAAAGAAACCCACTATCACGAACCTGAACGACTACAGGCCGATAGCACTGACGTCTGTGGTCATGAAAACGTTCGAGCGTCTGGTTTTGAATCACCTGAAAACTGTGACTGGCCCCCAACTGGACCACCTGCAGTTCGCCTATCGCTCGAATCGGTGTGTCGAGGATGCAGTCAACCTGGGCCTGCACTACATTCTACAGCACCTAGACATTCCCGGTACCTACGCAAGGGTCCTGTTTGTCGATTTCAGCTCGGCCTTCAATACAATCGTCCCCAGCATCCTCCACCCCAAATTACTTTGCCTAGGGGTCCCAGAAGCTACCTGTTCCTGGATAATAGACTTCCTGACAGATAGGACACAGGTGGTGAAAGCGGGGGAATTCACCTCTCAAGTGCGGTCCATTAGTACAGGGGCCCCTCAGGGTTGTGTTCTCTCACCCCTGCTCTTCTCCCTGTACACAAATGACTGTACCTCAGAGGCGCAATCAGTAAGGATCATCAAATTCGCCGATGACACCACCGTCATCGGCCTCATCAAGGATGAGGACGAATCGGCCTATAGACGGGAAGTAGACCGGCTGGCCCAGTGGTGCATCCACAACAACCTTGAGCTCAACCCCCTCAAAACTGTCGAGAGGGGGTTGAAAGAAGTCATCTAGTGCACCTCCGCTAACGATTGCTGACAGTGTGGTATCGCTAGTGGACTCCTTCAAGTTTCTAGGGACCACAATCTCCAGGGACCTTAAATGGGGGTCCAACGCTGACGCCACTCTTGGGAAAGCGCAGCAGAGGTTGTTCTTCCTCAGGCAACTAAGGAAGTTCAACATCCCACAGAAGCTTCTGCTCCTCTTCTACTCCGCGATTGTGGAGTCGGTACTGTGCTCATCGATACTCGTATGGTACAGCTCCGCCAGCGCGAGGGACAGATGCAGGCTCCAAAAGGTGGTCAGAACCGCAGAGAAGATCATCCGGGCCGACCTTCCCTCAGTCCAGGACCTGTACTTGTCCAGAGCTAAAAAGCGGGCAATGAAGATAGTAAAAGACCAGCTACACCCCGGCCACAGCATGTTTAACTTGCTTCCTTCAGGCAGGCGATACAGGGCTGTCCCCGCCAGGTCCACCAGAAGCCTCAAAAGTTTCTTTCCCCAAGCGGTCCGCCTGCTGAACTCCTGAACATTGACTGACTAGACGTACATGTAACTAACTTGTGTCCCTACGGTATACCTATCTGTGTAACTTTACTTGCCCCCCCCCAAAAAAAAAAAAACACACACACACACACCTGCTTACCTGTAACCTACTTGGCTGTTGTATAGCAAACCGAAGACAAATTCCTAGTATACGCAAGTATACCTGGCCAATAAAGCTGATTCTGATTCTGATTGTAAATAGCACATAAGATGTATTTTAGTACAGCATCAAAAACAGAAGCTAATACCATGAAAGTTTAAAAATAGAAATTAGAAGCAATGTATAATGATAAAATAGGAGGTGAGTCTTATCTTAGTAAGGATGTCAATCAGGTAGAAACCAACACGTTTCATCCATAGGACTACACTCCTGATGAAGTCCTATGGATGAAACGCATTGTGTTCTCATGGTATTAGCTTCTGTTTTTAATGCTGTACTAAAAGACCTTTTATGTTCTTTTTACAACTCAGCTATGTCCACTTTATCTATTCTTTTTTAATACATTTTATATGTTTTATATTATAAAGGAAAAGTCCTTTCTTTTTAATATATGGTATAACACCATTGGTCGAAGATACCCCTATACACTTACTCTATTTTTCTGCTGCGGGGTACACTGGGTTCCACAAGGATTGGACAATGGGGTGTAGAATAGGATCTTGATCCGAGGCACCAACAGGCTCAAAGCTTTGACTGTTCCCAGAATGCACAGTGCCGCCTCCTATATCACCCCGCCTCCCAGCACAGGAGCTCAGTTTTGTAAATTTGTGCTGCAGTAAGCAGGCACTTAACAGAGGGGCTGCTCCAAGCAGCCCTAAGAAAAGCTTTTTATGAGGTAAAAAGTGAAGACTTCAAGGGCAGCAGTGGTGGTAAATGTCTTGTGACATTCACTGCTGCAGCTCCAGCTCTCCCCAGCGGCGCTGTACACTCCCGAGACCTGGTTGCCGGGTACCTTCAGCGGAGGCTCCGGTTTTCTTCACGTTAGACACACACGGCTGGGGCTCTCCAGGTTCGCGTGGCCGTGCTTCGGGAGGTGGTACGTGGGTCCCGCTTGCGGGACCCGGTCTTTATCGCAATCCTGCGCGGTCAGTGGGAGGCGGGCCGCGCGCACTGGCGGTGGACACTGTGGCAGTACAGGCGATCCCACTAGATCACCAGGGCATGGGCGCAGGTCAAGTTTTCTCTCTAAACCAATTCTTATATTGCCCACAGAACTGGTTTTGACAGCAGAGGGGATAAGGCTTAGACCTGAAGCCCCTCCCCCAGCCCCGGGGCGCCATTTCTAGCAAGTGTTCCCACTCTGGACCTGCATATCTGTCTTTTCCTCACTCCCTGTCAGTGTCTGCGGCGCCATTATCCCTCAGCTCACTGTTCCTGGGACTGCTTGGGCAAATCCTCCTATGTAAAGCTGCCTGGTTATCAGCGATGTGCCTTTACATGACACTTAAGTATTCTACCTGACTTGTTAGTCAGTGTTAGTAAGAAAGAGTGCATTTAGTCAGGGTTTTATAGTACAATTACCCTGTGATATACATCCAGTTCTTACTGTGTACTGTTATATCTATTGTTATATAGCTGTGTGAGCTAGTCCAGTGCAGTATTATTGACTGTAATAACCTCTGCATTGTACAAACTGTGACTTTCTGTGCGTGCATTTGATAGCTGAGTGGTGTCCATTTCGTGTGTTTCACTCATCTTGCTATCCCTATATACCATAACCTGAGGGGGCTTGGTGCGTCAGGTGTTATCTAATATAGGATTTTCACAAAGATATACTGTATTACGTATTTTTCTCTGTGATTTAGTCACCATATCTTTCCTTTATCTCTGCTAGTGCTGACTACACTGCGCAGGGGTTTGGGTTTAGAGGTATAGTGCTGCTGATAATTGTACTGTTACCTCATACTGCAAGTTATATCATGTCTGCTTCTGAGGGTAACGGTTCTGGGGTGGAACACACTGCTGGTGTTGCTGAAGCCACAGACAACTATGAGGAGAGTATAGCAGCTGTGGGCTCTGGTTCTGGGGGCTCCTTGCCTCCCAGTGGGACTGTGGTAGCGGAGGCACATACTGACCCACCGTGGGCCGCTTTTTCCACACTTCTGCATATGCTGGTTCATAAACTAACACCCCTATGGGACCCCCAATGCCGGTACAACCGTATGTGGTCCCTGCAGCTAACCCGCCGTGGGCGGACGATTTATCTGCTCAATTAAAGAAGTTGAACCAGTCCTTGACTACTAAAAAGTCTGACCAACGCTCGCCTAAGTCCAAGAGGTCCTCTAAGCGAGCGCTTGTCTCCTCACAATCCACTGCCGTCACTGACACCTCGTCTGGTGAAGATGGCACATATACTGACCCCACAGGTTCTGACTCAGATACAGCTGATGGGGAGGGTAGTTCACATGTGGATGTTCATGATCTTTTGGAGGCTATTAAGTTAATTCTGCAGATTACTGATGATTCCGAGCCGTCCATCCCTCCTAAGAAACCAGATAGGTTCAAGCGTCAGAAGGTGGTTAAACAAGTTTTACCTCACTCTGATCACCTAGTGGATATACGTCAGGAACCCTGGGAAAACCCGGGTACAAAGTTTGTGCCTCAAAAGAAGATGCTGGCTCGCTATCCCCTCGCGCCAGAGCTGTCTAAGAATTGGGAAACGCCTCCTCCAGTGGACTCACGTGGCTAGGATGGTGGTTTCCTCAGCTCTACCTGTCACTACCGTCACGTCTCTAAAAGAGCCTACGGATAAACGTGTGGAGGGTTGTATGAAAGCGATTTACACCCTCACGGGTGCTGCACAAAAGCCCACTATTGCAGCTACAGGGGCTGCAGAGGCTATTGAAGCATGGGCCTTGGAGTTAGAAGCTGAAATCTCCTCTGACCATGCTAGACAATGCTTGTCATATATTGTCACAGCTTCTTGATATATTAAAGAGGCGGCTTCTGATGCCGGTATCCTGGCAGCCAAGGCCTCTACTACGTCAGTCCTGGCTCGCCGGATATTGTGGCTGAGATCCTGGTCTGTGGATCTGGACTCTAGAAAAACCCTGGAGGTACTCCCTTTCAAGGGAGATATTCTGTTTGGGGAGGACTTAAATAAGATAGTGGCTGACTTGGCTACTGCCAAAACTGCCTGTCTGCCTAATACTGCTCCTTCTGTGTCGAAGGCTAAAGGTACGTCCTTTCTCCCCTTTCGTCCTTCAGGTAAAGCAAAAGATCAGGCGTACCATAAGCAGGCCCGCACTTCCAAACCTGGTAAGCCGAAGCCCAAAAGAGCCTGGGCAGCCTGTCAGCCAGCTGCCAAGACCGATAAGCCTGCCGCATGACGGGGCGGGCCTCCCCCTGGGGGATCCTAGGGTGGGGGGCCGGCTTCTAGGGTATACCCAGGAATGGTTGAAGACCACTTCAGATGCCTGGGTACGGGAAGTCGTCACTCGAGATTACGGCATAGCCTTCAAAAACCGACCCCCTCATCGATTTTGCCAGACAGACGTCCCTTTGGACCAGACAAAGGCAAAAACTCTTCACTCGGTGGTACAGACCCTCCTGGATACAGGAGTCGTAGTACAAGTGCCTCTTGCTCAGAGGGGCCGGGGGTACTATTCTCCGCTGTTTCTAGTCCCGAAACCGAATGAGTCCTCCCGGCCCATTCTAAACCTCTAGGCATTGAACAGGTTTGTGAAGATTTCCATGTTCCGTATGGAAACGCTTCACTCTATAGTTCTGGCCTTGGAACTTGGGGACTACATGGTCTCCCTGGACATACAGGATGCTTACCTGCATATACCTATAGCAGTGTCACATCAACAATACCTGAGGTTTGCTATTGGCAACATCCATTACCAGTTTCGGGCATTACCTTTTGGTTTAACAATGGCTCCGCGAGTCTTCACCAAAGTTATGGCGGTGGTGACGGTGGTACTCCGCCGTCAAGGGGTCAGGATACTGCCGTATCTGGATGACTTGTTGATCCTGGCAAATTCCCCAGATCTTCTCCTGCGTCATCTGGATATGACGGTCCGGTTTCTACAAGCCCACGGGTGGCTCAACAACTGGAAGAAATCCTCCCTGGTCCCTGCTCAGAGCATGGTGCATCTGGGAGCGCTGTTGGACACTCACAACCAGAGGTTGTTCTTGTCTCAGGAGAAAGTCCTGAAACTTCAGGACAGGATTTGTTGCTTCCTTTCTCGTCCGCAAGTGTCGATACATTCGGCAATGCAGGTGCTGGGCCTCATGGTGTCAGCATTCGACATGGTGGAGTATGCTCAATTCCATTCTCGCCCCCTCCAGAAGCTGATTCTAGCCAAGTGGGACGGCCTGCCTCACCGGATCAGGTCTCACATGATCTCTTTGACTCCGGAGGTCCATCTGTCGCTTCTCTGGTGGCTCCTGGACCGACAATTGTGCAGAGGCCGTCCCTTCTGGATATCCAACTGGGTCCTGTTGACGACAGATGCCAGTCTAAGAGGTTGCGGCGTGGTGCTGGAGCAGCACTCCCTTCAGGGTCGGTGGACCAGGGAGGAATCTCTCCTCTCGATCAACATTCTGGAATTGCGGGCGGTCTTCAATGCGTTGAACCTGGCCCAGCATTTAATTCAGAACCGTCCTGTTCAAGTACAGTCGGACAACACCTCCACAGTGGCTTACATAAATCATCAAGGCGGCACTCGAAGCAGTTTGGCAATGAAGGAAGTCTCACGGATTCTACGTTGGACGGAATGCCATCTACCGGCCATATCGGCAATATTCATTCTGGGAGTCCTGAATTGGGAAGCGGACTTTCTCAGTCGTCAGGACGTACATGCCAGCGAGTGGAGCCTCCATCCAGAAGTGTTTCAACTCCTAGTGGAAAAGTGGGGTCTTCCAGATGTAGATCTGATGGCGTCTCGACACAATCACAAGGTTCCGGTCTTCGGAGCAAGGACAAGGGATCCTCAAGCAGCATTTGTGGATGCGCTGGCGGTGCCATGGAGGTTTCGGCTGCCGTACGTGTTCCCTCCGGTGTCACTCCTGCCCAGGGTAATTCGGAAGTTCAAGCAAGAAAGAGGAAATCTGCTTCTCATAGCTCCGGCGTGGCCCAGATGGCACTGGTTCTCAGACCTGCAAGGCCTATTGTCGGACCGTCCACTTCTACTTCCACAACGCCCAGACCTCCTCGTTCAGGGCCCCTGTGTATACCAGGACCTAGCCCGGCTATCTTTGACGGTGTGGCTCTTGAAGCTTCCGTCTTGAGGGTAAGGGTTTTTCTGAAGAGGTCATTAAAACTATGCTGCGGGCCCGGAAACCGGCTTCTGCTCGGATTTATCATAGGGTCTGGCATTCCTACTTTGTTTGGTGCGCATCTAATAATTATGACGCTTCCAAGTTTAGTAGAGCCAAGCTTTTAGCTTTTCTGCAGCAAGGCCTAGAGTAGGGCCTGCGTCTGGCCTCCCTAAAGGTTCATATTTCTGCCTTGTCGGTGTGGTTTCAGAGAAAAAATTGCGACTTTACCTGATGTTCATACTTTCGCACAGGGTGTGTTGCGTATCCAACCTCCCTATGTCCCGCCTGTGACTCCTTGTGACTTGTCTGTGGTTTTGGAGGCGTTGCAGGAGCCTCCATTTGAACCCCTTGGTTCAGCTGACTTTAAGTGGCTTTCCCTTAAGGTGGTGTTCTTGCTGGCTATTGCCTCTGCTAGAAGAGTGTCGGATCTGAGTGACTTGTCTTGTAGTTCCCCATATCTGATTTTTCACCGTGACCGGGCGGTTCTTAGGACTCGTCCCGGATATTTACCTAAGGTGGTTTCTTCGTTCCACCTTAATCAGGAGATTGTGGTTTCGGCCTTTGTCTCTCCTGATTTGTCTCCCAAAGAGCGGTCTTTGGATGTGGTACGGGCTCTCCATATCTATGTGAAGAGAACTGCTTCTATTCAAAAATCTGATTCTCTCTTTGTTTTGTTTGGATTTCACAAACGTGGCTGGCCTGCTCACAAGCAGACCCTGGCCAGATGGATTAGAATAGTGATTGCACATGCTTATGTGAGGGCTGGTCTGTCAGCTCCTGCTCACATTACGGCCCATTCTACTCGGTCTGTTGAACCTTCTTGGGCGGCCCAATGTGGTGCGACCCTTGATCAATTGTGCAAGGCGGCTACACCACGTAGCCGCCTTGCACAATTGATCAAGGGTCGCACCACGTTGGGCCTCAGGGAACACGTTCATAAGGTTCTATGCCTTTGATACTGCCGCTTCCCAGGATGCTTCCTTTGGATGCCGGGTTCTTGTGCCCGCTACAGTGCGTCCCTCCCATAAGGAACTGCTTTAGGACATCCCCATTGTCCAATCCTTGTGGAGCCCAGTGTACCCCGCAGCAGAAAACGAGTTTTATGGTAAGAACTTACCTTTGTTAAAACTTTCTGCGAGGTACACTGGGCTCCACAAGGCGGCCACCCTGACGCACTTAGCTTCTTTGGGTTGGTATGGCATTAGCCGCTGACACTTCTCCTGACGTGAGAGTGTGGTGTATGTGGCTACTAACCGTTGTCGTCTCTTTTCCTGCTACTGCATTGGGCTGGTTAACTAAAAACTGAGCTCCTATGCTGGGAGGCGGGGTGATATAAGAGGCGGCGCTGTGCATTCTGGGAACAGTCAAAGCTTTGAGCCTGTTGGTGCCTCGGATCAAGATCCTATTCTACACCCCATTGTCCAATCCTTGTGGAGCCCAGTGTACCTTGCAGAAAGAGTTTTAACAAAGGTAAGTTCTTACCATAAAACTCGTCTTTTGTATTCTAGAAGCCTACTTCTAATTTTTTAGAGGCCAGCTGATGCCCTTATAAGTGAGGTATTATTATTTACCTATTCTCCATTAGAACACAGTGATATACATAGCAATCAGATTCCAGCTATTATTTTCTCGAAATAGCTAGATAAATGATATGTAGAATCTGATTGGTTGCTATGGGCAACATCTCCACTTCTAAAAACCCTGGACTTCCACTGCAGACACATTAGAGATAGGATCACTCTTGGTACACACACTTGTATGTGCCTCCTGATCCTTTGAGATGTGTTTGACCAGTGATAACACATTTTTTTAACTACAGTACTGGATTGTGTGTTTCACCTTAAAAATCTTTTGGCCAGTGAAGTTACCCAACCTCTTTCTTTATTTTGGCAATACTAATTCCGCCTAAGCACAGTGTTTTCTGGTTGGTGGAAATCAGTAGTATCCACCTTATCATACATCTAGATTTTACCCCTGAAGAAGTCCTGTGCAAAGAACAAAACGCGTAGGGTTAAAAAGGTGATTAGGATAGCCTGTTTACATTTAAGGGTACCCACCACTGAGCTCATAGCCTAGGGTGGTTGGTGACACTTATCTATATGTCCTGGTGTAACATTGGTTCCTATACAACACCTTGGACATGATGTGAGAAGTGTTTTGTACATTTTATATTGGATGTTTAAATAAACATCAGATGTTTTATTAATCAAAGGCCTTGTGCCATATCTTGGGTGTCTATTTCTGGTATGAGGGTATTTTCCAGGAAAAACACTCAACTGAGGACAAGCAAGCAGTGATCCAAAACTACAACATTCATCCCAGGTCGGGGTATTAATCGAGTCCCGTTGGAATATATTTAAACACTTGGACATTTGCCTTTCTAATCATTTATGGACTTCATTGTGGACAATTGTTTGATATCCTAGCGCTCTCTGGTTTCTATTTTGTCCACATTCCTGTCGTTCCTACTAACAGAGGTTCTACAGTGAGGTGCTGCTTTCTTAAGCGCGGAAAAAAGGTTATTTGTGTGTGTGTGTGTGTGTGTGTGTGTGTGTGTGTGTGTGTGTGTATATGTATGTATGTATGTGTGTGTGTATATATATATATATATATATATATATATATAATGTGTGCATGTTTTTTTGACATGCCTGCTTTTAATATGTACATTCAGAGGGGTGTAGTATGTTATGCCGTCGGTCGGGCTCCCGACGGCCAGCATACCGGCGCCGGAATCCCGACCGCCGGTATACCGACAGCTGGGCGAGCGCAAATGTGCCCCTTGCGGGATCAATGCGCTCGCCACGCTGTGGGCACGGTGCGCCATGCTATCTATTCTCCCTCCAGGGGGGGCGTGGACCCCAAGATGGAGAAAAGCTGTCGGTGTGCTGGTCAACGGGAGCCCGGCCGCCGGCAAACTGAAGACCACCCATTCAGAGACTAAGGGGTATATTTACTAAAGTGTGGGTTTTTCGAAGTGGAGATGTTGCCCATAGCAACCAATCAGATTCCAGCTATTATTTTCTGGAAAGAGCTAGATAAATGATAAATAGAATTTGATTGGTTGCTATGGGTAACATCTCCACTTCTTAAAACCCTGCACTTTAGTAAATATATCTGTTAGTGTCACTACATGCATGTATGCCTTGAGTCAACCAACCGCAAGCTGCTCTAATCCAGAGACGGCAAATGTCGGATTTGGTCCCACACGTGACCGATGTTGTTATGCCCAGATCACTCATGAGATGTCCACAGATACAGCTGGACAGCAGACATCTTCAAGCCATATTTACAAACTCTTCTGTTAATGAGCCAGTTAATTTAAAGCAGATTAGTACATAGCAACACGGTTATTTTAGGGCAACATGCAAACACAGCAACACATGAGTGACCAGATTTACATTTCCCAGCTTTAAATCACTATGTTTTAATGTCCCCATCTTTTTACCTGCAAACTCTAGTTTGTACGCAACATACATCTGTTATTATAGCACAACAGAAAGTCACAACTTATGTCTATGCACCAGAGTGCTTCTGTTACAGCACCTTGCATATGTGTCACAGAGGGAAAATAAAGCTTTTTGTTTATTAAGAAAACTGCGACACGCAGCCTTCCAGTCAACCTCCTCCTAGATTCCTCGCCTGCTGTGTGTGTGTGTGTGTGTGTGTGTGTGTGTGTGTGTGTGTGTGTATGTATGTGTGTGTGTGTGTGTGTGTGTGTGTGTGTGTGTGTGTGTGTGTGTGTGTGTTTGTGCGTGCATTGCTCACACTCTCCATTACATTACCTCACAGTTTCCAATGTCACTGAGAACATACTGTAACTATGGCAATCCAGCTCAAATTAAAAAAAATATTTAATTATGAGGAACTATTTTGTATTAATGTCAGAGCCATTCTCGAGCTCAGCTGTCACGTCTGATCGAGAGGCGGGTGAAGAAAATGCCATGCTGGCACACTAGAGGAATCTTCGCCAAAAAAAAGGGGGATCAAAACATCTTTGTTGCAAATATTTGCTACTAGGGCAGCAAGTGCCACTTGGATAGAACATAAAATTACTTCTTTTATAAGCAATGATTGCAAGATGTGTGTGCAATATACATAGCTGAATGCCAGTATAACAGTTGTTAGGATTTTGGAAACATTGGTATAACGTGGAGGAATAACGTTTTGATTGTTCCTTATTCCCCCTGTCCTTATACAGCTAATTGTGAAAATATTGGCCCTCATTCCGAGTTGTTCGCTCGGTATTTTTCATCGCATCGCAGTGAAAATCCGCTTAGTACGCATGCGCAATGTTCGCACTGCGACTGCGCCAAGTAACTTTACTATGATGAAAGTATTTTTACTCACGGCTTTTTCTTCGCTCCGGCGATCGTAATGTGATTGACAGGAAATGGGTGTTACTGGGCGGAAACACGGCGTTTCAGGGGCGTGTGGCTGAAAACGCTACCGTTTCCGGAAAAAACGCAGGAGTGGCCGGGGAAACGGTGGGAGTGCCTGGGCGAACGCTGGGTGTGTTTGTGACGTCAACCAGGAACGACAAGCACTGAAATGATCGCACAGGCAGAGTAAGTCTGGAGCTACTCTGAAACTGCTAAGTAGTTAGTAATCGCAATATTGCGAATACATCGGTCGCAATTTTAAGAAGCTAAGATTCACTCCCAGTAGGCGGCGGCTTAGCGTGTGTAACTCTGCTAAAATCGCCTTGCGACCGATCAACTCGGAATGAGGGCCATTGTCTCTAAAAGACTGTCCCAAAATTATCATGGATTACCAAAAACCTCTGAGCTTAAAATTAAATCAATCCTGGATCAATGCCAGAGTCTTTATAAAGACATATGGGCTTATTTAAAGAATAATTCTACCCAACACAAAACTTTTTTTTTTGAGGGGAATATGGTAACCTCAAATAAAATGCAAAGTTTAAACTACTAGCACTCAGTGGATCCACTGAGCCGTCAAGTACCCTGATAAGGATATGGAAGTCCGTGAGTCTAGTGGTATCTGGATCACTTAGTAACTTACACTTAAAATGCTATAGGATTAAGGTCTTTTTCCAAGTCACACATTGATGTGGCCGTGTTTTTGCCTCAGCCGCATCTACGTCTGTCTTGGTGCATCTTTAGACGGACCATCGGGCGCAAATTTAAACTTGCACCACGCCTATGGCAGGTGCAGATTCTCTGTCTGAATATGGAGTACTAAGTGAGCTATTGTGGTTGCAGACACTGTCAATGAGTCGCCCAGGTTTGCCTAGCCACCCGCTTTCCAGGATCGTCCATTAAACTCCACAATCACTGTGTCCAAATTCGTTCTGCGTCTCTGTGCAGTAATATTTGGGATGCATGCGCAGTGCAGAACTTAAAACATCAGTCGCTCATATAGGCTTAGCGTGCGAGTGGGTCCGGCCCAAATTGTCCAGAAGTGCTAATTCCCTCAAGTCCCACTAAAGGGTTTCAAACAGGGCCAGACTGCCCATCTGGAACTTCTGGCATATGCCAGAAGGGTAGATGATCTGGTGGGTGGGTTCGATGACACAGAGAGCTGGGAAAGCCACGCGCAGTGAGCTTACGGCTCTCCATTCCCCCCCCCCCCCCCCTTCCCCATCGGCCCGAAGTGCCTGGTTTAAATAAATATGGGGGCATGCTGTGAGTCCATGCCCCCCTCACTTTTGCCATGCCCCCATGAGCAGAGTTTCGTCTTCTCGAATTGCCCGCTTCAAAAAAATACGGGGCATGCCGCGGTCCACACCCCCTGACTCGTGGCACGCCCCTGTGAACAGTGTAAGTAGCCTGCCACAGCTGCTTCTCTTCACAGTTCCTAGGGATGCAGTGTGCGGGTGCGCGGGTGACGTAATGACGTCACCCACGATGTGAGGAGCCTGGACGCTAGCTGGATCCAGTTTGATCCAGCCGGCGTTGGCGAATACAGGAGAAGCATCCAGCGGGAGGTCATGCAGCGTGAAAGCAGTAGCGTGACTGCGGGGAGAGGGAGGACTGAAGCTAGGCAGCGTGACAACTTGTCAGGTAAGTTATGCAAAGGGGTGTTTCTTGACAAGGGGAGGGACGATCTGCAAAGGGGGGATCTGCACAGAGGCCCTCATTCCGAGTTGTTCGCTCGGTAAAATTCTTCGCATCGCAGCGAATTTCCGCTTAATGCGCATGCGCAATGTTCGCACTGCGACTGCGCCAAGTAAATTTGCTATGCAGTTAGGAATTTTACTCACGGCTTTTTCATCGTTCTGGAGATCGTAATGTGATTGACAGGAAATGGGTGTTACTGGGCGGAAACAGGCCGTTTTATGGGCGTGTTGGAAAAAACGCTACCGTTTCCGGAAAAAACGCAGGAGTGGCCGGAGAAACGGGGGAGTGTCTGGGCGAACGCTGGGTGTGTTTGTGACGTCAAACCAGGAACGACAAGCAGTGAACTGATCGCAGATGCCGAGTAAGTCTGAAGCTACTCAGAAACTGCTACGAGGTGTGTAATCGCAATATTGCGAATACATCGTTCGCAATTTTAAGATGCTAAGATTCACTCCCAGTAGGCGGCGGCTTAGCATGAGCAAATCTGCTACAATCCGCTTGCGAGCGAACAACTCGGAATGAGGGCCAGAGTGTGGTATCTTCACAAAGGGTTTTTTTTTACACATGGGGATCTGCAACGGGTGGAGGATCTGCACAGAGGGTATTATTGAACAGGGGGCTATTATGCAGGGGACTGGAAGGGGGGTATATGCAAAGTGGAGGATTTGCATGGAGGAGGGTATTGGTGGTCATTCCGAGTTGATCGCTAGCTGCATTCGTTCGCTGTGCAGTGATGAGGCAAAAAAATGGCATTGCTGCGCATGCGTATGCGGCGCAATGCGCACGCTCAAAGTACTATTACAACGAACAATGTAGTTTCACACAAGGTCTAGCAAAGCTTTTCAGTCGCACTGCTGGCCGCAGAGTGATTGACATGAAGTGGGCGTTTCTGGGTGTCAAATGACTGTTTTCAGGGAGTGTTCGAAAAAACGCAGGCATGTCCGGAAAAATGCAGGCGTGGCTGGTCGAACGCAGGGTGTGTTTGTAACGTCAAAACAGGAACTGAACAGTCTGAAGTCATCGCAAGCGCTGAATAGGTATTGAGCTACTCTAAAACTGCACAAAAAAATGTTGCCGCCGCTCTGCGATCCTTTCGTTCGCACTTCTGCTAAGCTAAAATACACTCCCTGTGGGAGGCGGCATAGCGTTTGCACAGCTGCTAAAAACTGCTAGCGAGCGAACAACTCGGAATGACCACCATTGTACAGGGGGCTATTATGCAGGGGAGTGGAAGGGGGGTATCTGCACAAGGGGGAAACCTGCAAAGGGGGGAAGGGGGGCACAGAGGGAGGTTATTTAATGTTGTCATTCTCAATGCTATTTTTAAATGTGCGCATTATTATTGGTGCTGTTATTTGATGGCATCATTATTACTGCTATTCTTAAATGTGAGCGTTATTATTGGTGTTATTTGACGCCGGTAGATTACCAGTAAGTAAGTGGACAAAAAGTAGATCCCAGGTCCCAAAAGTCCGGCCACCCCTGCCGTAGAGGATACTGGGGTCCATTTAGTACCATGGGGTATAGACGGGTCCACTAGGAGCCTTGGGCACTTTAAGAAATCAATAGTGTGCGCTGGCTCCTCCCTCTATGCCCCTTGATAAAGCTGAATATTTATCTTATATAAAACCCTTTATGAGGTCTAAGAACACTGTACGCTATTTACGTATGGAGTACCGTAAGGGTACGCACGTTGCGTAGCAATCGCTTAGCCGTAGTCGAGACGCTCAAGCGTCACGTTCGCTCATGGCCAAGAGATCACGGGCAGGCACGCTATTGGCTGCTGACTAACGTAATGATTCGCTATAGCGTAGCGGACGCTCGGGACCAAGAGGAGATCACCAGCGGCGCTGACGCTAACAATGTTAAACCTTTGTATCTAAACCATAAACAGTGTATTGTGCAGTAAAACCTTAGTGTAATGATAGAGTGTAAATGCAACACAGTATAACCTTATTAACTCAAAAGCTGTTTGAGCGTCACCGACGCTCTGAGAATACTAAACACTATAAGAAATACACAGATACCTGGGCTTAGGGTCCAACGCCTAATAAATATATATTATGAATGATATACTTGCAAAAGAATTAACACAATACAAGTCATACACTACAATATAACATAGACTACCTAACCAGATAACTACACAGGAAATACAATACAATACAATTACGCTTTAAGGGAAAAATAAGAGAGAGAGGAGAAGAGAGAGAGAGAGAGAAATGGCCCACAATAACAGTAAGAACAATATGGTTGCGGAGAAACACTTACGCACAAGGGGAAACGATCGCATGCGCCTCTGGACATCCAGCTCCCGATTTTCAGCAATGATAACCGTTGAAGAGTGAGAGCTGGATGTGATCGGCTTGTCTATTTATGCCCCACACACAATACAATTCAATGGTCCCTACAATCTCATTGTTCATTGGACACAGGAATTCCTCCTCGCACTATAACAAAAGGTCATAGGTTGATTCATACAGGTGGGCTGTGACTATTTCCAACAGCTCAGGTGGGTGGGATACTGGGTTTCCCGCCGCATGACTAAGTAAGAGCAAATAATAGTAAATGGACATAAACTTCTTATGTCCATAACTATTCGCACGAGCGATTAATCCGCTCCAAACCAACACCGGAATATTGCTATTTAAATACTCTTCCGATGGGTACCAAACACCACTGTATGACCCCTGTTAGACCCTTCGTACAATACAAAGAGGGATCCCTCTGTCCAGGAACATGCTATATTAACTAAACTTTCAGAATCTATCAAAGGGACCATGATCTACAAAATACATTATATAGTGAAAATATGTAACGATTGAGTCGCACGCTACGATCACATAAACTCTACCGTAAATACGCATACCGTGCGCCTGCGGGTGCCCGCGACTGTGAGTATGCGCACGTACGGGAGAGCGTACGCATGCGCAGCACGGACCTGTGTGAGGTGCAAATATGGTAGTGTGCATAGAGATATTTTTCTGACTTTGACACCCTCCTACCAGACTCAGTCTAGAAACTGTGCCCGAGGAGACAGACATACCTTGAGAGAAGGATTTAAAGGACAGTGGTGAGATTCGAACCAGCACACACAAGCAAGAGGAAAGCCATGCTAACCAAACTTGACGAGGAACAGCAGCAGCTGAACCAACAACAATACTTAACCAAGTAACAGTGCAGGAACACGCGAAGCACTGGGCGGGCGCCCAGTATCCTCTACGGACTAAGAGAAAAGGATTTACCGGTAGGTAATTAAAATCCTATTTTCTCTTACGTCCTAGAGGATACTGGGGTACATTTAGTACCATGGGGATGTACCAAAGCTCCCAAACCCGGTGGGAGAGTGCTGAGGTTCCTGCAGAACTGATTGACCAAACTGAAGGTCCTCAGAGGCCAAAGTATCGAATTTGTAGAACTTAGCAAACGTGTTTGCACCTGACCAAGTAGCCGCTCGGCAGAGCTGTAAAGCCGAGACACCCCGGGCAGCCGCCCAGGAAGAACCCACCGACCTAGTAGAGTGGGCCTGTACAGATTTAGGAACCAGCAAACCTGCCGTAGAGTAAGCATGCTGGATAGTAAGCCGGATCCAACGAGCAATAGACTGCTTTGAAGCAGAACACCCAATTTAATTGGGATCATAGAGCACAAACAGCGAGTCCAGTTTTTTGTGACGCGCTGTCCGCTTCACATAGATTTTCAAAGCCCTCACAACATCCAGGGGCTTTGAAGTAGTAGAGGTGTCGGTAACCACCGGGTCCACAATAGGTTGGTTGATATGAAACGCTGACACCACCTTTGGAAGAAATTTCTGACAAGTTCTGAGTTCAGCTCTATATTCATGAATAATCAAATAGGGCTCTTTTGAGACAACGCCCCCAATACCGACGCACGTCTTGCAGAAGCCAATGCCAATAGTGTGATGGTCTTCCACATAAGAATCTTTATGTCAACCTCCTGTAAAGGATCAAACCATTCAGATTGTAGAAATTGCAACACCATTTTGAGATCCCAAGGTGCTGTGGGGGGCACAAAGGGCGGTAGGATGTGCAGAACACCTTTCAAGAACATCTGAACCTCAGGGAGGAAAGCCAACTCTTTCTGGAAGAAAATGGATAATGCCGAAATCTGGACTTTTATGGAGCCCAGGCGTAGGCCCACAATCACACCTGACTGCAGAAAAAGCAGAAAACGTCCCAGTTGAAACTCCACCACAGGAAATTTCCTGTTTTCACACTAAGAGACGTATTTTCTCCACATACGGTGGTAATGTTTAGACGATACCCCTTTTCTGTCTTGGATCAAGGTAGGAATTACCCTGTCCGGAATGCTAGAATTTGATGCTCAACCGCCATGCCATCGAACGTAGCCGCGGTAAGTCTTGATAGACGAACAGCCCCTGTTGCAGAAGATCCTCTCAAAGAGGCCACGGATCCTCTAGGAGCATTTCCAGTAGATCCGCGTACCAAGCCCGTCTTGGCCAATCTGGAGCAATGAGAACTGCTTGAACCTTTTCCTTTTTTATTCTTGATCTGTGGAATTCCCCCACCGACGTGTCAAGCACCCGAACACTTCCGGGTGAAGGCCCCACTTTCCTGGGTGGAGGTCGTGTCTGCTGAGGAAGTCTGCTTCCCAGTTGTCTACTCCCGGAATGAAGATTGCGGACAACGCCCCAGCATGTCTTTCTGCCCAGAGGAGAATCCTTGTTACCTCTGACATTGCAGCTTAGCTCTTCGTTCCGTCCTGTCAGTTTATGTACGTTACCACCATCACATTGTCCGACTGAACCTGGATGGCCTGATCTTGAAGAAGATGTGATGCCTGTAGAAGGGCGTTATATATGGCCCTTAGTTCCAGAATGTTGATTAGAAGAATGGTTTCCTGACTTGACCATTTTCCTTGGAAGTGTTCCCTCTGGGTGACTGCTCCCCAACCTCTGAGGCTTGCGTCTGTGGTTAGCAGAGTTTAATTCTGAAACCCGAACCTTCAGCCCTCTGTCAGGTGAGAAGTCTGAAGCCAGCACAGAAGAGAAATCCTGGCTCTTGGCGACAGACGGATCCTCTGGTGCATGTGGAGATGCGATCTAGACCATTTGTCCAACAGATCCAGCTGGAAGGGCCTTGCGTGATACCTTTCGTACTGCAGCGCCTCGTAAGCGGCTACCATCTTTCCCAGAAGGCGAATGCATAGATGCACCGATATCCGTGTTGGTTTTAGAACATCCCGCACCATCGACTGGATTACCAGTGCCTTTTCCAATGGAAGGAATACCTTCTGTGCCTCCGTATCCAGTATCATCCACAGGAAAGGAATCCTCCGTTTTGGTTCCAGGTGAGATTTTGGTAGGTTTAGAATCCACCCGTGATCCCGAAGTAGTAGAGTTGAGAGGGCAATGTTGTCCAACAACCGCTCCCTGGATGGTGCTTTTATCAGCAGATTGTCCAGGTACGAGATTATGTTCACTCCCTGTTTGCGGAGGAGAAACATCATCTCTGCCATTACCTTGGTGAACACCCTCGGTGCCGTGGAGAGGCCAAATGGCAGGGCCTGGAACTGGTAGTGACAGTCCTGCAATGCAAACCTTAGATAAGCCTGATGAGGTGGCTAGATTGGGATATGAAGGTACGCATCCTTGATATCCAGAGACACCAAGAATTCTCCTTCCTCCAGACCTGAGATCACCGCTCTAAGAGACTCCATCTTGAATTTGAACACCCGTAAATATGGGTTGAGTGACTTGAGGTTTAAAATGGGTCTTACCGAACCGTCCGGTTTCGGTACCACAAACAGGTTGGAATAATAACCTTTGTTCTGTAGCTGAGGCGGAACTGGAACAATGACCTGAGTCTGTACCAGTTTTCGAATTGCATCCCGTAAAATTACACTTGCCTCCTGAGAAGCTGGTAAGCCTGTGTGAATGCTGATTATTTTACAGGACATAAAGCATTACCTTATTTCACCAAAGTTCAAGCAGCTGCGGCCGCTGTATTTAATCCTTAACCTCTGTACTGTTTACACACCTTACGTACACAAGATCGTACCGTGTGCGCACTCTTCATACCTACGCCGAACGGACGTAGTAAGTACACAGTTTGCGTACACAGGCCTACACACTGATAGTACAATGCAGCAGCCCGAGTAGCTGTAAATACACTTTAAACCTTAGCAGGAAAAGGGACACGACACCAAGTTGTACTTTAAAACTATGTTGGGGTCCAACCCACCAACGGTTATTTACTAGCAGGGGGTTACAACAATAATACAATACAATAAGAGAAAAGACTACAGTCGATGGTACATACGTTCGTTCGCCTGCGCCACCTGGTCCGGTCCTCAGTCAATCAAGGTAGATGACCTTCAGAGAATGTGTCTGACCGGGCCTGCAGCTGGCCTTTTATACATTTGTCCAAAACCTAATACAATGGAAACTGTAATCACTTATAGGTCACTGGGATGGTCATTTACAGCACAGGAGAGGTCATAGGTCGGTTTGAATAGGTGGGCGATGTCTGGTCTAGGTGCACTTGCAGTTGGTCTCCACTGGGTTCCCGCCGACTATCAGGAGTACAGTAAATACAGTTGATATTAATATTCTGCTCCTGCGCATATCTATTCGCAGGAGCGTGCAATCTTCCGCAAACTGATACCGGAATATTGCTCTTAAAATACCTTACAGCTGGATACCAAACACCACCTCCTAACCTAATTCTGTCCCCTCATATCCTGTAAAGGTGAATCCCTTTGTTATTATACCCTTTAAGCAAGTGTAACTCGCTGGTGTGGTGCATGCAGACTATGTGTAAATTGTGTGCTATGTGTATTAAATTTGAAATGTGTCTTTGGGGCTTTTCCATGCGATTACAAATGCTACCGTAAGTACTCATACCACGCGTTAATACGCAATACTGCGTGAGCGGCTATACGCAGCTTGCGAGCATGCACACGCACGGCAGCACAACACGCGCACGGAGGCCATCTGTGTGGAGTTTGTCCGTGATGTGTATTGCTGAAATATTTTTGACTTCGACACCTGATTTGAAGAATCTGTGAGGTGGGAGTTCCTGAAACTCCAGTCTGTACCCCTGGGCGATGAGCTCTTTGACCCAGGGATCCTGGTATGATGTCGCCCATATGTGACTGAAATCTCTTAATTGGGCTCCGACCTGCCAGTCTTCCAGGCAGTGCGGTCCACCATCATGCTGAAGGCTTTGAGGAAACAGAACCTGAGTTCTGTTCCTGTAAACCTGCAGTTGCTTGTTTTCTGGGTTTACCTCTATTGCCTTTGAAGGCTGTAGAAGAACCTTTGGTTTTATTTTTAAATTTTGCTGTCTGAAAGGACTGCAGAGTTGGAGCAGAGTAGGTCTTCCTAGCTGGGGGGGCTGCGGAAGGAAGGTATGTAGACTTACCCGCCGTAGCCTTAGATATCCACGTATCCAGTTAATCTCCAAACAGGGCCTCACCTGTGAATGGTAGGCTTTCCACACCTTTTCTGGAATCTGCATCCGCAGTCCACTGACATAGCCATAGGCCCCTGTGTGCTGACACTGCCATGGCCGTGGTGCGTGCATGGAGCAAACCTATCTCTTTTATGGCCTCCACCATAAAATTTGCAGATTCTTGTATATGCTGTAGGAGTAAAACTATCTCCCCTCTAAGGAATCTAACCCCTCAATATGTTGCCTGACCATTTTACAATGGCCCTAGTGATCCATGCACAAGCTATAGTGGGTCTTTGGGCCACCCCTGCAGCTGTGTACAGAGATTTGAGACTTGAGTGGTCTCAATCTTGCGGTCAGCCGTGTGCTTTAAGGAGGCTGCCCCCGGGACAGGTAAGATTATTTTACGTGACAACCAAGTTACCGATGCATCAACAATCGGTGGGTTTTCTCATTTTTAGTCTATCATCCTGAGGAAAAGGGAAGGATGCCAGTAACCTTTTGGGGATCTGAAACTTCTTGTCAGGATTAATCCAAGTTTCTTCAAATAGGGAATTTAATTCCTTAGACGCAGGGAAAGTAGCAGAGGATTTATTTTTTTATATTAAAATAAGATTCCTTATCTTCCTCTGTCACTTTGTCAGGCTGACACTGCGGATGATGTATCGGACGCAGAGGAGTCCACCTCACCCTCCTCTGCGTCCGATACATCATCCTCAGTGTCAGCCTGCAGGATTTGGGCCAGTGTACGCTTTTGTGGACAAATGGTAGGGGTCTGAGACGCTGGTATGGACACTGAATCTCTATTCATCAGGTCATCCACAGACTGTCTTAATTGCGTCTCTTTCTCATTTTGGGACAATTTATGTGAAATATTTGAGCTCATCCCTTTTACTGAATCCAACCATACTGGTTCGGACCCACTAGCCTGAGAATGCGTACTATCCTGAGTACACTGTACTGATCCCCCTGCGGAAGAAAAACACTCTGCCGTGCATGAGACACACTCCTTTGACTTTGTAAAATGTGAAAGAACACACCCACACAGGAGAAAGGTTAAAAGCACAGTTAACCCACACAGAGCCCTCTAGGGAGACACAGAGTATGATGGAGCCAGCCACACCGCACCCTTATAGCTAATGCCAAGCTTAGCTGGGTTGCAAACTAAGTACCCTTAATAGGGGCCTAGTATTCTAATATTGCTCCTCCTCCATGCTATGACCCCCTGGTACCGCTGAGGTAATCTGGAGTCCTTGTGGAGGAGCTGCGCTTCCCTGCCAGTCTGTCTGTGTAAGCTGCAGATGGAAAATGGTGCTGGTGAGCTGCTGGATCCGCTTATAGTTAGGCCCCGCCCCCTCAATGGCGCGCGATCTTCCCGGGTTTTTTTTATACTGGCTGAGGTGATTTTGGTGCTTAACAGTGGGTCAGAGCCCCTTTAAGCGCTGTGCCAGTCTGGGTAGTTGTTTAAAAACTGCTCAGCTTGCCCCTCATAGCGGTGCAGCAATGCTTATCTGAGCCTGGAGACGCAGCCTGCACTCAGACCTGCGCTCCTACCCTTGTGCCGCCATAGTAGCCGGTGACCCGCTAACCGGGACGCCGGCATAGTACTCACCACTCTTCTAACTCCTGGCTCTGTTAGGGGTGAAGGCGTGTAGGGAATATACGCTCGCCGTGGTGGGGATGCGAATGGTTCCATCAGGAGCTCAGTGTCCTGTCAGCGGGGAATGGGACCATTAACCCTATAGGAGGTTTGGCTCCCCCCCCCTCCCCCCCCCCCCATTCCCCTAAGTCCCACAAAGCAGACAGGCTGGTGCCAATCAGCCCTGTCTGAAAATAGCAAACAAAACTCTTCCGGAGCTTCCCTAAGTGTGACCGGCTCCTCCGGGCACATTTTCTAAACTGAGTCTGGTAGGAGGGGCATAGACGGAGGAGCCAGCGCACACTATTGATTTCTTAAAGTGCCCAAGGCTCCTAGTGGATCCGTCTATACCCCATGGTACTAAATGGACCCCAGTATCCACTAGGACGTAAGAGAAATTTGTATTAAGGTATTGCATAAGAGAGATGACATGTTTACATATAGCAAGTCAATTACAGAAGCCAAAAAGAGTATAAAACAGTGTAAGTAGTGAATACGGCTGAGAATCGACAAGTAATTAGCAAATATATCAGACACCTATCATTTTTGGATAATCTGGGGGGAAAAAGAAGGAACGGAAGGAAAGTTGGGGATCTGTTAGTAAGGGGGAAAAGTAAGGGAGCGAGGGTCTGTTGGTGCTTCTGTGCATGGTGGTGCTCTAATAGTTACGAGTGCTAGGCTTGTGATAAGAAATCAAAGGATTTTCAGAAATGTAAGCAAACTTTTATGTAGGTAGCTAGTGATATGCTCAAGGCAATAGGTGTGCCAGATTGAGGCGTGTAAGGCAGAGGAAGAGGAGGACTCAAGCTTCTTCCAGTTAGCCCAGAGGTTCCCAAATGCGGCCCTCACGGCACCCCAACAGTCCAGGATTTAGGTATATCCATGGCTCAGCACAGATGGTTAAATCAAATTGTCTGAGGTGCGAATTAAGTCACCTGTGGCCAAGCATGGATACATTTAAAGCCAGGACCGTTGGGGTGCCTTTAGGAACGCGTTTGGGACCCTCTGAGTTAGCCACAATAGTACAATTAGCAGCATTCAAAATGTGTCTAATGAGAGATGAGGTATTTTTGTCACAGGGATAGGGCGTGGGAGAATGGAGAAAGACAAGATGGAAGTGTGATGCCTCCTCAGCCAATCAAACAGAGGACTGCGGGCCGAAATGGAATGGGATGTCTTATATGATCCTCTTGTTTTGGAACATTGCCTAGGATTGCAATTTTCTGAATCCCACATATCCTGTGATAGGATACCTGACCATTGCCAGAACCCACAATACAAGTGTGGGATATTTTGTTAGGGTAGATAGATTCTAAGGGGGTCATTCCGACCCGATCACACACTGCATTTGTTCGCAGCAGTGCGATCGGGTCAGAACTGCGCATGCCAGACGTCCGAAGGCCGTCGTTGCCTAGTGATCGCCTCTGCCTGATTGACAGGCAGAGGTGGTCGCTAGGCGGGAGGGTGTTTGACGGCGGCGTTAAGCCACCATTTAGGGGGCATGGTCCGGCCAACGCAGGCATGGCCGGACCGTTGTGGGGGCATGCAGCCGCTGCGATCCGGGCAGCGAAGAGGTTCTCCCGGCCAGCCACAGGAGCTGCGCTGGCCGGGAGGTACTCCTGAAATGCAAAAGCAGAGAGAGTTAGATTTTGGTGTGGTGTGTTCAATCTAAACTCCAAATTGCAGAGTAAAAGTAAAGTAACCAGTATTTACCCTGCACGGAAACAAAATAAACCACCCAAATCTAACTCTCTCTGCACATGTTATATCTGCCCCCCCCCCCCCCCCCTGCAGTGCACGTGGGTGGTCATTCCGAGTTGATCGCTAGCTGCTTTTGGTCGCAGCGCAGCGATCAGGCAAAAAAATCGTAATTTCTGCGCATGCGTATGCGGTGCAATGCGCATGCGCGACGTACTTTCACAACATCCGATGCAGTTTCACACAAGGTCTAGCGACGCTTTTCAATCGCACTGTTGGCCGCAGAGTGATTGACAGGAAGTGGGTGTTTCTGGGTGTCAACTGTCAACTGACCGTTTTCAGGGAGTGAGTGAAAAAACGCAGGCTTGCCAGATAAAAATGCAGGCGTGACTGGTGAAACGTAGACGTGGCTGGCCAAACGCAGGGCGTGTTCGTAACGTCAAAACAGGAACTAAATAGTCTGCAGTGATCGTAAGCTAGGAGTAGGTCTGGAGCTACTCTGAAGCTGCACAAAATTATTTTGTAGCCGCTCTGCGATCCTTTCGTTCGCACTTCTGCTAAGCTAAGATATGTAAGGATGCCGAAGTGGTATGAAGCCTGCGGCCGTGTAAGTGGATCACTGCTTACCTCCGTCTGCGCCGCACACTCCGCCCGCTCAGCGTTGATTTCAGAGGACGCCTCTTCGGAGCCTCCGCCCAGAACTCGCCGGCTAAAAGGGGACAAGAAATATTCTCACTGCGGGCCCACTTCTCCCTTCTGGGGAATAAGTGGCACACCGGGGGTGGCTGCGACGTTCACCGATTAGGTGAATGTCATCATCGGCCCGTGGGCCTCAGCTACCCAAATCGTCACCTATTTGGCACTTGCGCACCGAGGTGGGAGCGAGCCCGCTAGGCCTAGCGGGATCCCGCGACCGGTGCTCAACACAGACAAGGACACACACTCACAAATAATACTCACACTGGTACTCTTGTCAACTTGCTTGATGCGCCACTCCGCTCCTGGGGAAAAGGATGACAGCAGCCTCCCTACAACTAAACAACGGCTAACAACAAACTGAGCCTAACTACTATGAACTGCAACAATTTACCGGGACGGCTACTTCACCTAATCGCTACAACAGGTCAAGCAAACACAAGTTCAATGCAAGTACAATATAAATGGAGAGTACCTTACCATCCGGTCCGACGCAGGTTCTGCTACCTCGCCCTAGTGGTGACCAACTCTCCACGGCTCTTCCCCACCCTGGGAGTATACACAAGGCGTGAGGGTCAGCCGACCCTCCGTGCCCAGCCTACAATGTACCCCGCCCGAGCGGCCGCACAGCTCACTCGCCGAGGTGTGCAAGGAACGGGGCTCCGCTTGATTTGAGAACACCCCGATGGTCTCCCCCTCTCCTTAGTTGGTACCGTTGGATGACCCGAATCTAATGCCCTGGGTCACCTTATGATTCCCTACCCTCCCTCTGGCTAGGTACTCTAGGACCTACTGTCCCCTTATGCTCCGCAGGCCTATGGCCCGTTATGCCCCCGGGCCTAATGCCCGCCTGACTGGGTGACTGGCAGGGGTTCGGGCCTAACGCCCAAAACCCCGCAGGAGGAAATGGTCGGGTCTGGCCTTACAGGCCGCGGGCCGGGTGGAGCCCCGACTACGCGCGGCCTCCCAGGCCCAGACGCGCCGACCAGGTTGCCCACGGGCCGGAAGGGCCCGACTATCTGCCCACAGGCCGAAAGGGCCTGACTATGCCCACGGGCCTAGCGCCCGATCACCCGGTGGTCTAGGAGGAAGTGCGAGACTCGGCACAAGGCCGCTTACCGGGCCGTAGGGAGAGGCCGCGGTGGGGAGCTTCGTTAGCTCTTTTGCCTCCCACACACCGCGGCACTCTCCTCCGGGACTTCCGGTGGGCTCCTCTTCCGCGGTCGTCCCGACGTCTTCTTCCCGGCCGTCGACAGTCTCTCCCTGCTGGGGCCTCTTCTGTCTTCTGTTTCTCGGCCGCTCCCGTCGCCGTCGCCGCCGCCTCTTCCCCTGGACCGCCGCCTTCTTTCTTCTCTTTCTTCTGTCTCTTCTGTTTCTTCTGGAGCTCTTCTCTGCTCCGTCCCCGGCGCCGACTGACTGCTCCCGCCCCGCCGCGTCTGTTATAAGACGCTGGGAGGGGGCGGCGCTATGACGCGGCGAGCCTTGATTGGCTTGTCGCGGCATGCTCTGATTGGCTGACCGGGCGCGAGCCCTGATTGGCTCCCGCCCGGCGCCATCCTCGCCTCCTCGCGCCGCGATTGGAGGGGCTTGAATCCCACCGGATGCAAGCCCCTCCGTGCTGAGGACCCGCCGCAACGCCGCCGCTGACCGGGGGGGAACGGAGGCCAGTGACTTCCCCCGTCCCCCCAACCCGCTGCCCTCTCACAGATACACTCCCAGAGGGCGGCGGCTTAGCGTTTGCACGGCTGCTAAAAGTAGCTAGCGAGCGAACAACTCGGAATGAGGGCCATGGTTTTGCCCATTAGCTAGCAAGTTTGCTGCTGCGATCAGATCTGAATTAGGCCCTAAATCTCAAGGGAATTTCTTAAGCTAAGGGGGTGCCAAGACCCTTCTTCAATTTGGACACAGCGCGCACATTAAGTAATGTATTCAAATTAGAGATGAGCGGGTTCGGTTTCTCGGAAACCGAACCCCCCCCGAACTTCACCATTTTTACACGGGTCCGAGGCAGGTTCGAACCTTCCCGCCTTGCTCGGCTAACCCGAGCGCGCCCGAACGTCATCATCCCGCTGTCGGATTCTCGCGAGATTCGGATTCTATATAAGCAGCCGCGCGTCGCCGCCATTTTCACTCGTGCATTGGAGATGATAGGGAGAGGACGTGGCTGGCGTCCTCTCCGTTTATTGTTGAACTTGATTGCTTTATTGCTTAATTGTGGGGAGGACTGGGGAGCAGCTGTTAGGAGGAGTACAGTGCAGAGTTTTGCTGATAAGTGACCACCAGTTTTTATCCGTTCTCTGCCTGAAAAAAACGCTCCATACCATATCTGTGCTCAGTGTGCTGCATATATCTGTGCTCACACTGCTTAATTGTGGGGACTGGGGAGCAGCTGTATTATATAGCAGGAGTACAGTGCAGAGTTTTGCTGACAGTGACCACCAGTATACGTTGTCTGCCTGAAAAACACTCCATATCTGTGCTCAGTGTGTTGCTTTATTGTGGGGACTGGGGACCACCAGTATAATTAATATTATATAGGAGGAGTACAGTGCAGAGTTTTGCTGACACAGTGACCACCAGTATACTATATATAGCAGTACGATACGGAAGGCCACTGCTGTGCCTACCTCTGTGTCGTCATTAAGTATACTATCCATCTACATTCTATACCTGTGGTGCATTTTAGTTTTGCAGTTTGCTGACACAGTGACCACCAGTATACTATATATAGCAGTACGGTAGGCCACTGCTGTACTTACCTCTGTGTCGTCATTCATTAAGTATACTATCCATCTACATTCTATACCTGTGGTGCATTTTAGTTTTGCAGTTTGCTGACACAGTGACAACCAGTATACTATATATAGCAGTACGGTAGGCCACTGCTGTACCTACCTCTGTGTCGTCATTCATTAAGTATACTATCCATCTACATTCTATACCTGTGGTGCATTTTAGTTTTGCAGTTTGCTGACACAGTGACCACCAGTATACTATATATAGCAGTACGGTAGGCCACTGCTGTACCTACCTCTGTGTCGTCATTCATTAAGTATACTATCCATCTACATTCTATACCTGTGGTGCATTTTAATTTTGCAGTTTGCTGACACAGTGACCACCAGTATACTATATATAGCAGTACGGTAGGCCACTGCTGTACCTACCTCTGTGTCGTCATCCATTAAGTATACTATCCATCTACATTCTATACCTGTGCTGCATTTTAGTTTTGCAGTTTGCTGACACAGTGACCACCAGTATACTATATATAGCAGTACGGCAGGCCACTGCTGTACCTACCTCTGTGTCGTCATTCATTAAGTATACTATCCATCTACATTATATACCTGTGGTGCATTTTAGTTTTGCAGTTTGCTGACACAGTGACCACCAGTATACTATATATAGCAGTACGGTAGGCCACTGCTGTACCTACCTCTGTGTCGTCATCTATTAAGTATACTATCCATCTACATTTTATACCTGTGGTGCATTTTAGTTTTGCAGTTTGCTGACACAGTGACCACCAGTATACTATATATAGCAGTACGGTAGGCCACTGCTGTACCTACCTCTGTGTCGTCAAGTATACTATCCATCCATACCTGTGGTGCATTTCAGTTGTGCGCAGTAAATATAGTAGTAGGCCATTGCTATTGATACTGGCATATCATTCCACACATTAAAAAATGGAGAACAAAAATGTGGAGGTTAAAATAGGGAAAGATCAAGATCCACTTCCACCTCGTGCTGAAGCTGCTGCCACTAGTCATGGCCGAGACGATGAAATGCCATCAACGTCGTCTGCCAAGGCCGATGCCCAATGTCATAGTAGAGAGCATGTAAAATCCAAAAAACAAAAGTTCAGTAAAATGGCCCAAAAATCAAAATTAAAATCGTCTGAGGAGAAGCGTAAACTTGCCAATATGCCATTTACGACACGGAGTGGCAAGGAACGGCTGAGGCCCTTGCCTATGTTCATGGCTAGTGGTTCAGCTTCACATGAGGATGGAAGCACTCATCCTCTCGCTAGAAAAATGAAAAGACTTAAGCTGGCAAAAGCACAGCAAAGAACTGTGCGTTCTTCTAAATCACAAATCCCCAAGGAGAGTCCAATTGTGTCGGTTGCGATGCCTGACCTTCCCAACACTGGACGGGAAGAGCTTCCCCCACGCCCCCTGCAAGTGCTGGAAGGAGCACCCGCAGTCCAGTTCCTGATAGTCAAATTGAAGATGTCACTGTTGAAGTACACCAGGATGAGGATATGGGTGTTGCTGGCGCTGGGGAGGAAATTGACAAGGAGGATTCTGATGGTGAGGTGGTTTGTTTAAGTCAGGCACCCGGGGAGACACCTGTTGTCCGTGGGACGAATATGGCCATTGACATGCCTGGTCAAAATACAAAAAAAATCACCTCTTCGGTGTGGAATTATTTCAACACAAATGCGGACAACAGGTGTCAAGCCGTGTGTTGCCTTTGTCAGCTGTAATAAGTAGGGGTAAGGACGTTAACCACCTCGGAACATCCTCCCTTATACGTCACCTGCAGCGCATTCATCATAAGTCAGTGACAAGTTCAAAAACTTTGGGCGACAGCGGAAGCAGTCCACTGACCAGTAAATCCCTTCCTCTTGTAACCAAGCTCACGCAAACCACCCCACCAACTCCCTCAGTGTCAATTTCCTCCTTCCCCAGGAATGCCAATAGTCCTGCAGGCCATGTCACTGGCAATTCTGACGAGTCCTCTCCTGCCTGGGATTCCACCGATGCATCCTTGAGTGTAACGCCTACTGCTGCTGGCGCTGCTGTTGTTGCTGCTGGGAGTCGATCGTCATCCCAGAGGGGAAGTCGGAAGACCACTTGTATTACTTCCAGTAAGCAATTGACTGTCCAACAGTCCTTTGCGAGGAAGAGCAGTCATCCTGCTGCAAAGCAGATAACTCAGGCCTTGGCAGCCTGGGCGGTGAGAAACGTGGTTCCGGTATCCATCGTTAATTCAGAGGCAACTATAGACTTGATTGAGGTACTGTGTCCCCGGTACCAAATACCATCTAGGTTCCATTTCTCTAGGCAGGCGATACTGAAAATGTACACAGACCTCAGAAAAAGACTCACCAGTGTCCTAAAAAATGCAGTTGTACCCAATGTCCACTTAACCACGGACATGTGGACAAGTGGAGCAGGGCAGACTCAGGACTATATGACTGTGATAGCCCACTGGGTAGATGTATTGCCTCCCGAAGCAAGAACAGCAGCGGCGGCACCAGTAGCAGCATCTCGCAAACGCCAACTCGTTCCTAGGCAGGCTACGCTTTGTATCACCGCTTTCCATAAGAAGCACACAGCTGACAACCTCTTACGGGAACTGAGGAAGATCATCGCAGAATGGCTTACCCCAATTGGACTCTCCTGGGGATTTTTGACATCGGACAACGCCAGCAATATTGTGCGTGCATTACATCTGGGCAAATTCCAGCACGTCCCATGTTTTGCACATACATTAAATTTGGTGGTGCAGAATTATTTAAAAAACGACAGGGGCGTGCAAGAGATGCTGTCGGTGGCCCGAAGAATTGCGGGCCACTTTCGGCATTCAGGCACCGCGTACAGAACAATGGAAAAAAATGAGAACTACCTCAACCGCGCTCGGCTTAATGAAGTCCACTTGAATGTATTGACCGTTCAGAAGTCTGTCAGTTCCAAACAAAAAAAGAGAGGAGATCGTCTTCCAATCTTTTTTGTATATATACACCTAGTCCATAGGATGGTGAAATTCCCACTGGGATAGTCCAAAGTCCCTCAAAAAAAGAATAGAAGAACAATATCGTGTAGTATGTCCTAGATTCAGGGACGATCAGTATTTCTAGATTCTGTGATTAGTCACGATGGTTCGTACCGTACTCACGTCTACAAAGGAAGAGTTTCCACTCATAAAGGTTTCTTTATGGGTCCAAACTTCTCCTAGCTGGATGGATTGGGATTCGGTCTCCTTTCAAATCCTCCCAAAGTGATCCCAAAATGTAAAAGACAGGGAGAAGAACGACCCAATCAATAAATCACAGTGGCTTTGATTTTTTCACCCCACTGCTAGCTGAAAATTAAATCAGCGTACCGTACTCACACTCAGAATATATCCAATAATCACGTAATGGTATCTTTTAACCGTGGTTTAGACGTTCAAATAGATAAACTTAAATGTCAGAGTATAAATGGGCAAGCGTACCCCACTTACAGTCTTCAAAGGAGATGTTAAGCCCGTAGCGGTTTCTTTTTCCACTCCCTGCCCAGGAAGTGGACTTCCACCGTCAGAAACTTCCAATCTCCTGAATTATGTATCGTTGTGCCGCCAAAACATGCCCTTATTGCAGTGCCATAGTATAGTCAAATGGGCACACTTTGTATTCAACTCCAGTTCAGGTTTGTAGGGATGATTCAGTCACACGGACCTCAGCATACAGAGAAGGGACGTTGCTCAGCGGCTGCTGCGGTACCAGAAGCCGGTCTATCACACAGACCCGCTTCTCCTCTCCCTGATGATGATCTGATCAGTGCACACGTATCCAATTCTCGCGAGATTTCCAAGCACCGCTTGACGTCTGAGAGTGTGTCCACACAACGATACATAATTCAGGAGATTGGAAGTTTCTGACGGTGGAAGTCCACTTCCTGGGCAGGGAGTGGAAAAAGAAACCGCTACGGGCTTAACATCTCCTTTGAAGACTGTAAGTGGGGTACGCTTGCCCATTTATACTCTGACATTTAAGTTTATCTATTTGAACGTCTAAACCACGGTTAAAAGATACCATTACGTGATTATTGGATATATTCTGAGTGTGAGTACGGTACGCTGATTTAATTTTCAGCTAGCAGTGGGGTGAAAAAATCAAAGCCACTGTGATTTATTGATTGGGTCGTTCTTCTCCCTGTCTTTTACATTTTGGGATCACTTTGGGAGGATTTGAAAGGAGACCGAATCCCAATCCATCCAGCTAGGAGAAGTTTGGACCCATAAAGAAACCTTTATGAGTGGAAACTCTTCCTTTGTAGACGTGAGTACGGTACGAACCATCGTGACTAATCACAGAATCTAGAAATACTGATCGTCCCTGAATCTAGGACATACTACACGATATTGTTCTTCTATTCTTTTTTTGAGGGACTTTGGACTATCCCAGTGGGAATTTCACCATCCTATGGACTAGGTGTATATATACAAAAAAGATTGGAAGACGATCTCCTCTCTTTTTTTGTTTGGAACTGACAGACTTCTGAACGGTCAATACATTCAAGTGGACTTCATTAAGCTGAGCGCGGTTGAGGTAGTTCTCATTTTTTTCCATTGTTCGTGTTGTAAGGTGTTGGGTGACACCAGGGTTCTACACAACTGCAGCCGCCCAGAGCGCAGTGGTTGACTATTTCTGTATTTTTGTGTACACCGCGTACAGAAGACTGGAGCACCACCAAACATTCCTGAACCTGCCCTGCCATCATCTGAAGCAAGAGGTGGTAACGAGGTGGAATTCAACCCTCTATATGCTTCAGAGGATGGAGGAGCAGCAAAAGGCCATTCAAGCCTATACATCTGCCCACGATATAGGCAAAGGAGGGGGAATGCACCTGACTCAAGCGCAGTGGAGAATGATTTCAACGTTGTGCAAGGTTCTGCAACCCTTTGAACTTGCCACACGTGAAGTCAGTTCAGACACTGCCAGCCTGAGTCAGGTCATTCCCCTCATCAGGCTTTTGCAGAAGAAGCTGAAGACATTGAAGGAGGAGCTAAAACAGAGCGATTCCGCTAGGCATGTGGGACTTGTGGATGGAGCCCTTCATTCGCTTAACCAGGATTCACGGGTGGTCAATCTGTTGAAATCAGAGCACTACATTTTGGCCACCGTGCTCGATCCTAGATTTAAAGCCTACGTTGTATCTCTCTTTCTGGCAGACACAAGTCTGCAGAGGTTCAAAGACCTGCTGGTGCGAAAATTGTCAAGTCAAGCGGAACGTGACCCGTCAACAGCTCCTCCTTCACATTCTCCCGCAACTGGGGGTGCGAGGAAAAGGCTAAGAATTCCGAGCCCTCCCGCTGGCGGTGATGCAGGGCAGTCTGGAGTGAGTGCTGACATCTGGTCCGGACTGAAGTACCTGCCAACGATTACTGACATGTCGTCTACTGTCACTGCATATGATTCTCTCACCATTGAAGGAATGGTGGAGGATTATATGAGTAACCCCATCCAAGTAGGCACGTCAGACAGTCCGTACGTATACTGGCAGAAAAAAGAGGTAATTTGGAGGCCCTTGCACAAACTGGCTTTATTCTACCTAAGTTGCCCTCCCTCCAGTGTGTACTCCGAAAGAGTGTTTAGTGCACCCGCTCACCTTGTCAGCAATCGGCGTACGAGGTTACTTCCAGAAAATGTGGAGAAGATGATGTTCATCAAAATGAATTATAATAAATTCCTACGTGGAGACATTCACCAGCAATTGCCTCCACAAAGTACACAGGGACCTGAGATGGTGGATTCCAGTGGGGACGAATTAATAATCTGTGAGGAGGGGGATGTACACAGTGAAAGGGGTGAGGAATCGGAGGATGATGATGAGGTGGACATCTTGCCTCTGTAGAGCCAGTTTGTGCAAGGAGAGATTGATTGCTTCTTTTTTTGGTGGGGGCCCAAACCAACCAGTCATTTCAGTCACAGTCGTGTGGCAGACCCTGTTGCTGAAATGATGGGTTCGTTAAAGTGTGCATGTCCTGTTTATACAACATAAGGGTGGGTGGGAGGGCCCAAGGACAATTACATCTTGCACCTCTTTTTTCTTTAATTTTTCTTTGCATCATGTGCTGTTTGGGGACAATTTTTTTGAAGTGCCATCCTGCCTGACACTGCAGTGCCACTCCTAGATGGGCCAGGTGTTTGTGTCGGCCACTTGTGTCGCTTAGCTTAGCCATCCAGCGACCTTGGTACGCCTCTTTTTTTCTTTGCATCATGTGCTGTTTGGGGACAATTTTTTGGAAGTGCCATCCTGCCTGACACTGCAGTGCCACTTCTAGATGGGCCAGGTGTTTGTGTCGGCCACTTGTGTCGCTTAGCTTAGTCACACAGCGACCTTGGTGCGCCTCTTTTTTTCTTTGCATCATGTGCTGTTTGGGGACAATTTTTTTGAAGTGCCATCCTGCCTGACACTGCAGTGCCACTCCTAGATGGGCTAGGTGTTTGTGTCGGCCACTTGTGTCGCTTAGCTTAGTCACACAGCGACCTTGGTGCGCCTCTTTTTTTCTTTGCATCATGTGCTGTTTGGGGACAATTTTTTGGAAGTGCCATCCTGCCTGACACTGCAGTGCCACTCCTAGATGGGCCAGGTGTTTGTGCCGGCCACTTGTGTCGCTTAGCTTAGCCATCCAGCGACCTCGGTGCAAATTGTAGGACTAAAAATAATATTGTGAGGTGTTCAGAATAGAGATGAGCGGGTTCGGTTCCTCGGAATCCGAACCCCCCCGAACTTCAGCCTTTTTACACGGGTCCGAGGCAGACTCGGATCTTCCCGCCTTGCTCGGTTAACCCGAGCGCGCCCGAACGTCATCATCCCGCTGTCGGATTCTCGCGAGGCTCGTATTCTATCGCGAGACTCGGATTCTATATAAGGAGCCGCGCGTCGCCGCCATTTTCACACGTGCATTGAGATTGAAAGGGAGAGGACGTGGCTGGCGTCCTCTCCGTTTAGATAGAGAGTGAGACACTTGATTTACTAGTAATTTAATTTTAGTAATTTTGGGGAGCATTAGGACTGGAGTACTCAGAGAGTGCAGAGTTTTGCTGATAGTTATACTAGTGACCACCAGTTTTATTTATTATTTAAAATCCGTTCTCTGCCTGAAAAAAAAACGATACACAGTCACATACCATATCTGTGCTCAGCCTCAGTGTGCTGCATGATTGATAATATCATCTATGTATATCTGACTGTGCTGAGTGCTCACTGCTCACACAGCTTAATTGTGGGGGAGACTGGGGAGCAGTTATAGCAGGAGTACATAACAGTGCACACTTTTGCTGCCAGTGTGACTGACCAGTGACCACCAGTATATTGTCTGCCTGAAAAAGTTAAACACTCGTGTGGTGTTTTTTTTTTTTATTCTATAAACGCATTCTGCTGACAGACAGTGTCCAGCAGGTCCGTCATTCATTATATTATAATATATACCTGCAGTAGTGATATATATATATATTTTTTATATCATTATCATCCAGTCTATACTAGCAGACGCAGTACGGTAGTCCACGGCTGTAGCTACCTCTGTGTCGGCAGTGCTCGTCCATAATTGTATACCTACCTGTGGTGGGTTTTTTTTTTTCTATCTTCTTCATACTAGTAGTTTAGGAGTCTGCTGACAGTGTCCAGCAGGTCCGTCATTATATAATATATACCTGTCCTGCAGTAGTGATATATATATTTTTTTTATATCATTATCATCCAGTCTATACTAGCAGACGCAGTACGGTAGTCCACGGCTGTAGCTACCTCTGTGTCGGCAGTGCTCGTCCATAATTGTATACCTACCTGGAGTGGTTTTTTTTTTCTATCTTCTTCATACTAGTAGTTTAGGAGTCTGCTGACAGTGTCCAGCAGGTCCGTCATTATATAATATATACCTGTCCTGCAGTAGTGATATATATATATTTTTTATATCATTATCATCCAGTCTATACTAGCAGACGCAGTACGGTAGTCCACGGCTGTAGCTACCTCTGTGTCGGCAGTGCTCGTCCATAATTGTATACCTACCTGTGGTGGGTTTTTTTTTCTATCTTCTTCATACTAGTAGTTTAGGAGTCTGCTGACAGTGTCCAGCAGGTACGTCATTATATAATATATACCTGTCCTGCAGTAGTGATATATATATATATTTTTTATATCATTATCATCCAGTCTATACTAGCAGACGCAGTACGGTAGTCCACGGCTGTAGCTACCTCTGTGTCGGCAGTCGCTCGTCCATAATTGTATACCTACCTGTGGTGGTTTTTTTTTCTATCTTCTTCATACTAGTAGTTTAGGAGTCTGCTGACAGTGTCCAGCAGGTCCGTCATTATATAATATATACCTGTCCTGCAGTAGTGATATATATATATTTTTTATATCATTATCATCCAGTCTATACTAGCAGACGCAGTACGGTAGTCCACGGCTGTAGCTACCTCTGTGTCGGCAGTGCTCGTCCATAATTGTATACCTACCTGTGGTGGGTTTTTTTTTCTATCTTCTTCATACTAGTAGTTTAGGAGTCTGCTGACAGTGTCCAGCAGGTCCGTCATTATATAATATATACCTGTCCTGCAGTAGTGATATATATATATTTTTTACATCATTATCATCCAGTCTATACTAGCAGATGCAGTACGGTAGTCCACGGCTGTAGCTACCTCTGTGTCGGAAGTGCTTGTCCATAATTGTATACCTACCTGTGGTGGGTTTTTTTTTCTATCTTCTTCATACTAGTAGTTTAGGAGTCTGCTGACAGTGTCCAGCAGGTCCGTCATTATATAATATATACCTGTCCTGCAGTAGTGATATATATATATATTTTATATCATTATCATCCAGTCTATACTAGCAGACGCAGTACGGTAGTCCACGGCTGTAGCTACCTCTGTGTCGGCAGTGCTCGTCCATAATTGTATACCTACCTGTGGTGGGTTTTTTTTTTCTATCTTCTTCATACTAGTAGTTTAGGAGTCTGCTGACAGTGTCCAGCAGGTCCGTCATTATATAATATATACCTGTCCTGCAGTAGTGATATATATATATTTTTTATATCATTATCATCCAGTCTATACTAGCAGACGCAGTACGGTAGTCCACGGCTGTAGCTACCTCTGTGTCGGCAGTGCTCGTCCATAATTGTATACCTACCTGTGGTGGTTTTTTTTTCCTATCTTCTTCATACTAGTAGTTTAGGAGTCTGCTGACAGTGTCCAGCAGGTCCGTCATTATATAATATATACCTGTCCTGCAGTAGTGATATATATATATTTTTTACATCATTATCATCCAGTCTATACTAGCAGATGCAGTACGGTAGTCCACGGCTGTAGCTACCTCTGTGTCGGAAGTGCTTGTCCATAATTGTATACCTACCTGTGGTGGGTTTTTTTTTCTATCTTCTTCATACTAGTAGTTTAGGAGTCTGCTGACAGTGTCCAGCAGGTCCGTCATTATATAATATATACCTGTCCTGCAGTAGTGATATATATATATATTTTATATCATTATCATCCAGTCTATACTAGCAGACGCAGTACGGTAGTCCACGGCTGTAGCTACCTCTGTGTCGGCAGTGCTCGTCCATAATTGTATACCTACCTGTGGTGGGTTTTTTTTTTCTATCTTCTTCATACTAGTAGTTTAGGAGTCTGCTGACAGTGTCCAGCAGGTCCGTCATTATATAATATATACCTGTCCTGCAGTAGTGATATATATATATTTTTTATATCATTATCATCCAGTCTATACTAGCAGACGCAGTACGGTAGTCCACGGCTGTAGCTACCTCTGTGTCGGCAGTCACTCATCATCCATAAGTATACTAGTATCCATCCATCTCCATTGTTTACCTGAGGTGCCTTTTAGTTGTGCCTATTAAAATATGGAGAACAAAAATGTTGAGGTTCCAAAAATAGGGAAAGATCAAGATCGACTTCCACCTCGTGCTGAAGCTGCTGCCACTAGTCATGGCCGAGACGATGAAATGCCATCAACGTCGTCTGCCAAGGCCGATGCCCAATGTCATAGTACAGAGCATGTAAAATCCAAAACACCAAATATCAGTAAAAAAAGGACTCAAAAATCTAAAATAAAATCGTCGGAGGAGAAGCGTAAACTTGCCAATATGCCATTTACCACACGGAGTGGCAAGGAACGGCTGAGGCCCTGGCCTATGTTCATGGCTAGTGGTTCAGCTTCACATGAGGATGGAAGCACTCAGCCTCTCGCTAGAAAAATGAAAAGACTTAAGCAGGCAAAAGCACAGCAAAGAACTGTGCGTTCTTCGAAATCACAAATCCACAAGGAGAGTCCAATTGTGTCGGTTGCGATGCCTGACCTTCCCAACACTGGACGTGAAGAGCATGCGCCTTCCACCATTTGCATGCCCCCTGCAAGTGCAGGAAGGAGCACCCGCAGTCCAGTTCCTGATAGTCAGATTGAAGATGTCAGTGTTGAAGTACACCAGGATGAGGAGGATATGGGTGTTGCTGGCGCTGGGGAGGAAATTGACCAGGAGGATTCTGATGGTGAGGTGGTTTGTTTAAGTCAGGCACCCGGGGAGACACCTGTTGTCCGTGGGAGGAATATGGCCATTGACATGCCTGGTGAAAATACCAAAAAAATCAGCTCTTCGGTGTGGAAGTATTTCAACAGAAATGCGGACAACATTTGTCAAGCCGTGTGTTGCCTTTGTCAGCTGTAATAAGTAGGGGTAAGGACGTTAACCACCTCGGAACATCCTCCCTTATACGTCACCTGCAGCGCATTCATCATAAGTCAGTGACAAGTTCAAAAACTTTGGGCGACAGCGGAAGCAGTCCACTGACCAGTAAATCCCTTCCTCTTGTAACCAAGCTCACGCAAACCACCCCACCAACTCCCTCAGTGTCAATTTCCTCCTTCCCCAGGAATGCCAGTAGTCCTGCAGGCCATGTCACTGGCAATTCTGACGAGTCCTCTCCTGCCTGGGATTCCTCCGATGCATCCTTGCGTGTAACGCCTACTGCTGCTGGCGCTGCTGTTGTTGCTGCTGGGAGTCGATGGTCATCCCAGAGGGGAAGTCGTAAGACCACTTTTACTACTTCCACCAAGCAATTGACTGTCCAACAGTCCTTTGCGAGGAAGATGAAATATCACAGCAGTCATCCTGCTGCAAAGCGGATAACTGAGGCCTTGGCATCCTGGGCGGTGAGAAACGTGGTTCCGGTATCCATCATTACTGCAGAGCCAACTATAGACTTGTTTGAGGTACTGTGTCCCCGGTACCAAATACCATCTAGGTTCCATTTCTCTAGGCAGGCGATACCGAAAATGTACACAGACCTCAGAAAAAGACTCACCAGTGTCCTAAAAAATGCAGTTGTACCCAATGTCCACTTAACCACGGACATGTGGACAAGTGGAGCAGGGCAGACTCAGGACTATATGACTGTGACAGCCCACTGGGTAGATGTATGGACTCCCGCCGCAAGAACAGCAGCGGCGGGACCAGTAGCAGCATCTCGCAAACGCCAACTCTTTCCTAGGCAGGCTACGCTTTGTATCACCGCTTTCCAGAATACGCACACAGCTAAAAACCTCTTACGGCAACTGAGGAAGATCATCGCAGAATGGCTTACCCCAATTGGACTCTCCCGTGGATTTGTGGCATCGGACAACGCCAGCAATATTGTGTGTGCATTAAATATGGGCAAATTCCAGCACGTCCCATGTTTTGCACATACCTTGAATTTGGTGGTGCAGAATTATTTAAAAAACAAGAGGGGCGTGCAAGAGATGCTGTCGGTGGCCAGAAGAATTGCGGCACACTTTCGGCGTACAGACACCACGTACAGAAGACTGGAGCACCACCAAAAACGCCTGAACCTGCCATCATCTGAAGCAAGAAGTGGTAACGAGGTGGAATTCAACCCTCTATATGCTTCAGAGGTTGGAGGAGCAGCAAAAGGCCATTCAAGCCTATACAACTGAGCACGATATAGGAGGTGGAATGCACTTGTCTCAAGCGCAGTGGAGAATGATTTCAAAGTTGTGCAAGGTTCTGCAACCTTTTGAACTTGCCACACGTGAAGTCAGTTCAGACACTGCCAGCCTGAGTCAGGTCATTCCCCTCATCAGGCTTTTGCAGGAGAAGCTGGAGACATTGAAGGAGGAGCTAACACAGAGCGATTCCGCTAGGCATGTGGGACTTGTGGATGGAGCCCTTAATTCGCTTAACAAGGATTCACGGGTGGTCAATCTGTTGAAATCAGAGCACTACATTTTGGCCACCGTGCTCGATCCTAGATTTAAAACCTACCTTGGATCTCTCTTTCCGGCAGACACAAGTCTGCAGGGGTTCAAAGAACTGCTGGTGAGAAAATTGTCAAGTCAAGCGGAACGCGACCTGTCAACATCTCCTCCTTCACATTCTCCCGCAACTGGGGGTGCGAGGAAAAGGCTCAGAATTCCGAGCCCACCCGCTGGCGGTGATGCAGGGCAGTCTGGAGCGACTGCTGATGCTGACATCTGGTCCGGACTGAAGGACCTCACAACGATTACGGACATGTCGTCTACTGTCACTGCATATGATTCTCTCCCCATTGAAAGAATGGTGGAGGATTATATGAGTGACCGCATCCAAGTAGGCACGTCAGACAGTCCGTACTTATACTGGCAGGAAAAAGAGGCAATTTGGAGGCCCTTGCACAAACTGGCTTTATTCTACCTAAGTTGCCCTCCCACAAGTGTGTACTCCGAAAGAGTGTTTAGTGCCGCCGCTCACCTTGTCAGCAATCGGCGTACAAGGTTACATCCAGAAGATGTGGAGAAGATGATGTTCATTAAAATGAATTATAATCAATTCCTCCGTGGAGACATTCACCAGCAGCAATTGCCTCCACAAAGTACACAGGGAGCTGAGATGGTGGATTCCAGTGGGGACGAATTGATAATCTGTGAGGAGGGGGATGTACACGGTGATATATCGGAGGATGATGATGAGGTGGACATCTTGCCTCTGTAGAGCCAGTTTGTGCAAGGAGAGATTAATTGCTTCTTTTTTGGTGGGGGTCCAAACCAACCCGTCATTTCAGTCACAGTCGTGTGGCAGACCCTGTCACTGAAATGATGGGTTGGTTAAAGTGTGCATGTCCTGTTTATACAACATAAGGGTGGGTGGGAGGGCCCAAGGACAATTCCATCTTGCACCTCTTTTTTCTTTCATTTTTCTTTGCGTCATGTGCTGTTTGGGGAGTGTTTTTTGGAAGGGCCAGCCTGCGTGACACTGCAGTGCCACTCCTAGATGGGCCAGGTGTTTGTGTCGGCCACTAAGGTCGCTTAGCTTAGTCACACAGCTACCTCATTGCGCCTCTTTTTTTCTTTGCGTCATGTGCTGTTTGGGGAGTATTTTTTGGAAGGGCCATCCTGCCTGACACTGCAGTGCCACTCCTAGATGGGCCAGGTGTTTGTGTCGGCCACTTGGGTCGCTGAGCTTAGTCACACAGCTACCTCATTGCGCCTCTTTTTTTCTTTGCGTCATGTGCTGTTTGGGGAGTGTTTTTTGGAAGGGCCATCCTGCGTGACACTGCAGTGCCACTCCTAGATGGGCCAGGTGTTTGTGTCGGCCACTTGGGTCGCTGAGCTTAGTCATCCAGCGACCTCGGTGCAACTTTTAGGACTAAAAATAATATTGTGAGGTGTGAGGTGTTCAGAATAGACTGAAAATGAGTGGAAATTATGGTTATTGAGGTTAATAATACTTTGGGATCAAAATGACCCCCAAATTCTATGATTTAAGCTGTTTTTTAGGGTTTTTTGAAAAAACACCCGAATCCAAAACACACCCGAATCCGACAAAAAAAATTCGGTGAGGTTTTGCCAAAACGCGTTCGAACCCAAAACACGGCCGCGGAACCGAACCCAAAACCAAAACACAAAACCCGAAAAATTTCCGGTGCACATCACTAGTTCATAATAGACTGGAAATGAGTGGAAATTATGGTAATTGAGGTTAATAATACTATGGGATCAAAATGACCCCCAAATTCTATGATTTAAGCTGTTTTTTAGGTTTTTTTGAAAAAAAACACCCGAATTCAAAACACACCCGAATCCGACAAAAAATTTTCGGTGAGGTTTTGCCAAAACGCGTCCGAATCCAAAACACGGCCGCGGAACCGAATCCAAAACCAAAACACAAACCCAAAAAATGTCCGGTGCACATCACTAATTCAAATGATTGGGAGAGTGGCAAAAGAATGAATTGGTTCCTACCTACACCCTGGATTTTTGTGCTATCGCTGACAACTGAGGTCCTTTAATTAACTGGTTAAACGTGCTGCTGAATCTGAAAAGGGTTTCCTGAATGTCTACGGAAAGGAAATAATGGGCAGGCATTTCAATGGCATAAGGACTGACCTTAATGAAAGTTCACAGTTCCGATACATAATAGGCAGCCATGAGTTCAAACCAGACAAAACAAATTGAGCTACCAAATTCTAAGTTTCAGATTTCATAGTTGTAACGAGTTTATTCAGTAATATGCATGATTTTGCACTTAGGGGGTCATTAAGACTCCGCTGCAATAGTGGCTCGCAGCCAGGGACGGTGCTAGAGTGTTTGGCGCCCCCCTGCAAATGACAAATTTGCGCCCTCCCATCCACAGAAAAGGGACAGCATGTGCCGCAAAAAGGGGTGTGGTCACACAAGGAAGGGGCGTGGCCACAATGATACCCACAATTCAGATTACGCCACACAGTGTTACAATCTTATTCACATTACCCCACACCACATAGTAGTGTCCCTTATTCACGTTACATCACATAGTAGTGCCCCTTATACACGTTACACCGCACAGTACTACCCTTTATACACAATGCCCACAGTAGTGACCGTTATTAGAGGTGTAGCTAGGTGCCATGATGCCCAGACTAAGGGTATGTTTCAGCGCCCCTTGGCTATGTTGAATTGGGGGTATGTTACATTTGAAAAGAAAAATATATTTTAAAATCGTTGACAGGGCCAGTTCTAGACCTTGAGGAGCTCAGAGCAAAAGTTTCCTTTGGCATTAGCCATGCACAAATCAGGGACAGTGCGCGCCAAAGGCACAACCAAAAATATAGGGCCATGACCACAGAATAGTACCAATTCACATTACACCTCACAGTAGTGTCAGTTAGTCACATTACACCGCACAGTGGTGTCCGTTAGTCACATTACACTGCACAGTAGTGTCCATTAGTCACATTACATCACACAGTAGTACCCTTATACACGTTACACCACGTTATACACGTTACACACCACTGATTTGGAAGCAGGCTGGCGGGCAGCCCAGGCACGTTTAGGTTTGGGCTTAGCGGTTTTGGAAGTATGAGCCTGTTTCAGGTACGCCTGACCCTTTGCTTTACCTGGAGGTTGAAAGGAACGAAAGGAAGTACTCTTAATCCTTCGGGCCCGAAGGAGCAGTACTAGGTAGACATGCCGTCTTAGCTGAAGCTAAGTCAGCAACAATCTTGTTCAGATCCTCACCAAAAAGGATGTTCCCCTTATAAGGGAGCACCTCCAGGGTTTTCTTAGAGTCCAGATCCACAGACCAGGACCGTAACCAGAGAATCCGGTGAACCAGAATGGACGTAGTAGAGCCTTGGCCGCCAGAACACCGGCATCAGAAGCCGCCTCCTTAATGTAATGAGAGGCTGTGACAATATCCGAAAGACATTGTCTAGCATTATCAGAAAAATTGGACGGCAGCTCTGCTTCCACCTTCTGAGCCCACGCTTCAATAGCTTCTGCAGCCCAAGTAGTCTCAATAGTGGGCCGATGAACAGCTCCCGCAAGGGTATAAATAGCCTTTAAGCAACCCTCCACACGCTTATCCGTCGGTACCTTCAGAGAGGTGACGGTAGTTACAGGCAGAGCAGAGGACACCACCAGCCGAGCTACTTGCGAATCCACCGGCGGTGGCGTTTCCCAATTTTCACTTAACTCCGCAGCGAGGGTATAGCGAGCCAACATTTTCTTGTGAGGTGTGAATTTCTTTCCTGGATTTTCCCAGGATTCCTGACGTATGTCAACTAAGTGGTCAAAATGAGGTAAAACTAAGTTAGTAACCTTCTGACGTTTGAATCTATCAGGTTTCTTAGAGGTAACAACAGGTTCTGGGTCCTCACCAATTTGAAGAATCAGCCTGATAGCCTCTAATAGGTCAGGAGCATCCACCTGTGAAACAGATTCCCCATCAGAAGCATCTGGATCAGTGTCTGAGGGGTCAGTATACACACCATCGTCATCAGACGAAGTGTCTGAAACATGGGTGGATTGTGAGGAAGTAATGGCCCACTTAGAGGACCCCTTGGTCTTAGGCAGACGAGAGGGTTAGGTTTCTGTTTGTTCAATGAGTGATTAAATTTCTGTAACTGAGTGGACAGGAGATCTGCCCATGGCGTGTTAACCGCAGGGACAATATGAGGCAGAACTGGCACGTGAGGTCCCATAGGGGGCGTAAGTTTAGTTACTAGCGTATTTAGTAAAGTAGAGAAAGTAGCTTAAGGCGGGTCGTTTTGTACCCCCATTGCTACAGACCTACTGGGGGGTAGAGAACCCCCAGAACCTGAACCCTCCGCTGCTATATTTTCCTCCAATGTGTCTGTGACATCACCACCGCATATTGCGGGATCAGCCACAGAACCGTCGCCCCTTGAAGCTGACATAATATGAAAGTGTGAACCACGGGCAACACAGTACAATATCTGCAGTATAATACCTAACCAAGAACCCCCTGTGCAGCGTGAGAGCACAAACAGAGGATTCAGGAGGTATACAGTGACTGAAAATCACAGAGAAAAATACCCAATAAGTATATCCTGTGAAATACCTATATCAAACAATAACCCTGACGCACTTAGCCCCCCCTCAGGGTACAGAATATAGGGATAGCAGTCTGAGTGAGATACACAAAGCAGAAATCACACAGCAGCTATATACACACACACACACACACACACACACACACACACACACACACACACACACACACACACAGTCACATGTACAATGAAGAAATTATGACAAACAATAAAACTGCACTGCATTAGCAATACTAAGTAATACTAAGTAAAGCTAAATAGACTTATAGATATATCAATGCACAGTAAAGACTGGATGTATATCACAGGGTACTTGTACTACATAACCCCAAAGTAATGCACTGTTTCTTAATGAACACTGTCAAAAGACATGTAGAATACTTAAGTGTCCTGTAAAATGTACAGTGCTGATAATGCAGGCGGCTTTACAGAGGAGGCTTTGCCCATGCAGTCCCATAATCAGCTCAGCATGTAGTGATGGCGCCCAAACGCTGGCAGGGTGTGAGGGAGAGAGAGAGATGCAGCTCCAGGGAAGGAACATTTACTCTAAATGGCGCCGTGGGGCTGAGGGAGGGGCTACAGATCAGAGCCTTATCCCCTTGCTGGACTTCACCACCGGGTACTGTGGGCCATAATAAAATGGTTTATACAGAAAACCAAACTGTGCCCCTGCCCTGGTGGTCTAGTGGGGTCACTGTACTAACACAGTGGCCATGCCAGCGCACGCGGCCCGCCTCCTAATGGCCACGCTGGATCACGATTTACAGTGGGTCCCGCCTGGGGAACCCTCTTACCTCCTCCCTAGATGTGGCCAAGTGATCCCGGAGAGCTGCGGCGAGTGTGTGTACCTGACCAGAAGAACCGGAGCCCTCCACTATAAGTACCCGGCAACCAGGGTGCGGGAGTATACAGCGCTGCCGGGGGAGGTGATGGAGCTGCAGCATGAGATGTCAGAATGACATCTAGCACTAGGGGTGCCTATGCTGCAGGGTATCCGTTCAGATGGTCGACCATGTTATGGTCGACAGTCATTAGGTCGACCACTATTAGTCGACATTTACATGGTCGACATGGGCACATGGTCGACACATGAAAATGGTCGACACATGAAAAGGTCGACATGAGTTTTTTAACTTTTCTTTCTTTTGGGGAACTTTTCCATACTTTACGATCCACGTGGACTACGATTGTAACGGTAATCTGTGCCGAGCGAAGCGGTAGCGGAGCGAAGGCACCATGCGAGGTTATGCGGTGCACTAATTGGGGTTCCCAGTCACATTACGCAAAAAACGACACCAAAAAAAGTAAAAAAACTGTCGACATTTTCATGTGTCGACCATTTTCATGTGTCGACCATGTGTCCAAGTCGACCATGTCAATGTCGACCAATAGTGGTCGACCTAATGACTGTCGACCATAACATGGTCGACCATTCATACCGGAACCATGCTGCAGCCCTTGAAGTCTTCCTATCTTTTTTAAAAAAGCTCTTTTCAGGGCTGCTGGAGCAGCCCTGCCTGTTAGTGTCCTGCACTGCAGGCAAGGCCGGATTGGCCATGGTCTGTACCGGGGAGGTCCCCGGTGGGCCCAGTGGCGTGCGGGGCTGCTTCTCATATGTGGCTCCGCCCCCCCCTACGTGTCACCCTGCGTCGCGGCCGCCAGCAGCTCCAGCAGTTATAGGGAGCACAGCCCCTACCTTTGGAGGCGGAGGTCCACGCCGGCGTTTGGCAGGAGAGACTGTGCAGCAGCGGGTCCTGCAGCAGAGCCGGCCCCAGCCATAACACAAACTGGGGCCGACTTTGACTTCTGCTGGTGCTGGGCACAGTGGGGCAGATCCTTACTCCAGCGCCATCACCTCCTCTCCCGGGCTCCAGCCTGCAGCTTGCTATGGGGTTTTTAAAAAGGGGGCATGGCCAAGGGGGTCTGTGATTAGGCCATGCCCCCAACTTTGCCTGGGGTCAACTGATCGTCTGTGTGGCCCGTAGCCTTCCTGCCTCCCTCCGTGCTGTGGGGACCTGGAGGTAACATTTGACTTATATGTATGCATGCATGCATGTGTACATACATATATGGGCTTGTGTGGAGGGGTGGTGACTCCAGGGAACGGAGTGGGTGGGTGTGTGTGGTGAATGGGATGTAACAGAATGTGCGTGTAGTAACTTGGTGGGTAACAGGCTGTGTGTGTGTGGTGACTGGGATGTAATATGCTGTGTGTGTGTCTGTGAAGTGTCACCCCCCCACCCCCAGTGTTTTGTGAAGTGTCACCCCCCTCCTCAGTGTTCTGTGAAGTGTCACTCCCCTCCCCAGTGTTCTGTGAAGTGTCACCCCCCTCCCCAGTGTTCTTTGATGTGTCACCCCCCCTCCCCAGTGTTCTGTGAAGTGTCACCCCCCACCCCAGTGTTCTGTGAAATGTCACCCCCCCAGTGTTCTGTGAAGTGTCACCCCCCCCAGTATTCTGTGAAGTGTCACCCCCCCAGTGTTCTGTCATTGTGTCACCCCCCCAGTGTTCTGTCACTGTGTCACCCCCCCAGTGTTATGTTAGTGTCACCCCCCAGTGTTCTGTCACTGTGCCCCCCCCAGTGTAATGTTAGTGTCACCCCCCAGTGTTCCATCACTTTGTCACCCCCCACTGTGTTCTGTCACTTAGTCACCCCCCCAGTGTTCTGTCGCTTTGTCACCCCGCACTGTGTTCTGTCATAGTGTCACACCCACCTCTGTATGTTCTGTCTCAGTCACTGTGTCACCCCCCCCCCCTCTTCCTGTCTGTATTCTGTGTCTGTACAGGTCAGGGCTGTAATTAGGTGTGTGCCGATGGTGCTTTGCCCACAGCGCAAGTGCAGTGAAGGAGCACCGTCTGGCAGCACAGCCCTACCTACTACGGCTGTTTTGGTCAGTGATGGAGTAGTCAAATTTCTGCTGTCCGCCGGTGCCTGCCTTTGTAAGCGACGGGGAGCGCGCCATTTGGTGTTACCCGTCGTGCGGTAATTCTGGCTGTGAGCTCCACCGCCACCTCTGAAGTGGAGAGGGAGCGCTCCTTCAGCCACCAGGTCCCGTACAGGAGCCGCTGCTGCCTCTATTGATGCCACCAGGGAGACCCGCCGCCGCCACCTCTGAAGTGGAGAGAGAGAGCGCTCCTTCAGCCGCCTGGTCCCGTACAGGAGCCGCCGCTGCCTCTACTGTGATACCCGCCGCAGCCTGAGCACTGTAGAGGGGACTGTGAGCGCCAGTAAATGAGTGTCTGTGCCTGGTAGTCCTGGATGCCGCATCGCCCTAACAGGTGACTTGAGACACACACACACACTCACTCTCTGTTGCTGTAATATGTAACAAAGGGGGACTCTGCTGCTGTAATGTGTAAAACGGGACTCTGCTCCTGTAATGTGTAAAATGGGACTCTGCTGCTGTAATGTGTAAACTCTGCTGCTGTAATGTGTAAAATGGGACTCTGCTCCTGTAATGTGTAAAATAGTACTCTACGTGCCATACTGTGCAAAATACCTGCCTAATGTGTAAAAGGGGACTCTACCTGCCGTACTGTGTAAAAGGGGACTCTACCTGCCGTACTGTGTAAAAGGGGACTCTACCTGCCATACTGTGTAAAAGGAAGCTCTGCCTGCCTTACTGTGTAAAAGGGAGCTATGTGGACACGCCCCTTCCCCATAAAGCCACGCTCCTATTTTTTGGCGCGGGCCTACGGCGTGCATTGGCCCAGTTTTATATTTGGGGGGAGGGGGCGCTGATGCTGTTTTTTGCACACAACGCTAAAATGTCTAGTTACGGCACTGGTACAGGAGCCTCACCCCTCCACGTCATGCGGGTCAACCTGCCTCACAGGCACCATGCAGAAGCAATGCCTGGCATGCGCTGTCTCTTCGGGAGGGAGGGTGCAAATTTATAGTTTGCAGGGGGTCGCCGAACACCCTAGCACCGGCCCTGCCCCTATAAGTAAAGTCTAGATCTGCCACTGGTATAAGTCTACTCTGACCTCTGCCTGCACTGCGCTCCCGGCCACCACCAGACTGTAATGCCAGCCTGTCTGCAGGGAGGGGGAAAGAAGCTGGAAGAAATGGTGACATGGAGCCTGCCCTGATTGCAGCAGTCAGACAGATCTCCATGTACCACTATCAGGTACTGCAGTTTGCAGGACATTTTTTTTAAAGATTGAGAGCTGTAGTGCCAGTGTAACATGGAGATCTGGATGGAGGGGTGTAACAGTATGCAGAAGAGGAATACTCTCAGTTCAATTTCCTCCAGCCCACTTTGCCTGGCCATGAGAATTCTTTAGTGCAGCGCTGTAGTGTAGCCGCAGCTCCCACACAAATAGAAGGGACGGTGGGCAGGCGGCGCTAGACTTATACCCTTAGACCGCCTCCCGTAGTCCACCTCCAAAGGTGCCGCACTGCGGAGGGAATAAAGAGCTGGTGGCACACTGAGAGCAGGCACCACTGAGAGATGAGGCAAGTGAGGTGGGGGTGACATTTATCATGCGTAAAAGGGGCACTGCTTCCTTGGACATGTGTATAAGCAGCACTGCAACAATGGCCATTATTATGTGTATAAGCGGCACTGCTACCGTGGGCATTATGTGTATAAGCACCACTGCTACCGTGGGCATTATGTGTATAAGCAGCACTGCTACCGTGGGCATTATGTATACAAGCGGTACTGATACCATGCGAATTATGTGAATAAGCGCCACTGATACTGTGCCCATTATGTGTATAAGCGTACTGTTACTGTGGGCATTATTATGTGTTTAAGCGGCACTGCTACCGTGGGCGCAGGCACAGTTACTGTGGGCATTATTATGTGTTTAAGCGCCACTGCTACCGTTGACATTATGTGTTTATAAGTGGCACTGATACTGTGGTCATTATTATGTGAATAAGCGCCACTGATACTGTGCCCATTATGTGTTTAAGCGGCACTGTAGCTGTGGGCATTATTATGTGTTTAAGCGGCACTGCTACCGTGGGCGCAGGCACATTTACTGTGGGCATTATTATGTGTTTAAGCGGCACTGCTACCATTGACATTATGTGTTTATAAGTGGCACTGATACTGTTGTCATTATTATGTATATAAGCGGCACTGATACTGTGCCCATTATGTGTATAAGCGGCATTGATACCATGGCCATTATGTGTATAAACGGCACTGCTACCATTGGCATTATTATGTGTACAAACGGCACTGATGCCGTGGGTATTATTATGTACGTAAGCAGCACTGATACCGTTTCCATTATTATGTGTATAAGCGGCACTGTTACCTTGGGTATTATTATGTATATAAGCGGCACTGATACTGTGGGCATGTGTATAAGGGGCGTAACTATGTAGCATAGCGTGAATATGGGGCACTACTTTGTGGTGTAATATGAAATAGATGCACTATGGGGTCATTCCGAGTTGATCGCTCACCACGGATTTTCGCAGTGCAGCGATCATGTCAAAAAGGGGCTGATCTGCACATGCGTATGCACCGCAGTGCGCACGCGTGTTGTACGGGGTACAACAGCCGACGTGCGTTTGCACAGGATCTAGCGACGCTTTGAGTCGCACAGCCGATCGCAAGAAGATTAACAGGAAATGGGAGTTTCTGGGTGTCAACTGACCGTTTTCTGGGAGTGTTTGGAAAAACGCAGGCGTGGTCAGGCGTTTGCAGGGCGGGTATCTGACGTCAATACCACATCAGTCGTCGCAGCAATCATCGCACAGAATAAGTAATTACAGGGCTGGTCTTGTTTTGCACAAAATGTGCTTGCAGGCGCTCTGCTGCACAAGCGTTCGCACTCCTGCAAAGCGAAAATACACTCCCCCGTGGGCGGTGACTATGCATTTGCACGGCTGCTAAAACTAGCTAGCGAGAGCGATCAACTCAGAATGAGGTCCTATGTACAGTGTAATGACAATAAGGGGGAAATTCAAATGTTTGAAAAGTCGGTTGGGTGTCTGTCTATTAGATAGGAAAAAGCAGACACCCAACTTACTTTTCAAACAATTGAATATCCCCCTAAGAGTGTGCTACTGTGTTGCATAATTTGTATTGGGGGTACTATTGTGTGGCCACGCCCTTTCCATGTGATGCCGCGCACCTTTTTTGTGACACGCGCCTTCTGCGCGCACTGTTCCTTTAGACAGTATGGGGGTTAGGGCACAAATTGTAGTTTACGGGGGGGTGCCTAACACCCTACCATCGCCCCTGCCTCTGCTCAATGGGAGGGGAGTCGGTGTCGGGGGAAAATTAGTTCCACCACCTCTCCAGAACCACTTAAAGTCCTGGTAGGGACAGACAACACACAAAGAGGAGGGGAATGGGGAAGAAACTGGAGACAAGAAGGCTAACAGAAGGTGAAAGACAGACAGGTGATTGATAGATGAAGGCATACACACAGATAGGGAACAGACAGCATAAAGTGGAACAATTGGCAAAGCATGGGGAAGCGAATTGCTCAGAATTGTTCACCCAGTGGAGATGCAGTAAAGGTAGGGTCAGGTGGTACAGCAGTAAGCTGTGCCCCCTATTTAAACAGGGTGGCTGCATGCTTCCAATTTGGCTGTCCCATTGGCGCAGAAGCCCTGCATTAAGTGACTGGCCGAAGCTTGGCAGATAAAAGGGGAGAGAGGCAGAAACTGTGCAGAAGGAAAAAGGCAGAAGGTGGTCAGTGAATAGACAGAAGGAAACATGCATAAGGGAGAATGATATAGGTGTGAAAATGAGAAAAGAGAGGCTGGGAGAAACATGCAGGAGATGGACTGAGAGGGAGGAGGAGACGCACGCAGAAGATGGACTAAGAGAGCAAACATATTCAGAAGATGGACTTAGTAGGGGATATAAACTAAGGGGTTCATTCAATTCAACGCGGATTGGATAGCACCGGGCGGGAGCTTCTGGAGCTATTCAATGCAGCGCGATGCTAAGTCTGAGAATACACGTATTCCTGGACTAAATAAGGTGTTTAGTCGCGAAATTGGGCATTCTCCGACTAAACTGCCTCGCTGTTTGCACAGCGTTAGATCACAAAGCAGCATTGCTGACCTAGTTTTGTTGAATTTCGTCTCGCACCCTTAGAAGGGTGCAAGAAGAAATCCTCTAGTCAGGGACAGCATCGCTCTGAACTGAATAACACCAGGAGCTCCCTCCCAGCGCTATTCAATCCGCGTTAAACTGAATTGACCCCTTAGAAGCAGAGAAAAATTAAGGAGATGGACTGAGAGATGAGTGTGCAGAGAATTAAATGTCACCCCAGTTTTAATTTAACTACTCCTGCTACAACACAATACTTTCTAAACTATGTGTTAGGTCCAGCTAATTTGACATGCTCTGCTTTTTGTTGGTGTAACTTCGCCTACATTGAATTTTGAAGTAATCCCGCCTACTTTGGTATTGGCTCCGCCTGCAGTTGGTTTGGTGCCGCCCACATGAGGCCACTTCTAGAAACTTTTCCAGGGCCACTTTTGTTTCCCAATCCGTCCCTGACTGCAGGCACCAACTTACAAACTGAGCTCCTGTGCACGGAGGCGGGGTTATAGAGGAGGCGGCGCTGAGCATCTTGGGAACAGTCAAAGCTTTTAGCCTGTTGGTGCCTCGGATCAAGATCCTACTCTACACCCTCGATGTTATCCCTGTGGAACCCAGTGTACCCCGCTGCAGAAATATATGTATGTATGTATGTATATGTAGTGTTCTGGGGGGGAAAAATATTTATACTGTATACAATATTTCATTGTCATTTATTTTAAATCACACATTTCTTAGCAGTCATACACAGGACCTATTACACGGAAGGCAGACACCTTACTGATCAAGCTATTTGTTCCTGCGTAGCAAAGCTGCAGATTCTACTTATATGAAGCTATTTATAACTGTCAATTCCAAATCATTGCAACTAGGCAGATCTATGTAGCGTGCAGCCACACACTACATAGATCTTGCTCAGTCACTCACCATGCTGATTACATCTATTTTACGAGTGTCATACCCAGGATTAGAACCCACGACCCATTACACTGGAAGCAGGCACCTTACTGATGGATCTATTTGCTCTTGTATAGGAAGCATGAGAATTCTAACTAAATGAAGTTACGTGTAATTGTCAGAGAAGTAACTTCATTTAGTTAGAATTCTCATGCTTCCTATACAGGAGCAAGTAGCTCCATCAGTAAGGTGTCTGCTTCCAGTGTAATAGGTCGTGGGTTCTAATCACTTTTAAAATGTGACTTTTAAGGTGCAGGGATTAGTGGGGGAGAGGAGTCGGCCACAGAAGAGATAGCGGCGGCTGTCAATTCATTTTATTAAATGCTGTCGCTGAACACGGAACGGGAGGAGAGGTGCCCCCCTGCAGAGCAAGAGCCTAGCGGCAGCCGACTCCGTTGCCTCCCAGAGTTACGCCTCTGCTGGATAGGGTAGTCAGCGCCGTAACTAGGTGTGTGCTGAAGGGGCATTGCCCACAGCGCACACCTAGTTAGAGCGCATATTCCCCCTGGCTGCGCTCCCACTGCCCATCCCTGAGGAGGCGGCTCACTGATCGGCGGGTGATTGGGCAGGCGGCGGTCGCGGTCAGAGCCTCCGATCTGCGGCACTGCGCTCCTCCGACGGCTCTCTGTAGGTTGCCCTGGCAACCGAACAGCAGAGGCTCCAGCGCCACATAGAAGTTCAGGACAGCTGAGCGACGGCTCAGCTGTCCAATGGTGTTAAGGTGCAGCCTGCGGCTCAGTCATTGGCTGGGCACGCAGGCTGCAGGAAAGAAGAGTTTGTGGAGCCAGCCAGCAGAGTGCCACAAGCAGCTTGCCAGCTGCAGAGAAAAAAAAGTAAGCTAGCTGTATTTTTTTATTTTTTGTTTAAATCATCCTGCTGTTATAATGTTGTTTTTTTTATTATGCTGCGGTTTATAAAATTTTAATTTTTGGCTCTCTGTGTTGCTTTATGTGTGTGTCTATGTATGTAATGTGTGTGTGTGTATATATATATATATAGGTATGTTTATATGGGACGCTGTCTGCCGTAATGTGTAAAAAGGGGGGTGCTGTCTGCCGTAATGTGTAAAAAAGGGGACGCTGTCTGCCTGAATGTGTAATAAGGGGACGCTGTCTGCCGTAATGTATAAAGAGGGGACGCTGTCTGCCGTAATGTGTAAAAAGGGGACGCTGTCTGCTGTAATGTATAAAAAGGGGACACTGTCTGCCGTAATGTGTAAAAAGGGGAATCTGTCTGCCGTAATGTGAAAAAGCGGCTCTACCTGGTGTAGTGGCGCTACTGTGCGGCGTAATTTGAATAATGGAGACTACTGTGCACCATTATATGAATCGGTATTATTTTGTGGCCACACCCCTTTCCCTATATTTTTTTGCGCGCGCCTAAGGCGCGCACTGCCGCAGGTTTACGTTAAGGGGGGGCACCGATGCTGTTTCTTGCACACAGCGCCAAAATGTCTAGTTACGGCACTGAGGGTAGTAGCCACTTTAAGTATAATGAAGGTACAGAAATGCAAACTCGTAGTTCACGGACTCTCAAGCTGCGGATTGTGTAAACTCAGCAGTTCTGGGGAGCACACAAGTGGGGACATGCTGAAGTTTGACAGTAGTTGCTGACCACATGGATTCTGTATTACCTCACAGGGCCAGATTCTGTGGATCTTGGTTTAACAAATGGACAGGACATGCTTTAGCCACCTGGAGGTCAATTCACCCTGGCAAACTGATGGGCATCAATATCAAATCAGTATGTCAAGTTAGTATCTAAAAAAATCTGGAGATCTACTGTACTAGAGATTCGGTTTGGTTTTCCTGAAATACGAACACACCCGAACTTAGGGGTTCAGAGTCGAATCGAGTGCCAGCCTGGAATCACTTTGAGGTTCCAAATGGAACTGAGTCCAAGCTTGGGTCTATTGTCAGCTCGGAAATCAGATTTTAAAAAAAGAACTCTGGTTTTGAATTGCATGTAAACAGGTTCAAATTAGATGATTTTAGCAGTTTTATAAATTTTTAACAAAATCTGAACCAAAACATTTGAGGGTGGTTTTGCCAAAACCAAAACACGATGATGAATTAGGACCAAAACCAAGACACGGGGGTCCCTGCACACCTTTAGTATTTACTAAGCATCAGATGTTAATCAGATGTTAATAGAAATCCGACGTTGAGGTACATCAGTTTTCGCTAGCTAAAAGCCCATTGGATTTGGCATTTCTGCTAGAATCCAATGGCCGCTACAAAACCAATGACCATTTCCCCGTATTTTTGTATTGGTTTAAACATAGCACATGCTATTTTGACATAAAAAAAACCATTTCCCTGTAGTCTTGCGTCCTTGTCCTGGTGGCTACTTATTATTTCTGGCTTGTCAGTCTACTGTATATTTGTATGTGCCATTGGTAAGCTTGTGTTGGGTGTAGTGTCTTGGGTCCTATATATAAGCAAATGATTTGGGCAATTCTGCGTTTCACAGATAATTGTTTAAAAATATTGGCCCTCATTCCGAGTTGTTCGCTCGCTAGCTGCTTTTAGCAGCATTGAACACGCTAGGCCACCGCCCTCTGGGAGTGTATCTTAGCTTAGCAGAATTGCGAACGAAAGATTAGCAGAACTGCTAATAAATAATTCTTTGCAGTTTCTGAGTAGCTCCAGACCTACTCACAGATTGCGATCTGCTCAGTCCGTTTAGTTCCTGGTTTGATGTCACAAACACGCCCTGCGTTCGGCCAGCCACTCCCCCGTTTCTCCAGACACTCCCGCGTTTTTCCCTGACACGCCTGCGTTTTTTAGCACACTCCCGGAAAACGCTCAGTTACCACCCAGGAACTCCCCTTTCCTGTCAATCGCTCACCGATCAGCAGAGCGACTGAAAAGCGCAGCAGAATCCACAGCAAATCTACTAAGTTTTTAGTTAAATAACTAAGCGCATGCGCCCTGCGTGCCTTGCGCATGCGCATTTTGCAACAAATCGCAGCATAGCGAAAATCGGCAACGAGAGAACAACTCGGAATGACCCCCATTGTCAATTACCAATTACCAAGTACTTACTGACAAGTATTCAGAATCGGTAAATCAGGTTGTCCAACATGTTGACTTTTACCAACAAACCAGGGTTGTAGTTTGCTAGTCCATGGTGATGATCAGCCAATTTGCAGACTGTTACTAGTAAACTTTACTTGTAAAATGGGTACTATCTTGATTCCCAGATCTCTTTGGATGAAAAAAATTTGCAAATCACTGAAAATATCGGCAATGTATAGACACATATTGGTGGATTGGTGAATTGTTAAAAAATGCAGAATGTTAATTGTTTGGGGGGGGGGGTTTGTTTGTTTTTTTTTATTGCTGATGAATGGGCCCCATTACTGTGGGTTTTATTGATCCAAGTTTTTTTTCTTTGTTTGTCTTGTCTGTCTTATTTGTTCATATAGATGGTTAGAGGAGAAGGAGCAGAGAGGAAGAGAGTGACCTATGGGTAGGGGAGGTGGAATCTGAGTCAGAGGAGGAGTGGGACCCATGGATAGGGGTGTGGAATCTGAGTCATAGGGGGAGAGGGACCCATGGATAGGGGTGTGGAATCTGAGTCAGAGGGGGAGAGGGAACCAAGGAAAACCAAATCTTGATGGAATGTCCTCTTCTCATTTGAACCCTAGACAATTTGCTTGTCCCAAATTATAAAGTGCTTTTTGGGAGGCGGACAGCAAAGACCTCAGTGAAGACGGAGAGGCAGTTATAGGCTGTTACAGCCAGTGGTGCAAGTAGACATTTTTTCTTAGTGGTACTGATAGTAAAAAAGGGCGTGGGCACGTGTCATGAGGAGGCGTGGCCACATAAAACTAAGAGAGTAGCTACATGACAATAGGGGCATGGCCACATTATGCCCCACACTGTAATGCCCATTACACATTATGCCAAACACCATAATGCTGATTACACATTATGCCACGCACAGTAATGCCCATTACACATTATGCCAGACACCGTAACACCCATTACACATTTTGGCACACACCATAATGCCCATTACACATTATGCCACACACCGTAATGCCTTACATATTATACCACACACCGTAATGCCTATTAAATATTATGCCACACACAGTTATGCCAGTACACCATTTTATGTCCCACACACCAAAATGCCCCATATAAATTATGCCCCAGTGGTGGGCTGATGGTATTACCATATTTCTAAATGGTACTTCGTACCACCCCGTACCACCCTACTTTCAGCACTGGTTACAGAACAAACTGTGAATACTGTGGGCCATTTCTAGCAGACTCTTAAACACTTAGAGGATTAGGGGTAGGGGTAGGGTTTAGGGTTAGGGATAGCGGGGAAATACTTACTGAAACTCATGAGGTTCAGATGATTGCCCTAGAAGTGATGGTCACATAACTGCTGGCACCCTGAAGGCGCCACTGGAGCTGCGGCAGCCACCAGGAGGTAAGCCACCGCTGGGCCACCAAGACAAAATTAGAATGTTGACATTTCATCACTGTCTACATTATGAATGCAGACGCGTCAATGTCGACATTATGACCATGTTGACATTTTGTACCCAATACTTTTAATAGATGGTGCGATCAGTTTTGTCTGCTGAAACATGAAGCTGGCCAAAAATTACCCCCATCCCCTCCCAAAATATACAAATCACAGACTGCTGCACAAATTGGCAAACAAAGCTGATGCAATTTGTTGTGCGTCACACATGTAGTACAATAAAAATCGCTACAGTAGCTGTACTGTTGTTTCTGTGATAGACACAAGACAGCTATAGTTTGTGTCTCTTACATCTCTGGAGAGGGGTGTCCCCACTCCTGGTACATAAACCCAAATGTCAACAAAGGGTAAATGATACTGACACATTCATGACCCAATGCCTTGTGGATGTGGTGGCCACATTAAACACAGTCAACCATTATGCTGATGTGAGAGTGGTGGTGTGGTGCAGTGCCTGCTGCCGTGCAGGTGTAGACTCACTACTTACCAGGCAGGGCTGGCTCTTGCCCTAGTGGCGCCCCGGGGGAAAATAGGGGTGTGGCTTAATACGGGGGCGTGGTCAGTTACGCCCCCATTTGTGCCCCTGTAGAGTAGCGCCGCTGAAAGATTAAAAAAAAAAAAAAGAACACTTACTATCCCCGCTCCTGATTCCCGACCGCTGCAGACCTCTGCCGGCGCCGCTCCTCTCCTCGGATCTATGGGATAGACGTCATGACGTCTCTCCCATAGCACAGCATAGACACTAGAGGTCAATTATGACCCCTAGCGTCTGTGCCAGTCCCACAATGCTGTGCAGTGCGCGATGACGTCATCGTGCACCGCACAGCAAAGGTCCTCTCCTCTAAGGGAAACTAGATGGGTAGCGTCTAGTTCCCTTCACAGCGGAGGACACAGCAGGGGGCACAGTAGCGGATCTTGCCATGGTGCGGCGCCCTCCGGAAGGCGGCGCCCCGGGCAAAAGTCCTGTTTGCCCGTGGCAAGATCCGCTACTGTTACCAGGCACCGCACTCTCTCACCTTCAGGTCACGGAATCTTCAACGGACCTGGAAACTACACTTGGACCCGGACACGGCGATCTCCATCAAGGAGCTGACGACGGATGAGCTAGGAAGAAAAGTGAACCAATTAAGGGGTATCAACTCTTCTTCCACCGGAAAAGAGGATACCCCAGGGGTGGCAGTGACCTTCACCGGTTGGGTAAAAGGTAATTACAGGCACAAAGCCTCAGCCACCCAATTTTCACCTACCAGCGCTCTCACACTGAGGTGTACACTGAACCTCGCACAGCCGTGCAAGGTCCACCGAACTGGCGCTCAGGGGACAGACGGACAGAGGGACAGACAGACACAGATGATGCTCACCATTGCCAATCTTGTACTGTGATCTTCCTCTTCTTCACTTACAGGTCCCTGTAAGGAGATAAGAACCACGCTACCATGCAGGGCCTAACTCTATCCTGGTGTAACACCACTACACTAACTACAAGAGCAGAGCCCTCAAACTAACTCTGTGTGTGGTGCAACAAAACTAAACACAACAATTCTACAACTTGCTCCGCCCTGCACATAACCAACATTCACTGAAACAGTACAAGTTTAAACAGTGCTTAAATCCCTACCTACAGCTGGCCAGCCCTTCCTTGTCCCTGGATGCTATTATGGCTATGAGTGTGGAGCTGGAATGCTCCTCCACACAGGGGAAAAACTACTTTGATATTACTGGGGGAGGGGGGCACCGTACAGCCTACCCACCTCCCCATACACAAATTTACCAGGGGCTCACTGGTGATCTGGTCCTATTGCCCAGATCACTTATTTCACTAGGGGTGGCACTTATGAACTGGGCCTAGCGCCCCCTAACTGCACACAGGCCAGAGGCCTGACTTCACCCACAGGCCTAGCGCCCGCCTAACATACGGGTGACCTGGGCCTAATGCCCAGGGTCACCTTATATACCTGACATGGTGGGGGGGGGGGGTTACTGGAACTAGGGCCTAATGCCCTCTACTGGTCCCTACAGTCCTAGTGCCTGATTAAGGACACGGGCCTAGTGCCCGCCTATCATGCCCCACAGGCCTAAGGCCTGGATGTACCCACAGACCTAGTGCCTGAACCCTGATGGTCTAGGGAGGAGGGGTGGGTGAAGAGCTCCCTCCCCGAGGGCCTACCTGTACCGGTGGGAGAGGTACCACGGGGGAGCTTCGTCAGCTCTTTTCCTTTCCACCCCTGGTGTCCTATCCGGTCGTCAGCTTCACTCTTCATTATGGGCCAGCGGGTGGTGCCGCCGCCTCTTCTGTGCATCCAGCTACCACTGGACATTTTCTCCGCTGACGCCCGCATCTTCAGGCCTCTTCTGCGGCCTCAGGAACAGCTTCCACGGCGTCTTCTGGAGCCGCCTGTCCTCTTCTTGCGCTCCCCGGCGGTGTCTTCTTTTCTCCAGGTCCCGGCGGCGTATGACATCAGACGCCGGGGCCTATGATGCGGCGCTCGTTAATTGGCTCGTCAGAGCCGCCCGTGATTGACCGGCGCTCTGCAAGCTGTGATTGGCTCGCGGAGGACGCCAGATTTGAAATGCCGCGGCTGGTGCTTCTCATTGGCTGCCAAATTGGTGACAAGTTTAAAGCGCCGCTCTGCTGCCCGTCGCCACTGCACAACCAGCGCTGGGGACAGACAAGCTGCCCCAGCGCTGTCCACAGCCTGGAACTGCAGGGGACACAGATCCCCTGCACTCTCCTGGCTTGATGTGCCCTGCAATACAGGGCACATCCCCACACTTATCTGCTACTTGGTCAAATTTACATTTACATTTATCCCAGTCAGAGGGATCTACATCATAAGTACATAGAGACTGACTGACAGAACAATGCAAAACTAAAGACGTATAATCATCCTATCCCTGGTGCAAAAGATCCATTGAAAAACAGACATATTTATGCTTATGCACAACTCTGCATAGCCCGCGATTCCGTTGATATGCCCACACTGAACTCTGCCTACATGAGAACGTGTTACAACCCAGTTATGCCGCTACTGTTGCAAGTTTAGGTGCGCTTGGTTTACATATGACTCTGCATCACCCCAGTTTTTTTTACCCTTAGTCTCGGAGTATGGGGGTCATTCCGACCCGTTCGCACGCTGCTATTTTTCGCAGCGGTGCGAACGGGTCGGTTTTGTGCATGTGCGGCGGCCACAATGCGCAGGCGCGTCGTTGCCCAGCGACGGCCGTCGCTGGGCAACAACAAGAAGGACGAAGAAAGCAATCGCTGCTGCGATCGCAAGAAGATTTACCGCAGGAAGGCGTTCCGTGGCTGTAACTCAGCGTTTTCTGGGAGTGGTGAGTCCAACGCAGGCGTGTCCAGGCATTTGCAAGGCGGGTGTCTGACGTCAATTCTGGGACCAGACAGGCTGAAAGCTACTCAGAAACTGCACAAAATGTTTTTGCATAGCATGGCTGCACAAGCGTTCACAGCCTTGCTATGCAAAACATCCCTCCCCCATAGGCGGCATCTAGTTGATCGCAATGGCAGCAAAAAGTTGCTATGTGCGATCAACTCGGAATGACCCCCTATGTGCAGGTCAAACACAACAAGGATACGCCCCATGCTCAACTCCGCATTAACCTCTTTTTAATACATACCTACTCCGTATGATTCCTGAATTTTGGGTGGGTCCCTCAGAAGTGTAGGTGGTCCTCCTGTAGCCCGTCCACTTCCTACTAGAGTGGGTGGAACCATGAATATAAAACTAAATTCATGGAGCCTTAGTAAGGGGGTGCGGCCAATATGATGATATTCGATGAGAATCACATCATTTTTGACTCAGCTCCCTCTTCTGGGGCCTGTGATTCACCAGATTACAGGGCAGTGCGTAATGACTCAAAGCTGCCCCCAACAGATGACAGATGCACCTCCCCTCCCGACTCTTCCTAGAGGAGAGAAATAAAATTCTTCAAGTATGCCCTTATTGTATTCACTTTACTTTTTTTTTCTTTTCTTTTTTTTAACCGTTACCATTACTTGGTTATTCTGAGCAGCAGTAGTACCAAAATAATACATTTCAGTCAGCTACATTTTTGGCAGATTAACCAAAAGGGCAGAAGTTAAAAAAAATACATTTATTGGCTAATTGATGGCTAGAACTGCTAGGTTCTTTCAGATAATTTCTTCAGATAAATATAGCCTATGATTTTGACGCCATTTTCTCATCTGTTGAAGGTATCTCTGTGGTTCTAAAAAGTCATGAACAAACATTAATTTCTGTGTTTATGATGTCTATGATCCAGTGGTACATACCACAAACTGCAAGCTTTGCATGTTATAATTTACTCTAAAATAAAGTTTGCAGGATGCGGAGGGATTTTTTTTTTAAGGCTGCAAAGTGCAGTTGTAAAAGTAATTGCTTCAACCACTTGGAAATGTAATGTGACCAAAGTACATTATAGATATTTGTCTGTATTTAATCCCTCATATAAAATATTATATTTCAAAGACTGACTGGAAAACATAAGCAAACACATGGAGCATGAAAAAGAAATGAAATGCTTTACCCTGGAACCTCTAGTTCTAATAAAATCACCTGGTCACATAATGGGTTTGCTATGATATGTTGACAGTCATAATATCAACATGGTTATAATGTCAACATGAGGATGTCGACATTGACCATATTGACACTCATCAAGTAGACACTGATGAAATGTTTACATTAGAATTATGACATATTGGGCCAGATGCATCATCGCTTGGAAAGTGATAAAATGGAGAGCGAAAAAGTACCAGCCAATCAGCTCCTAACTGTCATTTTTCAAACTGCCTTTGATATGGCACTTAGGAGCTGATTGGCTGGTACTTTTTCACTCTCCATTTTATCACTTTCCAAGCGATGATGCATCTAGCCCATTGTCTCTGGTGGCCCAGTGATGACTTACCTGCACCTGACAGCTGCAGTGGCATCTACTGGTTCCCGGCGGTCACATGAGTGTGACTTCCAGAGCAGACATCTGATAGAGATAAGTAATCGCCTCCTATCAGTAATCCCTATCCCTCTCTGTACTGCCTAACTAACCCTCCCGTCCCACAGCCTAACCCTAATGTTGACATTCTGAGAATGTCAACATGTTTCCTGCATCATTGACATCAACAATGACATAGTAACTGTCAACAGGGGTGTAACAAGGGTGGCTCCAGTGGGGCACAAGCTCCAGGTGCCAGAAACGTTAGAAGGCACCCTGGCTGCTGCTGTAGCACCACACTCTGCCTCTCAAGCAGCTGCAATATCTCTCTCTGCCTCTCAAGCTGCTGCAGAGCAGCAATTTCTGCCCTCAGGCAATTCTGGGATATTATTTTCATTGAGGCATAGGTATTATTTTCACTGAGGTATTGGGGGGATATCAAGTCTTTGGGGCATTATTTTCATTAAGGGATTGGGGGGTTGTGAGGTCAGGTCAGTCGGGGCATATATACTGTTTTTAATTAAGTACATTGAGTACTATTGGAGAAAGAGCGCTATAGAAAAAATTATTATTGTTAATTAATTTGAATTAAACAAGTAAATAGTTTAATACAGATACTTTCATAGTGGCTCTACTGTGGTGTAATGTTTATAAGGGGCTCTACCATGGCATAACATGTATAAGGTGCTCTACTATGGTGTAACATTTATAAGAGACTCTACTGTGGCATAATGTGTATAAGTGGCTCTACTGTGGTGTAATGTGTATAAGCAGCTCTATTGTTGTGTTACGTGTATAAGCAGCTCTAGTGTGTGGCATAATGTGTATAAGCGGCTCTACTGCGTGGCGTAACTTGTATAAGTGGCTCTACTGTGGCATAACTTGTATAAGCAGCTCTATTATGTGGCATAACTTATATAAGTGGATTTACTGTGGTGTAACATGTATAAGGTACTCTACCATGGTGTGACATTTATAAGGGACTCTACTGTGGCATAATGTGTATAAGTGGCTCTACTGTGGTGTAACGTGTATAAACAGCTCTACTGTTGCGTAACATGTATAAGCAGCTCTACTGTGTGGCATAATGTGTATATGCGGCTCTACTGCGTGGCGTAACTTGTATAAGTGGCTCTACTGTGGCATAACTTGTATAAGCAGCTGTATTGTGTGGCATAACTTGTATAAGTGACTCTACTGTGGTGTACCGTGTACAAGCAGCTCTACTGTGGTGTAACATGTATAAATGACTCTACTGTGTGGTGTAACATGCATAAGGGGTACTACTGTGTAGTGTAATGTGAATAACAGACACTAGTGTGCGGTGTAATGTGAATTGATGCTACTATGTGGCCACACCCCTTCCCATGAAGCCACACCCCTATATTTTCATTGCATGCCTATGGCACGCACTGTCCATATTTTAAATATGGAGGCACCCAAAGGAAACTTTCGCATTACTGAGCTCCACAAGGTCTAGAACCTGCCCTGTTACCAGTTTAGGATTTCTAAATATTTTTTATTTTTAAATGTAACCTGCCACAACATGTTGGCCATGCCCCCAATTCAGTACAGGGGAGGGGGATGCTCAAAACATACCATTGCTCCTGGCACCATGGCACCTAGCTACACCTTTGACTGTCAACATTGTGGTATTAAAATTATGAATGTTTGACACTGTTATTGTCGGCCTAATGACGACATCCCAAATAATAGGCCCTCATTCCGAGTTGATCGCTCGCTGCCATTTTTTGCAGCGCAGCGATCAGGTTACTACTACGCATGCGTATGCACCGCAATGCGCACGTGTGTCGTATGGGTACAAACAGCAATGCTTCTAGTGAAGAATTCATTCGCACAGCCGATCACAAAGAGATTGACAGGAAGAGGGCGTTTATGGGTGTCAACTGACCGTTTTCTGGGAGTGGTAGGGAAAACGCAGGCGTGTCCAGGCGGGTGTCTGACGTCAATTCCGGGACCGGACAGGCTGAAGTGATCGCAAGGGCTGAGTAAGTTCAGACCTACTCTGAAACTGCAAAAAACTTTTTCGGACCACTCGGCTGCACATGCGATCGCACACTTGCGGCGACTATGCGTTTGCACGGCTGCAAAAGGAAGCTAGTCAGCGATCAACTCGGAATGAGGGCCAAAATGTCTGATTGTGAGTTGCATGCAAACCCGAATGCCGCCACGTCTGGTGATCATACTGCGCATGTGTCGCAGGCTGCATATGTATCCTGTAAAGAAAAAATGGGAGCGCATATACAATTGGAAAATAAAAAATAATTTATTTAATACACACACACATATATATATATATATATATAGCAGTCGTTTTGCGGGCGGCACTCATGCAGACTCAGCTACGATGTTAAGTCAAGTCACTTTAATAAAGCCAACATGTTTCGGGGACCAAGCCCCGTCCTCAGGGCCAGACAAGATATAAAATCATTGATGCCGAACCCAAACGATTAAGAGGTGGAGATAGGAGCAAAGCCCTCCTACAGAGAGAGGCAAGATGGATACATCGGCTGAACACCATAGCGCCGAAGGGTCTCAATGAGCATCTTCCCCTCAACTGCTTCCTTTAAATCTCTGTGCTGTACTGTGTCTATTAACAATAGTTCTGACTACTCAGGGTTAATCTAATGCATTCTGTCTTCTAGTTATGTCTATTACCTAAAATGTGGGGTGCTTATTCAAGTATAACTACTGATTTTCAAATATTTCTCCCACGATGGGTGGATTCTGCTTATGTGAATTATGTATGTATTATGTTTTTAGTACAGTTAACTAGAGATGAGCGGGTTCGGTTCCTCGGAATCCGAACCCGCCCGAACTTCATGTTTTTTTACACGGGTCCGAGCGACTCGGATCTTCCCGCCTTGCTCGGTTAACCCGAGCGCGCCCGAACGTCATCATCCCGCTGTCGGATTCTCGCGAGGCTCGAATTCTATCGCGAGACTCGGATTCTATATAAGGAGCCGCGCGTCACCGCCATTTTCACACGTGCATTGAGATTGATAGGGAGAGGACGTGGCTGGCGTCCTCTCCGTTTATAGAGAAGAGAGTGAGACTAGAGTAGAGAGAGACACAGTATTTACTTTAGTAATTTTGGGGAGCATTAGGAGGAGTACTACTACTTGCTGAAGTGATAGTGTGACTGTATATCTGACTTGTGGGGGAGACAGTGGGGAGCAGTTAGAGTCTGAGAGCAGGAGTACATATTTTAACGTACAGTGCACACTTTTGCTGCCAGAGTGCCACACTGCCATTGTGACCACACTGACCACCAGTATATATATTGTGATTGTCTGCTTAGGAGTACTACTTGCAAGTTGCTGATAGTGTGACCAGTGACCTGACCACCAGTTTAATTAATCACCACCAGTTTAATATATACATATAAATATATAATTGTATATAATATATATATAATTGTATACCACCTACCCGTGTTTTTTTTTTTTTTCTTTCTTCTTGATACATACTACTATAGTAGCTTACTGTAGCAGTCTGCGGTGCTGCTGAGCTGACAGTGTCCAGCAGGTCCGTCATCAGTCATTACATAATAAATATATATACCTGTCCGGCTGCAGTACTAGTGATATTATATATATATATATATTAATTTCATCTCATTATCATCCAGTCTATATTAGCAGCAGACACAGTACGGTAGTCCACGGCTGTAGCTACCTCTGTGTCGGCAGTCGCTGGTCCATCCATAATTGTATACCACCTACCCGTGTTTTTTTTTTCTTTCTTTCTTCTTGATACATACTACTATAGTAGCTTACTGTAGCAGTCTGCGGTGCTGCTGAGCTGACAGTGTCCAGCAGGTCCGTCATCAGTCATTACATAATAAATATATATACCTGTCCGGCTGCAGTACTAGTGATATTATATATATATATATATTAATTTCATCTCATTATCATCCAGTCTATATTAGCAGCAGACACAGTACGGTAGTCCACGGCTGTAGCTACCTCTGTGTCGGCAGTCGCTGGTCCATCCATAATTGTATACCACCTACCCGTGTTTTTTTTTTTTCTTTCTTCTTGATACATACTACTATAGTAGCTTACTGTAGCAGTCTGTGGTGCTGCTGAGCTGACAGTGTCCAGCAGGTCCGTCATCAGTCATTACATAATAAATATATATACCTGTCCGGCTGCAGTACTAGTGATATTATATATATATATATTAATTTCATCTCATTATCATCCAGTCTATATTAGCAGCAGACACAGTACGGTAGTCCACGGCTGTAGCTACCTCTGTGTCGGCAGTCGCTGGTCCATCCATAATTGTATACCACCTACCCGTGGTTTTTTTTTTTCTTTCTTCTTGATACATACTACTATAGTAGCTTACTGTAGCAGTCTGCGGTGCTGCTGAGCTGACAGTGTCCAGCAGGTCCGTCATCAGTCATTACATAATAACTATATATACCTGTCCGGCTGCAGTACTAGTGATATTATATATATATATATATATATTAATTTCATCTCATTATCATCCAGTCTATATTAGCAGCAGACACAGTACGGTAGTCCACGGCTGTAGCTACCTCTGTGTCGGCAGTCGCTGGTCCATCCATAATTGTATACCACCTACCCGTGGTTTTTTTTTTTTCTTTCTTCTTGATACATACTACTATAATAGCTTACTGTAGCAGTCTGCGGTGCTGCTGAGCTGACAGTGTCCAGCAGGTCCGTCATCAGTCATTACATAATAAATATATATACCTGTCCGGCTGCAGTACTAGTGATATTATATATATATATATATATATTAATTTCATCTCATTATCATCCAGTCTATATTAACAGCAGACACAGTACGGTAGTCCACGGCTGTAGCTACCTCTGTGTCGGCAGTCGCTGGTCCATCCATAAGTATACTAGTATCCATCCATCTCCATTGTTTACCTGAGGTGCCTTTTAGTTGTGCCTATTAAAATATGGAGAACAAAAATGTTGAGGTTCCAAAATTAGGGAAAGATCAAGATCCACTTCCACCTCGTGCTGAAGCTGCTGCCACTAGTCATGGCCGAGACGATTAAATGCCAGCAACGTCGTCTGCCAAGGCCGATGCCCAATGTCATAGTACAGAGCATGTAAAATCCAAAACACCAAATATCAGTAAAAAAAGGACTCCAAAATCTAAAATAAAATTGTCGGAGGAGAAGCGTAAACTTGCCAATATGCCATTTACCACATGGAGTGGCAAGGAACGGCTGAGGCCCTGGCCTATGTTCATGGCTAGTGGTTCAGCTTCACATGAGGATGGAAGCACTCAGCCTCTCGCTAGAAAAATGAAAAGACTCAAGCTGGCAAAAGCACCGCAAAGAACTGTGCGTTCTTCGAAATCCCAAATCCACAAGGAGAGTCCAATTGTGTCGGTTGCGATGCCTGACCTTCCCAACACTGGACGTGAAGAGCATGCGCCTTCCACCATTTGCACGCCCCCTGCAAGTGCTGGAAGGAGCACCCGCAGTCCAGTTCCTGATAGTCAGATTGAAGATGTCAGTGTTGAAGTACACCAGGATGAGGAGGATATGGGTGTTGCTGGAGCTGGGGAGGAAATTGACAAGGAGGATTCTGATGGTGAGGTGGTTTGTTTAAGTCAGGCACCCGGGGAGACATCTGTTGTCCGTGGGAGGAATAGGGCCGTTGACATGCCTGGTGAAAATACCAAAAAAATCAGCTCTTCGGTGTGGAAGTATTTCACCAGAAATGCGGACAACATTTGTCAAGCCGTGTGTTGCCTTTGTCAAGCTGTAATAAGTAGGGGTAAGGACGTTAACCACCTCGGAACATCCTCCCTTATACGTCACCTGCAGCGCATTCATAATAAGTCAGTGACAAGTTCAAAAACTTTGGGCGACAGCGGAAGCAGTCCACTGACCAGTAAATCCCTTCCTCTTGTAACCAAGCTCACGCAAACCACCCCACCAACTCCCTCAGTGTCAATTTCCTCCTTCCCCAGGAATGCCAATAGTCCTGCAGGCCATGTCACTGGCAATTCTGACGAGTCCTCTCCTGCCTGGGATTCCTCCGATGCATCCTTGCGTGTAACGCCTACTGCTGCTGGCGCTGCTGTTGTTGCTGCTGGGAGTCGATGGTCATCCCAGAGGGGAAGTCGTAAGCCCACTTTTACTACTTCCACCAAGCAATTGACTGTCCAACAGTCCTTTGCGAGGAAGATGAAATATCACAGCAGTCATCCTGTTGCAAAGCGGATAACTGAGGCCTTGACAACTATGTTGGTGTTAGACGTGCGTCCGGTATCCGCCGTTAGTTCACAGGGAACTAGACAATTTCTTGAGGTAGTGTGCCCCCGTTACCAAATACCATCTAGGTTCCACTTCTCTAGGCAGGCGATACCGAGAATGTACACGGACGTCAGAAAAAGACTCACCAGTGTCCTAAAAAATGCAGTTGTACCCAATGTCCACTTAACCACGGACATGTGGACAAGTGGAGCAGGGCAGGGTCAGGACTATATGACTGTGACAGCCCTCTGGGTAGATGTATGGACTCCCGCCGCAAGAACAGCAGCGGCGGCACCAGTAGCATCATCTCGCAAACGCCAACTCTTTCCTAGGCAGGCTACGCTTTGTATCACCGGTTTCCAGAATACGCACACAGCTGAAAACCTCTTACGGCAACTGAGGAAGATCATCGAGGAATGGCTTACCCCAATTGGACTCTCCTGTGGATTTGTGGCATCGGACAACGCCAGCAATATTGTGTGTGCATTAAATATGGGCAAATTCCAGCACGTCCCATGTTTTGCACATACCTTGAATTTGGTGGTGCAGAATTTTTAAAAAAACGACAGGGGCGTGCAAGAGATGCTGTCGGTGGCCAGAAGAATTGCGGGACACTTTCGGCGTACAGGCACCACGTACAGAAGACTGGAGCACCACCAAAAAGGCCTGAACCTGCCCTGCCATCATCTGAAGCAAGAAGTGGTAACGAGGTGGAATTCAACCCTATATATGCTTCAGAGGTTGGAGGAGCAGCAAAAGGCCATTCAAGCCTATACAATTGAGCACGATATAGGAGGTGGAATGTACCTGTCTCAAGCGCAGTGGAGAATGATTTCAACGTTGTGCAAGGTTCTGCAACCTTTTGAACTTGCCACACGTGAAGTCAGTTCAGACACTGCCAGCCTGAGTCAGGTCATTCCCCTCATCAGGCTTTTGCAGAAGAAGCTGGAGGCATTGAAGGAGGAGCTAAAAGGGAGCGATTCCGCTAGGCATGTGGGACTTGTGGATGGAGCCCTTAATTCGCTTAACAAGGATTCACGGGTGGTCAATCTGTTGAAATCAGAGCACTACATTTTGGCCACCGTGCTCGATCCTAGATTTAAAACCTACCTTGGATCTCTCTTTCCGGCAGACACAAGTCTGCTGGGGTTCAAAGACCTGCTGGTGACAAAATTGTCAAGTCAAGCGGAACGCGACCTGTCAACATCTCCTCCTTCACATTCTCCCGCAACTGGGGGTGCGAGGAAAAGGCTCAGAATTCCGAGCCCACCCGCTGGCGGTGATGCAGGGCAGTCTGGAGCGACTGCTGATGCTGACATCTGGTTCGGACTGAAGGACCTGACAACGATTACGGACATGTCGTCTACTGTCACTGCATATGATTCTCTCCCCATTGAAAGAATGGTGGAGGATTATATGAGTGACCGCATCCAAGTAGGCACGTCAGACAGTCCGTACTTATACTGGCAGGAAAAAGAGGCAATTTGGAGGCCCTTGCACAAACTGGCTTTATTCTACCTAAGTTGCCCTCCCACAAGTGTGTACTCCGAAAGAGTGTTTAGTGCCGCCGCTCACCTTGTCAGCAATCGGCGTACGAGGTTACTTCCAGAAAATGTGGAGAAGATGATGTTCATTAAAATGAATTATAATCAATTCCTCCGTGGAGACATTGACCAGCAGCAATTGCCTCCACAAAGTACACAGGGAGCTGAGATGGTGGATTCCAGTGGGGACGAATTGATAATCTGTGAGGAGCGGGATGTACACGGTGATATATCGGAGGATGATGATGAGGTGGACATCTTGCCTCTGTAGAGCCAGTTTGTGCAAGGAGAGATTAATTGCTTCTTTTTCGGTGGGGGTCCAAACCAACCCGTCATTTCAGTCACAGTCGTGTGGCAGACCCTGTCACTGAAATGATGGGTTGGTTAAAGTGTGCATGTCCTGTTTATACAACATAAGGGTGGGTGGGAGGGCCCAAGGACAATTCCATCTGGCACCTCTTTTTTCTTTCATTTTTATTTGCGTCATGTGCTGTTTGGGGAGTGTTTTTTGGAAGGGCCATCCTGCGTGACACTGCAGTGACACTCCTAGATGGGCCAGGTGTTTGTGTAGGCCACTAGGGTCGCTTATCTTACTCACACAGCTACCTCATTGCGCCTCTTTTTTTCTTTGCGTCATGTGCTGTTTGGGGAGTGTTTTTTGGAAGGGCCATCCTGCGTGACACTGCAGTGCCACTCCTAGATGGGCCAGGTGTTTGTGTCGGCCACTAGGGTCGCTTAGCTTACTCACACAGCTACCTCATTGCGCCTCTTTTTTTCTTCTTTGCGTCATGTGCTGTTTGGGGAGTGTTTTTTGGAAGGGCCATCCTGCGTGACACTGCAGTGCCACTCCTAGATGGGCCAGGTGTTTGTGTCGGCCACTAGGGTCGCTTAGCTTACTCACACAGCTACCTCATTGCGCCTCTTATTTTCTTCTTTGCGTCATGTGCTGTTTGGGGAGTGTTTTTTGGAAGGGCCATCCTGCGTGACACTGCAGTGCCACTCCTAGATGGGCCAGGTGTTTGTGTCGGCCACTAGGGTCGCTTATCTTACTCACACAGCTACCTCATTGCGCCTCTTTTTTTCTTTGCGTCATGTGCTGTTTGGGGAGTGTTTTTTGGAAGGGCCATCCTGCGTGACACTGCAGTGCCACTCCTAGATGGGCCAGGTGTTTGTGTCGGCCACTAGGGTCGCTTATCTTACTCACACAGCTACTTCATTGCGCCTCTTTTTTTCTTTGCGTCATGTGCTGTTTGGGGAGTGTTTTTTGGAAGGGCCATCCTGCGTGACACTGCAGTGCCACTCCTAGATGGGCCAGGTGTTTGTGTCGGCCACTAGGGTCGCTTAGCTTAGTCATCCAGCGACCTCGGTGCAAATTTTAGGACTAAAAATAATATTGTGAGGTGTGAGGTATTCAGAATAGACTGAAAATGAGTGGAAATTATGGTTTTTGAGGTTAATAATACTTTGGGATCAAAATTACCCCCAAATTCTATGCTTTAAGCTGTTTTTTAGTGTTTTTTGAAAAAAACACCCGAATCCAAAACACACCCGAATCCGACAAAAAAAATTCGGTGAGGTTTTGCCAAAACGCGGTCGAACCCAAAACACGGCCGCGGAACCGTTCCCAAAACCAAAACACAAAACCCGCAAAAATTTAAAGTGCACATCTCTACAGTTAACCCCTCATTGTCCGCTGTGTAACTTAGATTATCAGTTTCTGGAGTGGGTAGGTATATTCCTGATGAACAGTGTGCTCACATAATCATTTGTTTTTGTTTCACTGGTTGCTAGGTTACCGTCCGAGCGGCCGGGCGCACAGGAAGTGCGCGGCGCTATTGAGTGTCGTCAGTGGACCCGGCGCCCGTGACGATGGCCTGGCTGCACGAGGTGGGGTGAGTAGCTATTTAAGTGTTCATTGTTTGTCATGTTCTTATCCTGATGACGATAGTAAAATATCGAAACGTTGAAAGTTGAACCAGTGACCGTTGTGTCCAGTTTGTTTTGAACTTAAAGCCTGAGAGTGCCGCTGCCTTTTTTCCATATATATATATATATATATATATATATACATATATATATACATATATATATATACACATATATATATATATATATATATAAAGATAGAGGGTCCACACTCACGTTTGAATATAAACAGTGCTGGGGTGACATCCAATGAGAGAAAATTTCCACTCCAATATATATTATATTTCTCTTACGTCCTAGAGGATGCTGGGGACTCCGTAAGGACCATGGGGTATAGACGGGCTCCACAGGAGACATGGGCACTCTAAGACCTTTTAATGGGCGTGAGCTGGCTCCTCCCTCTATGACCCTCCTCCAGACCTCAGTTAGATTCTGTGCCCAGAGGAGACTGGTCACAAACTAGGGGAGCTCTACTGAGTTTCTCTAGAAAAGACTTTTGTTAGGTTTTTTATTTTCAGGGAGCACTGCTGCCAACAGGCTCCCTGCTTCGTGGGACTGAGGGGAGAGAAGCAGACCTACTTTACTGATAGGCTCTGCTTCTTAGGCTACTGGACACCATTAGCTCCAGAGGGTCGGAACACAGGTGTCGTCCTCGCTGTTCGTCCCAGAGCCGCGCCGCCGTCCTCCTCGCAGAGCCGGAAGATAGAAGCCGGATTAGTATAGGAAGCAAGAAGACTTCAAAGGCGGCAGAAGACTTCAGATCTTCACGAGGTACCGCGCAGCGGTCACACTGCGCGCCATTGCTCCCACGCACACAACGGCACAGCAAGGGTGCAGGGCGCAGGGAGGGCGCCCTGGACAGCAATTTTTACCTCATATATAGACTGGCACAAGTATAGATACTGCTGAGGCAGTATATAAAGCCCCGCCAGTATAAAGAAACAGCGGGACCGAAGCCCGCCATCGAGGGGGCGGAGCTTGTTTTTCTCCACAGCTTGCTGCAGAGAAGCTGCTCCCGGACTCTTCCCCTGCTGTACACAAGTAACAGGGTGCAAAACGAGGAGGGGGGGGCACATTCATTTGGTGCAAAATGTATTATTATAAAAGCGCTTACTAGTCTGGGACTTTGTTTCAGAACCACAGGGCGCTGGGTGTGAGCTCGCATACTTTCTCTCTGTCTCTCCAAACTGCCTTATTGTGGGTCTGTCCCCATATCCATATATCCCAGTGTGTGTGGGGTGTCAGTACGTGTGTGTCGACATGTCTGAAGCGGAAGGCTCTTCTAGGGAGGATGCAGAGCAGATGGTAGTATTGTCTCCGGAGGCACCGCCGACAGCTAATTGGGTTGACATGTGGAATGTTTTTAATGCGAATGTGGCTTTTTTACATAAGAGATTGGACAAAGCAGAGTCCAGATGCCAACCAAGGAGTCACTCCATGGCTCTTACTGTGTCACAAGACCCTTCAGGGTCCCAAAAACGCCCCTTTACCCAGATAGCAGACACTGATACCGACACGGATTCTGACTCCAGTGTCGACTATGATGAAGCAAAGTTGCACCCAAGGGTGGCAAAGAGTATTCAATACATGATTATTGCGATAAAAGATGTATTACATATCACAGAGGACCCGTCTGTATGTTTAAGGGGAAGAAACCTGAGGTAACATTTCCCCCATCACATGAGCTGAACGCTTTATTTGAAAAGGCTTGGGAAACTCCAGACAAGAGACTGCAGATTCCCAAGAGAATTGTAATGGCGTATCCTTTCCCCTCAAGCCCTGCTCAGACCGGCGGTATCGTCGGCATGGGTGGGGAGCGCAATTGCAGCATGGGCAGATAACTTGTCATCTGACATGGACATCCTCGATAAAGACAGTGTTTTGTTGACATTAGGTCATATAAAGGACGCAGCGTTATATATGAGGGAGGCTGCGAGAGATATTGGGCTCTTGGGTTCAAGAGCAAATGCCATGGCAATTTCAGCTAGGAGGTCACTGTGGACCCGCCAATGGACTAGGGATGCTGACTCCAAGAGACTTATGGAGGCTTTACCTTACAAGGATGAAGTTCTGTTTGGGGAAGCCCTTGCGGACCTGGTTTCCACAGCTACCGCGGGTAAGTCTTCTTTTCTGCCTTACATTCCCCCACAGCAAAAGAAAACACCTCAATACCAGATGCAGTCCTTTCGGTCTCATAAATTCAGAAAGGGGCGCGGTTCATCCTTCCTCGCCAGAGGTAGAGGTAGGGGGAAAAGAACACCAGCTTCGGCTAGTTCCCAGGAACAAAAGTCCTCCCCGACCTCTACCAAATCCCCCGCATGACGCTGGGGCCCCGCTGCGGGAGTCCGCACCGGTGGGGGCACGTCTTCAGCTCTTCGGCCAGGTCTGGGTTCATTCCGACTTGGATCCTTGGGTGATAGGAATTGTGTCCCAAGGATACAAACTGGAGTTCGAAGACAAGAGAAAATGCCAGGCGCTATGATTTAAACAAGTGCGTAAGCAGCTCTCTCAGGGGCAATTGGTATTTCGCCCCTAATAAGGAAACAGAAAAAACGAAAAAATGAGAAAGCGCTATTCACATTTGATGTGGATTTTATTTTTCCTTAATAATCAATTTTTGCTAAAAGCACATTCAAATGCCGGCCGGCAATGCACAAACAATAATGATAAAAAATATATATATATTACAATCAACTAAGTAATAATCACACTGATTATGGATAAAATCTTTCACCTATATATTATAAGCACAATGATTCTAAATTCTAATCTGTTTTATATTAAGACAGAAATTTACATGCATACAATTAATCCACCTGTTTGTCTTCTCATGTAAATATCTTATTGCTGTTTGGTCTGACACTTTATAGACATGTGTCTCTATAGCAAAATTAGACCACACTTATGTCCATGGATCCCGGGTTAATAGAGTGCATATATTCCCAATGGATACGACCAATCCTATGGTGGACTGATTCGGAGATATTAAGTGTGGTTCATGGATAAAGTTAATGCATGTATGATGAATATGTCACTGTGTATATGATAATTGAAAATACCGTGAAATAGCCTCTGTTTAGGCACAAAGATGGTAATGCTCCTCCTGGCTGATGCTCCACAAAAGCCTTTTCGTTAGGGTTGAGCGGCTTTTATCCGCAGTGTGCTCCGTTCTCCTCCCGGCCGGTGAGCACTAACCTCGGCCTTATCCGGAGTCCATGAACGGGTGATGTTGAAGGATTTTTTCCCCCTTTCCAAAGGAACTGTGCTCCGTTTTCCTCCCAGCCGGTACGCACTCCCCTCGGCCTTGTCAGTGTCACTGAGGAAGCCGCCGATACCTGCAAGTAGGCGGAGAAACGCGTATGTCAGCATCTCCGGTCACATTGTATTGTAGACCGAGCCCACCAGCCAGCCAGCTCAGCACAGTCTCTGTGGAGAGGAGAAACCTTTCACCTTTACCTGCTCACGGACTCCTGACAAGGCCGAGGGGAGTGCGTACCGGCCGGGAGGAAAACGGAGCACAGTTCCTTTGGAAAGGGGGAAAAAATCCTTCAACATCACCCGTTCATGGACTCCGGATAAGGCCGAGGTTAGTGCTCACCGGCCGGGAGGAGAACGGAGCACACTGCGGATAAAAGCCGCTCAACCCTAACGAAAAGGCTTTTGTGGAGCATCAGCCAGGAGGAGCATTACCATCTTTGTGCCTAAACAGAGGCTATTTCACGGTATTTTCAATTATCATATACACAGTGACATATTCATCATACATGCATTAACTTTATCCATGAACCACACTTAATATCTCCGAATCAGTCCACCATAGGATTGGTCGTATCCATTGGGAATATATGCACTCTATTAACCCGGGATCCATGGGCATAAGTGTGGTCTAATTTTGCTATAGAGACACATGTCTATAAAGTGTCAGACCAAACAGCAATAAGATATTTACATGAGAAGACAAACAGGTGGATTAATTGTATGCATGTAAATTTCTGTCTTAATATAAAACAGATTAGAATTTAGAATCATTGTGCTTATAATATATAGGTGAAAGATTTTATCCATAATCAGTGTGATTATTACTTAGTTGATTGTAATATATATATATTTTTTATCATTATTGTTTGTGCATTGCCGGCCGGCATTTGAATGTGCTTTTAGCAAAAATTGATTATTAAGGAAAAATAAAATCCACATCAAATGTGAATAGCGCTTTCTCATTTTTTCGTTTTTTCTTTTTTTTTTGGAGTTCGAAGAGGTGCCTCCACGTCGATTTTTCAAATCGGCCTTGCCAGCTTCTCTCTCAGAGAGAGCAATAGTTTCGGCGGCTATACAAAAGCTGTGTCAACAGCAAGTGATTATCCAGGTTCCCCAGTTGCAACAGGGAAAGGGGTTCTATTCAACCCTGTTTGTGGTCCCGAAGCCGGACGGTTCGGTCAGACCGATTCTGAACCTAAAATCCCTAAATCTATATTTGAAGAGATTCAAATTCAAAATGGAATCTCTCCGGGCAGTGATCTCCAGCCTGGAAAGGGGGGATTTTATGGTGTCACTAGACATAAAGGATGCATACCTTCATGTCCCCATATAGCCTCCTCATCAGGCGTTCCTGAGATTTGATGTACAGGATTGTCATTACCAGTTTCAGACGTTGCCGTTTGGGCTTTCCACGGCCCCGAGAATTTTCACCAAGGTAATGGCAGAAATGATGGTACTCCTGTGCAAGCAGGGTGTCAAAATTATCCCGTACTTGGACGATCTCCTGATAAAACCGAGATCAAGAGAACAATTACTGAAGAGCGTGGCTCTCTCTCTGAGGGTGCTACATCAACACGGCTGGCTTCTAAATTTGCCAAAGTTGCAGTTGGTCCCGACAACTCGGCTGTCGTTTTTGGGCATGATTCCGGACATGGAATGGCAGAGGGTTTTTCTCCCAGTGGAAAAAGCTCTGGAACTCCAGAACATGGTCAGGGTTCTGCTGAAACCAAAAAGAGTGTCGATTCATCAATGCACTCGAGTGTTGGGAAAGATGGTGGCGGTCTATGAGGCCATTCCGTTTGGCAGGTTCCATGCAAGAACTTTTCAGCGGGACCTACTGAGCAAGTGGTCAGGGTCCCATCTCCAAATGCATCAGATGTTAAGGGCCAGGATTTCTCTCCTGTGGTGGCTCCAGAGTGCTCACCTTCTAGAGGGTCGCAGGTTTGGAATTCAAGATTGGGTTCTCGTGACCACGGACGCGAGCCTCCGGGGTTGGGGAGAAGTCACACAGGGGAAAAACTTTCAGGGAATATGGTCAAGCCAGGAGGCTTGTCTGCTGGAATTAAGGGCCATATACAACGGCCTGAGACAGGCGGAGCATCTCCTTCGCAACCTACCCGTTCTGATCCAGTCAGACAATATCACAGCTGTGGGGCATGTAAACCGCCAGGGCGGAACAAGGAGCAGAGCAGCAATGGCGGAGGCCACCAGGATTCTTCGCTGGGCAGAAAATCATGTAAGCGCTCTGTCCGCGGTATTCATTTTGGGAGTGGACAACTGGGAAGCAGACTTCCTCAGCAGACACGATCTCCATCCAGGAGAGTGGGGACTTCATCAAGAGGTCTTTGCAGAAGTGACAAGTTGTTGGGGACTCCCTCAAATAGTCATGATGGCGTCACGCCTCAACAAGAAGCTTTGGACATATTGTTCCAGGGCAAGGGACCCTCAGGCAATAGCAGTGGACGCGCTAGTAACACAGTGGGTGTATCAAGCGGTCTATGTGTTACCTCCGCTGCCGCTCATCTCAAAAATATTGAGAATCATAAGGAGAACAAAAGTTCAGACGATACTCATTGTCCCAGATTGGCCTCGAAGGGCCTGGTATCCAGATCTTCAGGAAATGATCACAGAAGATCCTTGGCCTCTTCCTCTCAGAGAGGACTTGTTACAACAGGGGCCGTGTGTGTTCCAAGACTTACCGCGATTACGTTTGACGGCATGGCGGTTGAACACCAGATCCTAGCTAGGAAAGGTATTCCAGGGTAAGTCATCCCTACTCTACTTAAAGCTAGGAAGGAAGTAATGGCGAAGCACTATCACCGTATCTGGAGGAAGTATGTGTCTTGGTGTGAATCCAAGAATGCTCCTACGGAAGAATTCCAGCTGGGTCGGTTTCTCCATTTTCTACAGTCAGGAGTGGATATGGGCCTAAAGTTAGGTTCCATTAAGGTGCAGATTTCGGTCTTATCAATATTCTTTCAGAAGGAATTGGCCTCTCTTCCAGAAGTACAGACTTTTGTGAAAGGAGTACTGCACATCCAACCTCCTTTTGTGCCCCTGTGGCACCCTGGGACCTGAACGTGGTGTTGCAGTTCCTTAAATCACATTGGTTTGAACCACTTCAAACTGTTGAGTTAAAATTTCTCACGTGGAAAGTGGTCATGTTATTGGCCTTGGCATCTGCAAGGCGTGTGTCAGAATTGGCGGCCTTGTCCCACAAGAGCCCCTATCTGATTTTCCATGTGGATAGAGCAGAATTGAGAACTCGTCCACAATTTCTACCTAAGGTGGTTTCGTCGTTTCACATGAACCAACCTATTGTAGTGCCGGTGGCTACGGATGTCTTGGAGGATTCCAAGTCCCTTGATGTAGTCAGGGCTTTAAAAATCTATGTAGCCAGAACGGCTCGTATTAGGAAAACAGAGGCTCTGTTTGTCCTATATGCGGCCAACAAGGTTGGCGCTCCTGCTTCCAAGCAGACTATTGCACGCTGGATCTGTAACACGATTCAGCAGGCTCATTCTACGGCAGGATTGCCGTTACCAAAATCGGTGAAGGCCCATTCCACTAGGAAGGTGGGCTCTTCTTGGGCGGCTGCCCAAGATGTCTCAGCATTACAGCTTTGCCGAGCAGCTACTTGGTCGGGTTCAAACACTTCTGCAAAATTCTATAAGTTTGATACCCTGGCTGATGAGGACCTCCTGTTTGCTCAATCGGTGCTGCAGAGTCATCCGCACTCTCCCGCCCGGTATGGAGCTTTGGTATAAACCCCATGGTCCTTACAGAGTCCCCAGCATCCTCTAGGACGTAAGAGAAAATAAGATTTTAAACCTACCGGTAAATCTTTTTCTCCTAGCCGTAGAGGATGCTGGGCGCCCGTCCCAGTGCAGAATAAATCTGCAGTACTTGTACATAGTTACTGCTGTAGTTACACGAGAGTTGTGTACGGTTGAGATCAGTCTGTTGCTGATTTCTGTTGTTCATGCTGTTAACTGGTTTAGTTATATACCATGTTATACGGTGTGTTTGTGGTGTGGGCTGGTATGTATCTCACCCTTAATTAACAAAATCCTTTTCCTCGAAATGTCCGTCTCCTCTGGGCACAGTTCTATAACTGAGGTCTGGAGGAGGGGCATAGAGGGAGGAGCCAGCTCACGCCCATTAAAAGGTCTTAGAGTGCCCATGTCTCCTGCGGAGCCCGTCTATACTCCATGGTCCTTACGGAGTCCCCAGCATCCTCTACGGACTAGGAGAAAAAGATTTACCGGTAGGTTTAAAATCTTATTATATATATATATATAAACCCCATATATTGTGGATTCTAGCTAAAAAGTTCCCAATGCTTGACACATCCTAGGAGGATTTAACACAGTTCTTATGATCCGGTCATTAGCTGTGGAACAGTCACAGTCCCATTGAATATTTTTCTGTGTTCACTGTGATTTATTTATTCAAATCTCCACAAGCTAACAGGCATATACATTGCAGCGTATCCCTTTGTATTAAGATGATTTGCATGTGCTCACTGCTGCTTGAGTTCCGTAGCAATAAACTCCCAAGTATGCAGTGCAGCGGTGGATAGAAAGCATGTACCTCTCTGGATCCGAATAACGCAAGGAAGGAAGACAGCTGACGGTAATCACTATCCACGGCTTCCCGGAGAGCCCGTGCTCGGAGTTCCGTAAGTGGCAATAATCTGGTACAGCGGTTCACAGGAGCAGGTGAGGGAGAAGCGCAGCTGTAGGTTGGCAGTAGGACAAGTACCGGATCAGCTGTGTGAGCTCCACAGGGATAACCTTTACGCGTTTCTCCGCTGTCACAGTATAGAGGTTTCCTCAGAAGGTTTAGTTAGGTGTCAAGCTTGTGTAGTATTTAAATGCTCAGTTAGCCAATCCACAAAGGCCAGTCATTAACAACTACAGGTGTATACATCAATTTAAAAACAGGTGCTCAATTTAGAATACATAACATAGTGCTCAGTAGTATTCATTTAGTTTAAACGTTATGGTGGAATATAACATCAATGCCACTTACAAAGGTGGACCACTATTATTTATAAATCTTATCTTTCAATACTTTACAATTTTTTACACATATATCTCAATGAATAGTTTGTTGATACAAAGAGACATCACCACAATCGACGTTCCATAATAAATAGTTTTAACTTGAACTACCAAAAAAACCCTCAATGTTAAATGTGGAGAAACAGTGGTGCAACAGACTAATGCTAGGGATTAGTATGCAATAAGGCCTGAGTTCTAGTCCAACTCATGACCAGGTAATAGTATTATTATTTAGTATTAGCCGATTTGTTTTTTATTTTAATCTAGTATAGTGTTTATTAAACAATATATTCATCAGTACTATATATACTATTTTGTAGAAGCACAAATGTGTGCTAATATATAGTAGAGTCAGTGAATTTTGGATCATTATTAGCACATTTAGTTAAACCCTGTGTACGCACCTGTGCACATACACAGACATGTGCATGCACATACATGCATAGAAACACACGCAGAGGCGTAACTAGGGGTTTTGGAGCCCAGGGCAAGATCAATAATGGCGCCCCCCCAAAAAAATAAAAAATAATAATAAATAAATAATAATAATACAAAAGGAAAGTATGTGCGCACACCAATGGCGCGCACTGAAAAAAAAAATGGCCAGAAGGGGGCTTGGACACTGAAAATGGGATGTGCCAACATAACACGCCAGCTGTTTCAGATCATACTGGGAACATTCTTTTCAATTCCACATGCACCTTACCATCATCATCTCCTGCACAAATAGGTGTCATTGTATATAAAGATGTCAGGGTGTGTATGTATAGATGTAGGTGCAGTGGTCAAAGTGTAATTTTTGAAGGGGGGTATGAAAAAGTGAAGGTTGCAATGATGCGCGCGCTCTTGAAAAGGGGGCTTGGCCACTCAGAAGGGGGTGTGGCCTTCAGTGTAGTAGGACCCCTTATACTTTCTAGTACTGGTGCTCCTTTCACATTATAACACATGGTAGGAGCCAAAATTCACATTATAGAGTGAGGGGATCCTACCCCCTTAATTAAAAAGGCTTGTGGGGCACTGTGGTGAGGGGAGCCTACCCCCTTAATTGACTAATTGCAGAGTTTAGCAGTTGAAGGGTTGCAGCGATTTCTCACCCCAAGCTGCGGCGCTTCTGCCACCTCCGACACTCCACATCTTCGGCACCACCCGGGATGCAGAGCACCACACCTGGGATGTACCCTTTTCAGTGTGGTCTGCTGCGCTCCGAAGGGGGATCTTCTCTCCTGCTGCAGGATCCCGATCTGCGCCATCCTCCCCGCTGTTCCGTGCCGTCTCCTTTAAGCCAGCCGGTGTCTTCTGCCGGTGCTCCCATCACTGGTCAGTCTCCTCCCTTGCTGCAGGGTCCCTGGTCCACCGAAGGTTGGATGTCCTTCCCCGGTCCTGCGGCTTGCTGGTCTCCTCTTCTGCGGCGTCTTCTCCACTCAGCGTGGGCGGCTCTGGTTGCTCCGGTGACAGGTGCAGGCGTGAGTCCTCCAGGGCCTCCTGCCTCCTTCCTAAGTGCTGCTGCTGTCTGCTAATTAAAATATAATATATACTTCCTGTCTTTGGAGAAGTGCCGCCACTTTGACATTTTATATATATATATATATATATATATGGCTGTAGTTGGGATTCAGTGAGGTTGCACTTGTTCCTGTAAAAAGGAATAGTTTCGTTCAGGATTTGAAATTTTCCTAAGTTCTCTGTTTGGTGACATGTATAAACAGAGGTAGACTATAAGGTTCCACCATTCTTGATTGAAAATAGGGAACGTAACATCATCTAATTTCAACCAAATTTATATATATTTTTTTGAAGTCTATCTAGATATTATATTTATCGAATTGAATATGTGATTGGATGTAATCATTGGATATTCTAAACCTTTCTAATCAATGGTAATCACTCCTACTATAAGAACTGATTCCAAACCCCTGATGAAGTCCTAACGGACGAAACGCGTTGGGTTTTGCAACGTCTGGTTAACAAAGTCCTTATCACAAACATCTGGTTGGAGATACATCCATTTCGAGTTCTGACTGTGATCACCTGGCTGTAAAATCCTCACATCCAACTGTAATTTATGTATAAGATTGTAATATTGTTTTATATGAATTTTTAGAAGGTTGTGTCAATAACGAACGCTTAGGATAAATATCGTTTGTTTCTGTACAATAAAAACTTTTAATTATTGTCATACAAAAGGCATATTGGCTCCCACGAGAATCCATTTCTATTTATATATATATATATATATATATATATATATACATATATATATATCTCGAAGTGGTGGCACTTATACACACACACACACACACACACACACACACACACACACACAGTTATAGAACACATACACTTATACACACACACATAGAACACATACACAAACACAGGAAATACACAATTATACACAAACACACTGAACACATATACACACAGATAGAAAATATACTTAGACTGTCAGTGTCACCACCACTATGTCCTCCTCCAGCAGTCCTAGGGGTTCCAGTCCTGTACAGTCAGCAGCAGCGCAGGGCATGCGGGAAGGGAGGGAAGGACGCACGGTGTGACGTGCTGATGTCACACCACAAGGAAATGACGGCAGGTGAGCTGGGCTGTGCGGCCAGCCACCCACAACGGACTCTGAGTCAGAGTCTGGCGGCGCAGCAGGAGGAGGTGCCCTGGGCAGCGATCCGCTCATCTCTATCAGTGTACAACAGCAGCACACAGACAGCGATGATCGGATCGCAGAGGAGACGTGGGGGTGGGGTGCCGGACCATTGAGCAATAGTAGTCTGCTGGGCCTGCTTGACCCCCCTTAGTTACGCTTCTGGTCATCACTCAGCACACCATCACCTCCCCCTGGTCGTCACTCAGCACACCATCACCTCCCCTGCGTCGTCACTCAGCACACCATCACCTCCCCTGCGTCGTCACTCAGCACACCATCACCTCCCCCTGCGTCGTCACTCAGCACACCATCACCTCCCCATGCATCGTCGCTCAGCACACCAACACCATCACCTCCCTCTGCGTCGTCACTTAGCACACCATCACGTCCCCCTGCGTCGTCACTCAGCACACCATCACCTCCCCCTGCGTTGTCACTCAGCACACCATCACCTCCCCCTGCATTGTCACTCAGCACACCATCACCTCCCCCTGCGTCGTCATTCAGACATTCAGCACACCATCACCTCCCCCTGCATCGTCATTCACCACACCATCACCTCCCCCTGCGTCGTCATTCAGCACACCATCACCTCCCCCTGTGTCATCATTCAGCATATGCCATCGCACTCTGTGTCTCTGTGTGTGTCCCATGCGCTAGGAGCCCATGCTGCTGCTGTCAGGGAGACTGCACCGCACCTGAGCGTTCTGTGCTGGCATTCTGACAGAGAGGGCAGGATGTATTAAACGAGCTCCCCTGCGATGTTGAATGGAGATACTCAAACTGCTGGCGGGGAGGGGGCATGGGGACTCACTGCTGGCCGGGAGGGGGCATGGGGACACACTGCTGGCCAGGAGGGGGCATGGAGACACACACTGCTGATGGGGGGAGGGGGACATGGAGACACTCTGGTGTGGGGAGGGGGACATGGAGACACACACACACTGCTGATGGGGGGAGGCATGGAGACACACACTGCTGATGGGGGGAGGGGGTCATGGAGACACACACACACTGCTGATGGGGGGGGCATGGAGACACTCAGGGACACACACACTCACACACACACACACACACACACACACAGACAGAGGTGCCCTCACCTTTGGTAACTTGTTGCCTCCAGCAGCTCCTCACTCCTCTTCCACGCTGCCAGCCAGGGCCCAGGAGAAGAGCAGCAGAGCTGCAGAAGATCCCGATGTAGCCCCGCCCCCTAATCGGTTCAGATGAGCCTGTGCTGGGCTCCACCAATCTGGGCTCAGCACATGCTCCTCTGACCCCCACTGTCAGCAGATTACTCTCTGCTGCTGCTGCTGCTGCTCCTCACACACAGCAGGCAGGCACCCGCCGCTAGCAGCAGCACATTAATGGAGGCAGGGGCGGGCTAGCAGGTACGATGTCCTGGCCGGCGGTGCTCCCTTCTACAGGGCACCTGCCACGGTGCCCAGGGCACGTGCCCTGCTCGACCCCCCTTAGTTACGCCTCTGAACACACGCCCGTGCATGCATCCATAACCAAGGCATTATCGGGGAGTACACAGATATACATAAATTTTTATTCCAACCTACTTACACTATATATATATATATAGAGAGAGAGAGAGAGAGAGAGAGAGTCCTTACAGCAGCTCTCAAGACACAATAACAGTAGCACTCATGTGGATATCAACGTTTCAAACCTTTAATGGTTTTTCATCAGGATACATAATCAAACAAACATAAGTGACTTACCTATATACCCGCCACCATACACGTGGGGACCCGCTCATTCAGATATTGCAACAATGAAGCTCTAATCCTGTCATACAAACTTTAAGTATGGTAAGATATTTCTTAATGTAATAAATTGGGATAGATGAAACACCTTTGCTAAGTATGTGACTCATGCAATGAATCCTGGAACTATGCACAGTACGGAAGCCTTGCAATGTTACATATACAGGTTGAGTATCCCATATCCAAATATTCCGAAATACTGAATTTTTTGAGCGAGAGTGAGATAGTGAAACCTTTGTTTTTTGATGACTCAATGTACACAAACTTTGTTTAATACACAAAGTTATTAAATATATTGTATTAAATGACCTTCAGGCTGTGTGTATAAGGTGTATATGAAACATAAATGAATTGTGTGAATGTACACACACTTTGTTTAATGCACGAAGTTATAAAAAATTATTGGCTAAAATTACCTTCAGGCTGTGTGTATAAGGTGTATATGTAACATAAATGCATTCTGTGCTTAGATTTAGGTCCCATCACCATGATCTCTCATTATGGTATGCAATTATTCCAAAATACGGAAAAATCCCATATCCAAAATACCTCTGGTCCCAAGCATTTTGGATAAGGGATACTCAACCTATATTACCTAAACACAGAGAGAGATAATTGGGGATATGTTTTAAAATGACAGCATATATAGAGTCATGTGCAGACATATAAATGAATCTCTCATTTATAGTGTCAGTCCACAGTAATAAATTGCCTTATTACACTGTATTAGATTATATCTGCTCAGTGAATCACGGTAATATTTAAAGCCCACTGGTCATATTTATGGTGTATTGCAGAGAGATATTCAGTAAGTATGTGGAGAAGGTAAGTTGATATCTCCTGTATAATGTCATTAAACAGTAATGGGCTATCTTGCTGCACTGTATTGAATTGGAATCACAGCATTTTATATCCACTATCTGTGCTTGTGATACATCGTTCTTGATACAAACAGATACTTGATAGATATACAGGAATTAGTGTTATAGAAAAAATGTGTTAATATCTCCTGTATGCTATTAATACGCAGTAATTTGCTATCTAGCTGCACTGTATTAGATTATATCATTTTAATAGCACACGGCAGCGCTTTATACCCGCTATCCGTGCTTGTGATATATAGTTCTTATTGCAAACAGATGTTTAATAAATATGCAGGGGGAATATAAATCTCTTATTCCTGTTATGCCTGTATGTATCAATATTTCATATACAGTACAAATTAGCCACAGTCAACTCTCGTATTGGAGGATCTTAAATTGTGCCTATACAAGACGGTGGCAGCTCTTAAATAGCGCTGACCATACTTAAATGTGTATGTGCAAGCGTATTACACCTTGCATAAATACCAGGAGATAGTAACCCTCTACATGATTTAACAAAATCAGTGATTCAGTATATATATATATATATATATATGACACTGTATATTACTAGTATACAGCTATGAATCAATTAACAATAGTACTGAGTGTTCACTGAACAAGAGGACAGTGTTGCATGCAAATAGTGTCTGAAGGAGAAATCACTGAATTCTTCTCTATGGGGGAAATTTACTAAGCTCCCGATTTTGACCGAGATGCCGTTTTTTCATCAAAGTGTCATCTCGGTAATTTACTAAACACTAATCACGGCAGAGATGATGGCATTCGTAATTTTTTGCAAGTCCAAGTAAAAAATTACGAATGAATACACCATCGGTCAAAACGCGGCTGTTTAAGTATGAATCTCGGTCATTTACTAAGAAGTGCAAAGCAAAAAAAAAACAAACACTGCCGTGAAAAATTACAACTCGTAAAAAAGTGCTAAAAAAAAACAGACCTTTTTTTTTTATTCGTGATTGGATAGGCATGCACGGATCCATGAGATCCGTGCATGTATATCAGTGGGAAGGGGTGGGAAAGTGCTTATTTTTTCAAAAAAAATTGCGTGGGGTCCCCCCTCCTAAGCATAACCAGCCTCGGGCTCTTTGAGCCGATCCTGGTTGCAGAAATATGGGAAAAAAAATGACAGTGGTTCCCCCATATTTAAGCAACCAGCATCGGGCTCTGCGCCTGGTCCTGGTCCCAAAAATACGGGGGACAAAAAGAGTAGGGGTCCCCCGTATTTTTAAAACCAGCACCGGGCTCCACTAGCTGGACAGATAATGCCACAGCCGGGGGTCACTTTTATATAGTGCCCTGCGGCCGTGGCATCAAAAATCCAACTAGTCACTCCTGGCCGGGGTACCCTGGGGGAGTGGGGACCCCTTCAATCAAGGGGTCCCCCCCCCAGCCACCCAAGGGCCAGGGGTGAAGCCCGAGGCTGTCCCCCCCCCATCCAATGGGCTGCGGATGGGGAGGCTGATAGCCTTTGTTGTAAAAGAAAAGATATTGTTTTTAGTAGCAGTACTACAAGGCCCAGCAAGCCTCCCCCGCATGCTGGTACTTGGAGAACCACAAGTACCAGCATGCGACGGAAAAACGGGCCCGCTGGTACCTGTAGTACTGCTACTAAAAACAATATCTTTTCTTTTACAACAAAGGCTATCAGCCCCCCCATCCGCAGCCCATTGGATGAGGGGGGACAGCCTCGGGCTTCACCCCTGGCCCTTGGGTGGCTGGGGGGGGGGGACCCCTTGATTGAAGGGGTCCCCACTCCCCCAGGGTACCCCGGCCAGGGGTGACTAGTTGGATTTTTGATGCCACGGCCGCAGGGCACTATATAAAAGTGACCCCCGGCTGTGGCATTATCTGTCCAGCTAGTGGAGCCCGGTGCTGGTTTTAAAAATACGGGGGACCCCTACTCTTTTTGTCCCCCGTATTTTTGGGACCAGGACCAGGCGCAGAGCCCGATGCTGGTTGCTTAAATATGGGGGAACCCCTGTCATTTTTTTCCCCATATTTTTGCAACCAGGATCGGCTCAAAGAGCCCGAGGCTGGTTATGCTTAGGAGGGGGGACCCCACGCATTTTTTTTTATTATTTTACAGTGTTTAATTAAAAAAAAAAAAATAATAAACCCCAGCACGGATCACACAGATCCGGCCGAGATTGATTGTAAAAAAAGTCGGCAGTGTTTTGCTAATCACTGCCGTAAAAATAGAAAAAAAACCACGAATGACATCGACATCGGAACAAAAGAAAAACCCGAATACGACAGCTTAGTAAATTAGTCGTAATCAATTCAAAAAGTTGCAGTTTTACACTTTCGATGTCATTCGTGATTGAACTTTGACCTGAAACGGGAAAATACGAATCTTAGTAAATTTACCCCTATGTTGGATATAAATCCCCTGCTATCTCTCGTGTTGAATCTAAATGACAGCGTGATCCACAGCACTTAAGTGGAGTACTGCTAAATTTAAGAGGCAAACGTGCAAGCACTCCGTCTGTAACATTGGTACAATAGCTCCTAATTATATAACATAAGTCTCAAAGCATGTAGTGTAACATTTGCACATTTAACTAATAATAGTGATTTGGGAACACATAGCAAAAGCCTATGCGCATTTCACTCCTATTGAGCTTCCTCTGGGCACCTCCAACACGGAAATTATAGGTCTCGAATAAATTTAGCACTGATATAGTGCTGTACAAATACATGCATGTGTATGTACATTTGAAACAATTACAAGGAAGTACATAAAGGGAATAACACATCAGCTTTGTTTTTAAATCATTATTCACATTATGTTTATTTTCTATCACATCTCTCTCTTTTGATTTTAATATTTCGCTCTATTAATAAAGGACATATTTAAGTCCCACAAGAAAAATAATCTCAAGCAATAATTTAGGTTCATGGGCATTTAAGCCTTTATTTGCCATTACTGCTGTGGATATACATTTTTGAGAAAAAATATAAAAAAATTGTTAGTTGGGTAGCGTGCACCTCAAATTGTACCTGGTTTCTTTTTCCCTTCCCCTCCCTTGGGGATTTGCATTTTATATCCTTATTTAAACCAGGTGGTAGCACCTTTGGGAGCCTTTAACCCTTCTGTTCCTCACATATGCGTGTGAATTCCCAAAACCAGGGTTCAAACGGATATGATGATAGGCACCCCAACTTTGTAACGCAAACTATTATTAATCAACCTCGGTGCGGCTTACCCTCCAGAACTTGGTAGGAGCTTTTTGCTTGACCAACACTGGAACTTCTTGAATGAGAGCAAAGTTCCCTATTCACTTTCATGATATGCTGACTGCTGCTTTAGAACGCTGCTGTTTCCTAATCATGAAGTTGTAGCTTTCTGAAGCGTCCATCTGGTATGGCCTTAAAGCAGATTGGATACCTTTAACTGACCAATTTCAGAAGGTGGAGAGAAGGGTATGTTCTTCTGCATTAACCCACCAGGACTTAGAATGCATGAGATATAGGCACTATGTGTCCCTAAAAATGTGAATATAATATAAACCTAAATTGGCAGCAGGGAACATCAACACTGGGATTGCCAGGATGAATGCAACCGCTTGCTACCTTGCTTGTACTGGGAATCGGTCCCTCCGCCTCAGCCGACTCCATCTTCCCAGTGATATTTGGGAAGATGGCGCAGGTGCACTAGAAAGCAAAGTCTCTCCGAAGATGTCCCTGGGAAGATGGCACCAGCTGTAGTGGAGGGACCTGTGTCCCGTTTGAGGGGGGGGGCGGTGGCTTTGTGACCTCACACGCAGCCGCTGCAGCCAAAAACGTGGCAGGTAGCCGCCTGCCTTCACAGCAAGGCTGCCTAGGCAGGGAGCTACTCGGTAGGAGCGAAAGCATCACCGCTGTGCAATGCTTTTGCACGTCTGCAGGGGTGGGGGGTGGGGCCTGGCATGCGTTTTTCGCACATCTACAATCAGCTCTGAACTAGGCCCATAACTGGTAGAAGAGCTTCATTTAAGTTTTCAATTTGTGTACACAGTGGTTGTTACAGAATATAATACGAATGGTAATACACGATTGCGGAATATCTCTTTTGTATTGATGAATCAGTTTGTTTGTGAATAACTGAAAGAAGACTTGTGCACACAGTGGTGAAAAAGTAAATGTATAAATCTTTAGCCTAATATACTAAATCGTAGGGGTCATTCCAATTACTGTAGGTGCCGGTGGCAGAATGCGAGTTGCGAGTTGCTATTTTCTTAAAATTCATTGTGCAATCCAATCAGAAACTCGCATTGAACCAATCATGGTAAGCACACATTTTTCCATTCACACCTTACGATAGGGAAAATTCTTATTTTAAGGTTAAGTTGTGGGTACATCAATGGGCAATGACTATGACTAATTAGGAAATTGGAAGTTTCCAATTAGCTTAATTAGTTCAATAATTACATGTAATTTTGGGGGTTTAAAAATGCCCTCAAACTACCCCAAAAACAACTTTTTTAGTTGTTTTAAGCACCCCAAATGAAATTAGAGTACTTATTTTTTGAAAAATATTCGCAACCGATATCGCACAGTGACGTAATGCCCGCAGCCGGCCCGAATATGCAGCTTCTGACAAATTGAGCCGCATGTACAGCCGACAGCAGGAGTCATTAATGTCCCCGGGAGCACGCATCGGGCATCGTTCGTAGCATACACACAGGGCGAGATTGTAAACGATATCCCTCAGGAGGGTAAAAATGAGCGATATTGTTTACAATATCGCCTAGTGTGTATGCACCTTTAGACTCCCGTACCAGGTTGGACTAATTCACGATCTGTGGCAGTTAGCCTCATATGCCAGTCTCCTATAGACTGTGAGTTTGCAAGCAGAGCCCCCTCTTGCCTCTTTATCTATTTGTTACTACCAAGTCTTGTTTTATTACTGTGTTTGTTCCAAATTGTAATGTAAACTAATCAAGCACTGGTACCTGAAATTCTCCCTATAGCTGCTACTGATCCTCTAATCTCTTGGATAGCTATGGAAGTCTCATTAGGCTACAGATTTTCCTCAATCAGTTTATGATCACTGATGACAAGGTTTATGGAAAATTCCTTTGAAAAAAAAAACATTCTGAATTTATTATAACAAAAAAAAATATATATATAATAATCTGCAAGGCATCAGAGTCTATATATCTCACTCATCATCAATTATTTTATTTTTATATCTTATACCCTTTTATTGCTGTCTTTCTCCTTCTGATTTTCCTTAAGCTTCCGCCTTGCTGGTGTCAATATGATTTTTATTGCCTTATAAAAACCTCAGATAATATATAAAACACATAACTGTGATTGTGATGACCAGGCTGTCTCTGAGTCCATGTAAGTTATGAGTTTAAGAATCAGCCATGCCATAATAATTAGTAAGTGCAATTGCATGTTAAGAAAAGCAGACATAAAATAAAACAGAAATATGGATTGCTGACAGTAGACAAAGGGGGTAATTCAAACCTGATCGTAGCATCAAATTTGTTAGCAGTTGGGCAAAACCATGGGGGTCATTCCGAGTTGATCGCCCGCTGCCGATCAGGTAAAAAAAACGGCAAAACTGCACATACTTATGCACCCCAATGCGCAGGCACATCGTACGGGTACAAAGAGGATCGGTGCTGGGCGATGGATTTAGCGAAGATTCCATTCGCACAGCCGAACGGAAGGTGATTGACAGAAAGAGGGCGTTTATGGGTGTCAACTGACCGTTTTCTGGGAGTGTTTAAGAAAACGCAGGAGTGTCCAGGCGTTTGCAGGGCGGTTGTCTGACGTCAATTCCGGCACCAAAAAGACTGAAGTGATCGCAAGGGCTGACTAAGTCCAGAGCTACTCTGAAACAGCACAAAATGTTTTTGCTGCGCTCGGCTGCACACATGCAAAGCGAAAATACACTCCCCCGTGGGCAGCGACTATGCGTTTGCACGGCTGCTAAAAGTAGCAAGTGAGCGATTAACTCGGAATGACCCCCCATGTGCACTGCAGGGGGAGGCAGATATAACATGTGCAGAGAGAGTTAGATTTGGGTGGGGTGTGTTCAAACTGAAATCTAAATTGCAGTGTAAAAATAAAGCAGCCAGTATTTACTCTGCACAGAAACAAAATAACCCACCGAAAACTAACTCTCTCTGCACATGATATATCTGCCACACCTGCAGTGCACAAGGGGTGTCATTCCGACCCGATCACACGCAGCATTTGTTCGCAGCGGTGCGATCGGGTCAGAACTGCACATGCGCCGGCGCTGCAATGCGCCGGTGCATGCCAGATGGCCGAAGGCCGTCTTTGCCTAGCGATAGCCTCTGCTTGATTGACAGGCAGAGGCAGTCGCTGGGCGAGAGGGGGCTGGACAGCGGCGTTAAGCCGCCATTTAGGGGGCACAGTCCAGCCACCGCAGGCGTGGCCGGAATGTTGGGGGGTGGGCCGCGGTGGCTGCTTGACGCCACACGCAGCCGCTGCAACCCGGGCAGCGAAAAGGTTCTCCCGGTTAGCCGCAGGAGCTGCGCTGGGCAGGAGGTACTCCTGAAATGCAAAAGAATCGCCGCTGTGCAATGCTTTTGCACTTCTGCAGGGGGGGGGGGGAGTGCGGCACTGACATCGGGGCGGACTAGCCCTGTGCTGGGCGTCCCCCCGCATGTCTGAGTGCCTGATCGTAGCTGTGCTAGATAAACACGGAATGACCCCCATGGTTTTGCCCAACTGCTAACAAATTTGCTGCAACGATCAGGTCTGAATTACTCCCAAAGGCCAAGTGATTGATCGATCTTTCCTTTTTATTGATGGCTCATTTCCAAGCTGTTGTTGTTTATTTCAGTCATCTTCCCATTTTTATATTGTTCGTTCAATAACATTTGCTGGAAGTTTGTTGCAGGCCTCTACTACTATTGTCACAAAGTCATGGATGGATAGTAGATACGAATTCATAACGTGGGATTAGCTGAGATCCTGAACAGAGGTGCAGAGTCTAACATGTCAGTGGTATTCACCAGGGATCCCAGCAAGGAGGTGACATGTAGGTCGTGGCCCTAAGTCTAGGTTCCCAGGTACCGGGGGTGGATCTAGACTTTTCTTTTAGGGGGAGGGGTGGCGGTTTAAGAATGAATTCTGATTCCTCGCCTCACTACACATTACTCCTCCCACTTCCAGTCCTGCCTCTCCCATTTTCACTCCCAACTTGGTTTATCTGTCAGCATTCTAGGCCTAATTCCAATGTTGTTCTTCTAGCGATTCCTGTTGCTAGCTTTGGCTGTTCGTAATTGCGATTATAGGGGGTCATTCCGAGTTGTTCGCTCGCAAGCTGCTTTTAGCAGCTTTGCACACGCTAAGCCGCCGCCTACTGGGAGTGAATCTCAGCTTATCAAAATTGCGAACGAAAGATTAGCAGAATTGCGAATAGACACTTCTTAGCAGTTTCTGAGTAGCTCCAGACTTACTCGGCATCTGCGATCAGTTCAGTCAGTTTCGTTCCTGGTTTGACGTCACAAACACACCCAGCGTTCGCCCAGACACTCCTCCGTTTCTCCAGCCACTCCCGCGTTTTTCCCAGAAACGGTAGCATTTTTTCGCACACACCCATAAAACGGCCAGTTTCCGCCCAGAAACACCCACTTCCTGTCAATCACATTACGATCACCAGAACGAAGAAAAAACCTTGTAATGCCGTGAGTAAAATACCTAACTGCATAGCAAATTTACTTGGCGCAGTCGCACTGCGGACATTGCGCATGCGCATTAGCGACTAATCGCTCCGTTGCAAGAAAAAAATAACGAGCGAACAACTCGGAATGACCCCCATAGTGTGTATTCAATTTATGTCGGATCCTTTCCGACGGAAAAGATCCGACATTTCAGTATTCAATTAGCGGCCAAATCCGACAGGTTTTGGCTGTTCCTGACAATGCCAATCTGACTTTTTTTAAAGTCGGATTGACATTGTCGGAAACAAGGCTAAAACCTGTCGGATTTGGCCGTGAATCCGACAAAACACGTGGATCCGCGGCTAATCTGCCGATCCACGTTGTTTTCCGACAAGTCGGATTTTCTGACTTGTCGGATAAACGGCAGTTTGATTGAACAGGTCGAATCTGGTTTCGACCTTAAATTGTCAGAAACTGCCGTTTATCCGAAAAGTCGGGAAATCCGACTTGAATTGAATAGACCCCTATATGCTAAAAGGGGCAGAAGCAAACCTGAGCATAGGGTCACCCACTACTTTTGCATCATTTCTCCTGATACATCGGTACCATCGTCACAAATCGAGTCATGTCGCAGAGTCTGAGAGCCTCTGAAGGCGCACTGGCAGGCCTTTAAATGAAGATGTGCAGGATCCTTGACCTTGAAACATTAATATTGCTGCATGCCACTTTGAATATATGCTTTTGAAGAATTCTGTGGGGTGCAAAACCATGCCTTGCAAATGACTGCCCCTTTAAAAAAAAGTCAGAATTCGGCCGGCATCCCGCATGCACGGCCGCCAAACTCGGGGGCGGGATTACATCCGGCCCCATAATTGTGATTAAAAGCCTTTTTTATTAATGCCCATACGTAACAGCAAAATTGAGTGTGCATTAGGCAGAGCTGCCCCCTACAAAAATCTGTTTCACGTAGACAGCCAAACTTTTCCTCATACACCTAGCCTCAATATGCCATGCGCAGCGAGACGCCCGGGCGCTGTAGCATAGCAGCTGTTTCTTTACATTTTGTATCCTATTTGCATTGCAGCAAAACACCACTCATAGGGATAAATTTAGCAAAGGGTCTAAAAATGAAAAGTGGTGATGTTGCCCATAGCAACCTATCAGAGCCTGTCTTTCATTTCTCTATTACATCCTTGAAAATTATAGACAAAATCTGATTGGTTGCTATAGGCAACATCACCACTTTTTATTTTTAGAAGCTTTAGTAAATCTACCCCACAGAGTACTAGAGCTGCTGTGCTGTGACTTTACCTGCACAGGAATTCGTTTCCGACATGTTTATTGGTCAGTTTATGAAAGATTATCATCTTGTAGCTAATTCATTAAACACACTCAAGAAGTGTTATATCTTATACTGAAGAGAGTCCAGCTTGGATAACATACAAGAGAGAGACTAGGGGGTATATTCAATTAGGGTCGGATCCATTCCGACACGCATTTGTCGGAATGGATCGTCAACCCCTATTCAATCCCATCTCAATTCAACTTTAAAAAAAGTCGAATTGAGATGAGACCTGTGAGCGGAGGAAAGGGGGGAGACCAGTGGGGAGAGCCGTGGGGCAGACGGAGGAGAGCAGCGCTACAGCAGCGCTGCAGAAGGATGTCTCACAGCCGCCAGACCTCACGGCAGTGTCCACCCGGCTCCAGCAAGTGTGACACATCCTCCTGCAGCCAGCGGCTCCCCCCCTCTCTCCTCCTCTATGGTCCCTCATCTCAGTCAGACATTTTTTAATGTCGGACTGAGATGGTCAGAAACGGGGCCAAATCCTGTTGAATTTGGCCCCGTTTCCCTCAAAAGTATGTGAATCAGAAGCTATACCGCCGATTCACGTACTATTCGACAAGTCGAATCCCCCGACTTGTCGAATAAAAATAGCGGGGACTGAATAGGTCGAATCACGATTCAATCTTAAAAAGTCGAAAACTGCTGTCTTTTCGACAGACGGCAGCTTTCGACCCTAATTGAATATACCCCTAGAACTCTGGAAAGACAGTTGTCACAGGATACATTGCGCCGTTGACTAATTATGTCACATTTAGTCTGATTGTGGTGAATCAGGATGATTGTATCCTGTGCGCCAGCTCCCATAATTATTATATTTGGATAACATATTTTACAGCAGTGACCTATTTCTTGAAGTCATGGTTTGTAAAATTTAGTTGCTTGATTATGACCAAGACAAGGCATGCAGTTATTTAATAACAACACAGCTACTTCGCTACTACTTCCTTTAGTGTGATCTTTAATGTGTCTTAAAGGATGAACTTCAGATTGTAAATACAATTGTAAAATCTGGTTTCCTTGAGAAAACATTGTCACTTGGCGATTCTATAATGGGTGCAACGTGTGCTGTGCACACAGGCCCCTGGTCCAGTGGTGCCCACAGTGCACACACTACACCCATGTTTTATTATTTACCTGTCCGGAGTACCGCACTGGGCAATGCAACCACGTCAAAAATAACAGCCAAAATAACCACCACGCATGCGTCGTAGTGACTGCGCAGCGTAGTGATGCACAATGCATCGTGGAGAGGATCTGAATGACTTTAACAAGTTGCAAATTGTGATGGCTAGACGACAGGGTCAGAGCATCTCCAAAATGGCATATCTCGTGGGTCATTCCCAGTATGCAGTGGTCAGTACCTACTTAAAGTGACCCAAGGAAGGACAACCGGTAAACAGGTGACCGGGTCATGTGCGCCTAAGGCTCATTGATGCATTTGGGGAGCAAAGGCTAGCCTGTGTGGTCTGATCTCACAGAAGAGCTAATGTAGCACATATTGCTGAATAAAAGTTAATGCTGGCTATGATAGAAAGGTGTCAGAACACACAGTACATCGCAGCTTGCTGTGTATGGGGCTGCGTAGCCAAAGACCGGTCAGAGTGCCCATGCTGACCCCTGTCCACCAACAACTGTGCCTACAATGGGCATCAGAAGAATGGAGCAATGGAAGAAGGTGGCCTGATCTGATGAATCACATTTTCTTTTAAATCATACGGATGACTAGGTGCTTATGTGTCATTTGCTTGGCACCAGGATGAATTATGGGAAGAAGGCAAGCCAGCTGAGGCAGTGTGATGCTCTGCTGGTAAACCTTGGGTCCTGGCATTCATGTTGATGCTACTTTGACACATACCACCTACCTAAACATTGCTGTGAACAAGTAAACCCCTACAAGGCAACAGTTTTCCCTGGTGGCAGTGGCCTGTTTCAGCAAGATAACACACCTGCCACACTGCCAGAATTGTTCAGGCACGGTTTGAGGAACATGACAAATAGTTCAAGGTGTTGACTTGGCCTCCAAATTTCCCAGAGCTCAATCCGATCAAGCATCTTTGGCAGTGTTTCCCAACCTCGGTCCTCAAGGCACACTAACAGTCCTGGTTTTAGTGATATCCAGGCTTGAACACAGGTGACTTAATTAGTACCTCAGTTATTTTGATTTAACCATACGTGCTGAAGCCTGGATATCACTAATACCTGCACTGTTGGTGTGCCTTGAGGACCGTGGTTGGGAATGCCTAATCTATGGGATGTGCTGGAAATATTAGTCTGGGTCATGCAGGCCTCACCTCGCTACTTACAGGACTTAAAGGATCTGCTGTCAACATCTTGTTGCCAGATACCACAGGAGACCTTCAGAGGTCTTGTGGAGTCGAAGCCTCAATGGGTCAGAGTTTTTTTGGTGGCATTAGGAAGACCTACCCAATATTAGGCAGGTGTTTTTTACATTGTAAAAGAAGCTTACCTTCTCTTCAGCCTGATACTTGGCAGATACTGAAAATACATACAAACAACAATACATACCAAATCGTAGTTTATTAACCTGCAGGAACAGATGCAGGGTATCATAGGTTTAAAAAGGTACACAGCAGGTATACACAGTATCTGGTATGCACATGTAACAAAGGCAGGCACAGTACAACTGCAATATAGCCAGTGGTGCTTCGAGATATATTTGTATATTTTGGGGTACTCTCCGTTATGGGAGAGACATGAAGATACCTCCATACACTCTGGAAATGACTGAGGGAAGCTGTGTGCAGTAGAGATGTGCACGTTTGGGTTTAACTGGATTTACCTGGATCTCAAAATGACATCTTATTGGCTATCTGACTGTCACATGTTTGGATAGCCAAAAAGAAAATCCAGATAAATCCAAACTTGCGTTAACACACACATCTCTAAGTAGTGCATTCAGTCCGGGTGTCATAGGTCATGCTAATGGCAAAAAGTCTCGGGTGTAAAAAAAAGGAAGGAGACAGCGTACAAAGGGACTGGATCACGCCACGTTAGCAACGGGACTGGATCACGTTAGCAACAGCGGCCACCGAGGAACTCCTGCACAGTGAAAGTGGGAGAAGAGCCATTGGTGCGCTGCCGCCAGCAAGGTCTCCTGCCTCATAGCTGCTGCGTACCTTTACCCCAAGCAGTAAGCCCGTCGGCTCTGCCCTGGAGTCTCCTCCATCCCTGCCGCCAGTAGCGCCAGCATCGTCCCCAGCCGCGGAGTTAATGCCTGCTGACAGGCCAGAGTAATAGGGCAAGGAGTGGGGCAGGGGCTGGTGGAGGCACGGGGGTTGGGGGGGGGGCTATGAATGCTGGCAGATGGTTGGTTTGGGGGCCCCCACAACCTACATTGCCCTGGGCCCCCACCAGCCTTAATCCAGCTCTGCCCTAAGGGGTCTATTTATTAAGCCTTGGATGGAGATAAAGTCACTGAAGATAAAGTACCAGCCAATCGGCTCCTAACTGTCATTTTTCAAACGCAGTCTGTGACACGGCAGTTAGGAGCCGATTGGCTGGTACTTTATCTCCAGCGACTTTATCTTCATCCAAGGCTTAGTAAATAAACCCCATAGGACTCTGGTACGGGGAAGTGGGGTGCAAAAAGTTTTGGTTACGCCCCTGGTTAAACAAATAAACAGTGATAAAGCTAATTATTTATCTTGAACCTAAGCTATATACTTATTAAAGACAACATACGCAATAGGCGCACGAGGTGCTGTAATGGTACGCACTTAGCGTAGCAGACGCTAGGCCGTGGTCGAGACACACGAGCGGCACGTTCGCTCACGGCTTACGCTTGGTATCGAGCACGCTATAGGCGGCCCGAGTACCGTAATGCTACGCTAATAGCGTAGCAGACGCTGTACCGCGAGAGCGGGATACGAGCGGCGCTGACGCTCACTGATTTACACACAGACAACCTTGTAACAACACACTATAAGGGTATGCTTATACTGTAAACCTTAGTACTGTAATATTATCACAATGTAACGCTGATTAACCTTTATGATATGAAAGCTGTTTGAGCGACTGAGACGCTCAAAAACCCTTTATACTAACTAGTGAAACACACACTCCTTGCTAAGGTTCCAACGCCTTTACTGACGATATTTAGTACGTAAAAAGGGGAAACAGATACAGTTCATACACTACAGACCTGACATTAATACCTAAACACAATAACTAAGCAGAAATACAAACACTAGCAAACGATTGCAAATACAAATAAACAGAAAGAGGATAAATGGCAAACACTTATAGGTTAGCTACAAAAGAACAATTGCATACATACAGAGTAACGAAATGGCCATAGAGAAAAACTTACACACTTGGGAATGAATCGCATGCGCTATCTGGAAACCAGCTCTCAGTCATTACGGGGAAAACCTTTTGGAGAGAAGTGAGGCTGGTCTGGCTATGGGGGTCTTTATATACACAACATACTGTACAATACAATGGGCCCTACAATCTCATTGTTCATTGGACACAGGAATGTCTCTCTGCAGTATGACAAAAGGTCATAGGTGGATTTGAACAGGTGGGCTGTGACTATTTCAAACTGCTCAGATGGGAGGTATCTTCAAGATTCCCGCCGCATGGATAATGAACCGCAAATACAGTAAATGTCCATAAACTACTCATAGACATAACTATACGCAGGAGCGATTAATCTCTACCTAACCAGCACCGGATTGTTTCTAATAAAATACTATTCAGTTAGGTACCAGACACCACTGTTCAACCTTTGTCAGACCCTTTGTATCGTGAAAAGAGGAATTCCCAGGCCCCTGAACCATTTACACTAAACATACTTGCAGACATTATTAAGGGGATTAATATCTACAAAACACATTATATTGGTTAAATATGTAGCGATCGAGTCGCTCGCTAGTCGCACACAAACTCTACCGTAAATGCACATCCCCACGCGCAGGCGATGTGGGAGCGTCCCTTACGCAACCTGAGGGGATGCGTATGCACGGGGGAGTGGGTGCACGAGCAGCGGGCATGTGCATTGGGGTTAGTACATGGCGATGAGAATAACGATATTTTTCAACTTTGACAGTCCACCCTTTGGCAGTCACCAATAACTGCCACTTCCTAAACAATTCACACAGAAAAATATATGTCATCATGTAAATACCTTTTTATGATTGGGTAAAGGGAGGATAGGAGAAGGTGGGAAAGATATGACCTAGTGAGATAGTAAAGCATGTGTGTATGAATCCATGTCTGAGGGGTCACGTATCATCGTGCCGTACGTGTTTTAAAGCAAGCTTCGAGGTATTGCGAAGTATACATTTGAATCCTTCTTATCCCGTATCAAGGGTCTGTGGATGGGCTGTCAAACTCTACCGAGCTCTTTTCGGCTTTTGGTTGCAACAAATGGGGTGCACATTAGTTGATGATACATGAGGGGGGGAGAGTATGTGGATGCTAATATGTGAGAATCACCTGTCGACTATGTGGGATATTACCTGGAGGTTGTAGAGATGAAGATAAGAAACAAGCGTTATAAATGCAGTCATATAACTATGTGAGTTTTAGTATACAGTCGCCGATTGAGGTCTTGTTGATGTCTTGTCTGATGTACGTGTTGTCTGATGTCTCGCGGTGCTTTTGCTGTAAGTGGTGAACAAAAGCTTTTCCAGTGTCCATAAAATTACAGTCTCTAAAGTATTGGGTTTCCCGTAGATAGCTAAAGTCACTAAAAGTATTGGGTGTCTGTGACATAGTTCATCAATGGTCTGTATAAAAGAGGTTGTCATATTCTTCTTCCAAGTGGATGTCCTTGTACCTTGGAGGAAAACAAAGGAGAAACGGGTGAAAGAAACGGACCGTGGAATCACATTTTCATCACAACATTGTCTCTATCGTTGGGTCGTAAATTAAATCAACTGGAATTACAGTGTCCTCGCTCCTCAGACTCATCACTCTGGTACTACGTTTACACTTCATTAAAGTCCGAACGCATCTAAATATCAGACCAATCAATATGACGACTCCCAGAATACACAAGAGAAATTTCCCTACATCCATGATAATGCCTTGGACCCATTCTCCTAAACCAGAGAACCAATTTCGTGGGTTCAACCATGACACCCAGCTGGTCAGTTCATTACCCACAGCAGCGAGAGTAAGATTATGCCTCCTTCGAAACTCCCACTTTAATTGCAAAATGTCATCCATCTTTTGGTCTATGACCTCGGCCGGGTCCTCAGTGCTGTTTGTAATATACGTGCAGCACTTTACACCATACTGAGTTGCTAGGGTAACACAATACCCGCCTGTCATTGCTGTGAGGTAATTGAGAATCATTCTGTGCTGAACCAGCTCTGTTTTGTAGGCTTGTAGCTCTCTCCCAGTATACCTGAACGTGTCGTCATACATTTCGGTGATATTGTCTATCAGGTTCGCAAGTGCGTTTATATACCTAAAGTTTATCACTCCTCTGGCGGTACGAGTGATATCCAACGCGAGTAGGAATTGAATCCCGGTGGATTCATGGATCAGATCAGAGGCCGGATGCTCTGTCCTCTCTATCAGGTGCCTTTTAACAACGTGCTCGTAATGAGTGTGAGTATAAGGAGCTTGGGCACCGCGGTGAATGTCTTTCATTTTGTTATGGGATACAGTCATTACTTCAGGCAGTACCTTTCCAATGTAACACAATCCCTCTGAGTTTGGGGCAAACCACTTATACGCCTTCCTCCTGCATATGAATTATGCATCATCGGGGAGAACATATGGGATGGAGTATGACATAACCATGTTACAAACTTTTCATGTGAAATCTCCTAACCCTAATTCTCCCATCTGTCTAGTGCACGTATCCGGTTGTACGATATGTGCACAGTATCCTGGTGATACTTCTCCAACTCGCATGGTCCTACTTCCTAGAGTGTATCTATACCGGAAATATTTTCCACTGTTGGCTATCTGGCGTATAAGCTCTGGATCTATGGGCATTCTATCGGCTCTATGTGAAAATGTCATGGTTTGATTACTCCATGACACTTCCCAATTTCCCGGCTTTCGGGGATTGGAAATGTTAAAGCATACTAAGGACCTATCTACATGATATTGGTGGAGCTTCAAACTAGGAGGACTAGAGATATTAAAACTCTTGTCCACCGGCCTCCCACCACTTAACTCAAGTACCTCTCCTGGTACTAGTCCTGATTTGCTATGACCTTGAGGTACTTGAGAGCACACCCAGCAGTCTGTCTGGTTTAACACTTTACCCACTAATGAGTGATAGTCACTCAATGGATGCCGGTCCATATTGATATTGAAACTGGACTGACATTCCTTGATGCAACCGTCCTCAACTATGTTGTCACAATTCCTACAGATACAATTCTCTTCAGCTAACAATCCTTCACAATGTCTATTAATAACATGGCTACCAGATCGTTTTCTGATACTCGCCTTTTCTCTGTGATTGTGTTGCTCTTGGAATTCTACGCCTCCATCCTGATCATAAGAATCCATTCCAGATCGTTTCTCGACCTCACTGGTACTCTCACCGAAACAGACTGCTCTGGTCAACAACAGGGTCAACAGGAAAACACGGAACACAGTCTCTTGGGGCAAGTCCATCTTAGAGGAGGGAAAGGAGAGAAATAAGAAAGGGGAAGGAGAATAGGAGGGAGATGGGAACTGGAGAAAATAACAAAAGGGAAAAAGAAATCTTGGCTCGACAACCGCCTCCGATCTTATTGTTTTCAGTGCTCAGGTGCCGTCTCAACCTTCCTGAAACAGACACTCTAACGATACAATTTCCTCTACCGTCTGTTCTTTGTCACGGGACCTCTCTGGGTCAGCGATCTTCTTACAGTGAGACGAATGGACCCAAGTCTCCCTCTCGGCAACCTTCAATGCTGTTGTGCTGGTTAATAAGACTTGATATGGTCCTTCCCATCTGTCAATAAGGCAACCTGAGCGTAGAAAATTCCGTATCATTACATAATCCCCAGGTTCAATGTCATGACAATTACTGTCTGGCAGATCAGGAATCACCAACTTTAGATTATCATTCTGATTCCTCAATTGCTTACTCATCTTCACCAAATATTTTACGGTTACTTCATTGTTACACTTCAAATCATCTTGGGGGTTAATCACAACATGGGGTTGTCGACCAAACAGAATTTCAAAGGGGGACAGGTTAAGAGGGGACCTGGGAGTGGTTCTGATGCTATATAGTACAAGTGGCAAAGCTTCTGGCCATAACAATCCTGTTTCAGCCATCACTTTGCTTAACTTGTTTTTAATAGTGCTGTTTACTCTTTCCACTTTCGCACTCGCCTGGGGGCGGTACGGACTATGCAGCTTACTATTAATTCCCATTAACTTACACATTGCTTGAAAGACGTCACCTGTAAAATGGGTACCCCTATCACTTTCAATGATTCTAGGGATACCATACCTGCACACAAATTCCTGCACAATTTTCTTTGCAGTAAACACAGCGGTATTTGTGGCCGCGGGAAATGCTTCAACCCAATTTGAGAACACGTCAATACAGACCAATACATACTTTAAATTTCTACAAGGTGGTAATTGTATGAAATCAATTTGTATTACCTGTAAAGGACCATCTGTAGGAGGGATATGGGATGGCTCTGTTGGTATTGCTTTTCCAATATTCTTCCTCAGGCAGGTGAGACATGTCATTGCTCTTTTACCCGCATGGGAAGAAAATCCTGGGGCGCACCAATAAGCTCTTACCAACTTACACATCCCTTCTTTGCCTAGATGAGTCAGCCCATGTGCCGCTTCCGCTAGACTTGGAAGGTATGCTCTGGGTGCCACTGGCTTACCCTGTCCATCTGTCCAGAGTCCTGAGGACTCCTGGCCATATCCTTTTGACCTCCAGACTGCCTTCTCTTGTGGTGAACACAAATGTTGCATTTCACACAATTTCTGTGTGTTGACAGTATTGAATACCATCAGTTGTGTGATGTCTGTCTGTATGGGGGTACTGGCTGCTGATTTAGCAGCTTCGTCTGCTCGGCTGTTACCAAGTGATATCGGGTCTTGGCTATACGTGTGAGCTTTACACTTGATAACAGCCATTCTGTCGGGTTCCTGTATCGCTGTTAGGAGTCTTTTGATGTGGGCTGCATGCGCTACGGGTGTGCCAGCTGCCTTCATGAAATTTCTGAGGCGCCATATGGCCCCGAAATCATGGACTACTCCAAAGGCATACCTAGAATCCGTGTAGATATTGGCCGCTTTACCTTTAGCCAATTTGCATGCTCTGGTTAGGGCAACCAGCTCAGCAACTTGTGCTGAGTGTGGTGGGCCTAGCGGTTCCGCTTCTATGATACCTTGGTCATCTACAACTGCGTATCCAGTACACAAGTCTCCCGAGTCCGTCTGTCTGTGACAACTACCGTCAGTGTAGAAAGTAAAATCTACATCTTCCAGTGGGTTGTCACTGATGTCAGGCCTTGCCGTGAAATTTTGGGTCAAATATTCCATACAATCATGTGAGTCAGTGTCTATACTAAATCCTCCTCGCCATTACTCTCATCCCCCACCCTTTGTGCCTGTCCAGGCACACCTGGGAGATACATTGCCGGATTTAGTGCACTGCATCTCTTTATGGTGATGTTTACAGGGGCCATTAGTGCTAATTCCCACCTTGTAAACCGTGCGGATGAGACGTGTCTGGTTTGGGCAGAATTCAGTAAGGCTGACACTGCATGAGGTGTATGGATGGTGAGGTTGTGTCCTAGCACTACATCTTCGCTTTTACTTACTAGCAATGCTATCGCTGCAACACTTCGCAAGCATGTGGGGAGGGATCGTGCTACCGTGTCTAGCTGAGCGCTATAGTAGGCTACCGGCCTGCTGGCATCACCATGCTTCTCGGTTAAGACACCTGCCGCGCACCCAGCACTCTCTGTTCCGTACAGCTCAAAGGGTTTCCCATAATCTGGCATACCTAATGCTGGTGCCTGCGTTAGGCACTGTTTAAGTCTTTCAAATGCCATCTCAGACTCGTCTGTGTGCGAAATCCGATCTGGTTTGTTTGATGAGACCATCTCCTGCAAAGGTAGGGCTAGTATGGAAAACCCTGGTATCCAGTTACGGCAATACCCACACATTCCTAAGAATGTTCTAATCTGTTGCTGGGTTTGTGGCAGAGTCATGTCATGAATTGCTTGAATTCTATCAGCAGTGAGGTGTCTCAGTCCTTGTGTCAGACAGTGTCCCAAATATTTTACCTTGGTCTGGCATAATTGTAACTTATCTTTGGAAACCTTGTGTCCTGTGTCTGAAAGATGAAACAGAAGCTGTTTCGTATCTCTCAAGGACGATTCGAGTGAATCAGAACACAGCAGTAAGTCATCTACATACTGTATTAATACTGATCCGCTCTCAGGTTGAAAAGACTGTAAACAATCATGCAAGGCCTGTGAGAAAATACTTGGACTGTCAATGAAACCTTGTGGTAAACGAGTCCAAGTGTACTGAACTCCTCTGTATGTGAATGCGAATAAGTATTGACTGTCAGGGTGCAGAGGTACCGAGAAGAAAGCGGAGCAGAGGTCAATTACAGTGAAAAATTTGGCAGTGGGAGGGATTTGCATAAGGATGACAGCTGGATTTGGCACTACGGGGAATTGACTCTCAACTATTTTGTTGATCCCCCTTAGATCCTGCACTAGTCTGTAACCCCTCCCCCCACTCTTTTTAACAGGGAAGATGGGGCTATTGGCAGTGCTGGACGTCCTTACCAGAATGCCCTGTTGTAGCAAGCGTTCTATTACAGGGTAAACTCCTAACTCCACCTCTGGCTTCAGAGGATATTGTGGGATTTTTGGAGCTATCCTACCATCTTTTACTTGAACTACTACAGGAGCTACATTTGCCATCAATCCAGTGTCTTGTTCATCCTTGGTCCAAAGTGATTCCGGTATCTGGGAAATCATTTCCTCTACCTTGGACGGACATCTATCTGTAACAGGAGTATGCGTCATTAACCTTTGTGGGGTATCTAACATTTCCTGCACTTCCTGAGCGTGATTTTCAGGTATATCTAAAAACACACCTTCAGGAGTACAATATATGACACATCCCATTTTGCAGAGCAAATCTCTACCAAGTAGATTAGTCGGAGCCGATGCAGCCAGCAGAAAAGAATGCTTGGTATGCAAAGGCCCTATCGTAATCTCTGCAGGTTTGCTTAAAGGATAGTGCTGTACTACTCCTGTTACTCCCATGGCTAAAATTGTTTTACCAGTGGTTCTCATGCCCACGGTCGAATTTATCACTGACTTGGCCGCCCCCGTATCTACAAGGAAAGGTAGAGATCTACCTGCTACCTCAATTGTGACCTCGGGTTCACTTCCAAGGTTCGCAATCAATTTCACTGGCTGCAAACTACAGGTGTGGCCCCACCCCTATGGTGTGTGGTGACCTCCCTGCATTGCGCTGGCAGCTATTACCTGTGGAGGGGGTAAATGGGAATTGTCAGAGACTTGCCAGTCTCTTCTTGGGGGATACCTTCTTGTTTCCCCTGCGTGTGGCTCATAACTCCGTCTCTGCGGTCCTTGATCCCAATTCCGTGTGTCATGTCGTTGTCTAGGGGTTTGATATGATTTTTGTGTATTTTTCAATCTACAGTCTCGTGCAAAATGTCCCTCTTTGTGACAGTAATAACAAGTTACCACATTTGACTTACCCACAGGGGTCTGGGGCTTATGCTGAGGTGGCCTTGTTGTAAGGGCTTGTATGCTTACTGCCATCAGCTTATCGCCCTGTGACTCCCTGTGCCTCGTGATGTTCCGATCATGATCAATAGCGGCCTCTCTCAAAGTAGCCACAGACAAACCTCGCCAACATGGTTGGGTGGTCTGTACCCTCGTCCTCAATACTTCCTTTAAACCATCCATTAACACAGAAACTGCTACTTCTCTATGATTCACATTTGTCTTAATGTCTTTTATCCCTGTATACTTAGCCATTTCCTGCAGTGCCCGATGGAAATAATCAGCAGCTATTTCTCCCTCCTTTTGTCTTATGGAGAAAATTTTGTTCCACTTGACAACAGCTGGGAAATATGCTCCTAACTGCAGGTTTATGCGTTTTACATTCTCCTGATTGTACTCATCAGTGAGGGGCATTTCTTCATCTAACCCACAATCTGTGACAAATCTCACAGAGTCAATGTTGGGGGGCAAACATGCCCTCAACACTGTTCGCCAATCTTTGTTATTGGGTTCTGAGGAGTTACCCAGTTCTCTAATGAACTTTTGACATGCAACTAGATCTTTCCTCGGATCAGGGAATTCAGACATAATTGCTCTTAATTCTGTCCGGGAAAAGGGGCAGTGCATCGCAATGTTTCTGACGGGAGTGACTCCCGAAGCGTCAGTTTTCCCATTTGGGACCGCAATTACCCTGACAGGATTAAGTTCAATAACATCCCTCTGGGTTGATTCTACAATATGTGGTGTAACTGTTTCTGTGTAGTGTATTGTGCCGTACTTACCTGCCGACACGACCTCACCTGTCCCTCCACTAGGGGCCTTTACTACTCCTCTTACTGGTTGGGCTGTGCCCACTGTAGTCTCTGCTATGGTGGCTGCTAGAGAGAGTGCCGATATTGTGGTAGGTTCATCTTCCTGCTCGCAATCCTGAGGGAAGTTTAAAACAGGGTACAACTTGCATGTGTTAGTATTAGTATCGATACAATTGTCTACATTACTCTTAACATTTATACATTTATTAAGTGCACGTTTATCGTATACCAGTGTGCTATTCTCTGCAGCCATTTTCTCTCCTGTTATGTATGGTGGGGGTGCGGTGGCTATCAGTTTCCTGATAGAATTTGTACCAGCCGTTTGAGCCAATCCTCTTTGTATATCTCCTTCTTGTTGCCATAATTGTAAATAATCATAATGTCTGATCCGCTGCTTGCCAGATTTAATTAGACATATCCTTCTCCTTAAATTTTGTAACACCTCAGGACTAAAACTGCCTACCCGTGGGAACTTTTCCCCATCATGCACAGTCATTCGTTCCCACTCATTGCATAATACCTCTGCGTGTGATCCATATTTCTCACACATTATGTACCTCGCTGACCCGGCTGGGCGTGGAATCTCATCAACCTGAACCTTGGTTGATCGCCCCTTACTTGAGCAACTGGCCCCCATTATTTGCAGGCGTTGCCGGCTCAGCGAACCCTTACAAAAAACCAAGTTCCCAGAGGTAAGGCGACGGTGAAAGTTTACCGAGTACCTTCACACACTCTCGCCCACGTCGACCAATATGCCCACACGCTGCCTTAGCGCTGGCGTACTCAACCCAGGGCCCCTGCAACCTGAACCTCTATTTACTGGGACGTGTGGGTGTGATCCGCAGAGCACTTACCCTTCCCAGTAAATATCAGTTGCTGGAGAATTCCTGAGTGATCAGCGAACCTCCCTTAAAATAAAAAAAACCTACACAAATCACGTTAGAATGTACAAGTAGCGTTTATGATCCCACAGTAAATCTTAGTGGGTATCAAGGTAACAAACTAATGCACACACTTACGTGCGGTACAGTCGCACCGTGTATAAATAACTATTATTTATACGCCTTATGACCAGCGGAATCGATAATTGCGGCTGCGAATTCCTTTCAGCCAGAGCGTAATGGCCTATATGGGTATTGCACCAACCCTCCCAGGGTTGTGCCTCTTGACTCTATCTCTAGCGGACTTCCTAGTCTGCTGTACCTGGACCTCCTGGTCTGTATCTACAGTAGACTTCCTAGTCTGCTGTACTTCTAATGCTCTTATTTCAATATTAACAAGGGATGCCTCCCAAGCCACCACGTGCTATCACTTTCACGGATGTACCTCACGAGAACTCGACTTCCGGGGGTTCCAACCAAAATGAGAAACTTATATATATATACACACTCTTTCACCTCATATACTCTTTACTTTTTCTGTACAGAAAATTTTTCTTTCACTCAGGTAACACAGGCTAATCCCAGAGGAGTTGCAACAAGAGAAGGATCTTTTTAAACTAGTTTTAGTAGACTGAAATCAATTTGTGCTATTATCGCGTTGCTCCCGTATCGCCTTACTAAAACAATGCTATCGTGTGAGTTGTATTAAGTGGGCGTACCTGTACGCTCCGTTGCGTAATATACGCTACGTGTGTAGGCCTTTGCGTCACGTACGCTTGTCCCGCCTTTTGTTAGGGACACGTGTACGCAGGCCAGACACGTCCGCAGTAACACAAATAACACGCTTCTATAAATGTAAACGATATTTAACTATAATCGCTTACTGCACATCACACAGTATTCCACTGTAGCAACCTTTAATTAGGCCAGGCTATGTGTGTGCCTTACAATTACTCCCTTTAAGTATTTAATCTTGCGTTTAACTAAAATAGCAACAAATTTTTCTCAGCACGTTATCAAATGCAAATGGCAAACAGGAAGGAGATATGTGAAAAATACACAAATGAAAAGTATGCAATTTGTATCAGTACAGAAATTTAAACCAGGTTTAAAATACAATAGCTTACCGTTCTTACCTTCCGGTTCCGGATTCCACCAGCATCCCTACAAACCAAGAGAATCAGACGCAGACGCTCATCTGATCAGCACTACAAGATACTACCTATTCGCCCTTTGCTGATCGATAAAGTCTGCGTGTCTTCGCCTGACTGCGGATATGAGGTGGACCGGACTAGCCCCCAATTGATAAAGCTAATTATTTATCTTGAACCTAAGCTATATACTTATTAAAGACAACATACGCAATAGGCGCACGAGGTGCTGTAATGGTACGCACTTAGCGTAGCAGACGCTAGGCCGTGGTCGAGACGCACGAGCAGCACGTTCGCTCACGGCTTACGCTTGGTATCGAGCACGCTATCGGCGGCCCGAGTACCGTAATGCTACGCTAATAGCGTAGCAGATGCTGTACCGCGAGAGCGGGATACGAGCGGCGCTGACGCTCACTGATTTACACACAGACAACCTTGTAACAACACACTATAAGGGTATGCTTATACTGTAAACCTTAGTACTGTAATATTATCACAATGTAACACTGATTAACCTTTATGATATGAAAGCTGTTTGAGCGACTGAGACGCTCAAAAACCCTTTATACTAACTAGTGAAACACACACTCCTTGCTAAGGTTCCAACACCTTTACTGACGACATTTAGTACGTAAAAAGGGGAAAACAGATACAGTTCATACACTACAGACCTGACATTAATACCTAAACACAATAACTAAGCAGAAATACAAACACTAGCAAATGATTGCAAATACAAATAAACAGAAAGAGGATAAATGGCAAACACTTATAGGTTAGCTACAAAAGAACAATTGCATACATACAGAGTAATGAAATGGCCACAGAGAAAAACTTACACACTTGGGAATGAATCGCATGCGCTATCTGGAAACCAGCTCTCAGTCATTACGGGGAAAACCTTTTGGAGAGAAGTGAGGCTGGTCTGGCTATGGGGGTCTTTATATACACAACATACTGTACAATACAATGGGCCCTACAATCTCATTGTTCATTGGACACAGGAATGTCTCTCTGCAGTATGACAAAAGGTCATAGGTGGATTTGAACAGGTGGGTTGTGACTATTTCAAACTGCTCAGATGGGAGGTATCTTCAAGATTCCCGCCGCATGGATAATGAACCGCAAATACAGTAAATGTCCATAAACTACTCATAGACATAACTATACGCAGGAGCGATTAATCTCTACCTAACCAGCACCTGATTGTTTCTAATAAAATACTCTTCAGTTAGGTACCAGACACCACTGTTCAACCTTTGTCAGACCCTTTGTATCATGAAAAGAGGAATTCCCAGGCCCCTGAACCATTTACACTAAACATACTTGCAGACATTATTAAGGGGATTAATATCTACAAAACACATTATATTGGTTAAATATGTAGCGATCGAGTCGCTCGCTAGTCGCACACAAACTCTACCGTAAATGCACATCCCCACGCGCAGGCGACGTGGGAGCGTCCCTTACGCAACCTGAGGGGATGCGTACGCACGGGGGAGTGGGTGCACGAGCAGCGGGCATGTGCATTGGGGTTAGTACATTGCGATGAGAATAACAATATTTTTCGACTTTGACAACAGTATATGGTTGTGTCTTTATACACTGTCGCAAGTCATGGCAACCAGACGCTCTCAGTGCGCCAGGTCCCAGGCGACTCAGATGCACTGTGCATCTTTCCCACTCAAAATCTGCGACTGGTAGCAGTAAATAAAACAACAATGAGCGACAAAACTACTTTGCTAGATTGCACTGATCAATTTGATGTGTGACATTTGTACACAGGGCTGCCATCAGAGATTGTGGGGCCCAAGACTGACTAAATAGGCTGAGACCCCCTCTGCCCTGCCAGTGTATCAGGCACTAGACCACTACGTGGTCAATGTCAGCATCACACAGGGAGAATGAACATCCTACCACTCTCTCACAAAAACAAACAAACAAGCAGGCAAAACTTCAGTCGTTTGAGTATCTTAAGGGGTAGATTTAATAAGCCGCAGGGTTGACCCCACGGCTAATTTCCATATAATTAGTGCGAGCATGGGGAAAGGCTTTTCAATGAAATATCTATTTCGTTGAGCGAAAAATCAGGGATTAATATGCAAAAACTCATTGATTCCGCATAAACAGCAGAATAAATTGTTTTTTCCTGCACGTTAACCCCAATGCTGGCTTTTTCTTGCAGAGTTTTCCTTGCAGCTCCTGAAGCTGCAAGGAAAAGTGCATCCTCAGGAATTAACGGGCAGCGTAATTTGAATTGTATTGCTCCAGCATGGTAATTAACTGTTTAACAGAGCTGAATTTGAGCTGTAGGCAGAAAAAAATAGAAAAATGTGATTGAAGCCAGGGAGAGCTGACACCTCAGAAGTGTTGGCAGAGTGTTCTGGGCTATCTGGTGCAGTGACGTCAGTCCACATACTTAGTGACTTAAACAGTAACGCAGGTTTACTTAGTGAACACAGGTGACTCAGATGTAACACTGATAGCGGTTATCAGGAGCCCATATATCACACAAGGTAACAGCATTAGGTAGCTGTACTTATCAGGAGATGTCTGTGGTGGTGAAGCGTGGAGGACTGCACAGCCGTGCAGTCTGACTCCCACTGTAGAGAAGATGATGCATGCACTGGAACACTGTGAGTCTCTGTAGCTCAGATCTACTTCCAGTCTCAGCTCTGCACACTTGTACACCAGGACTCTGTCTCTCAGTCTCTGTGTGTGTCACACTCTTCTCACTCTCTCTCTGAAAGATGGAAGAACAGGAACTTATATCATATAACTCTGCCTCCGAGTGACTCCTGGCACTAGGGGATTAACACTTGGGGATGCACCCTAGACTGCTGTGTAGAAGGAGACAGGCACAGAGCACACCATATCCTAACAAGAAGTACAGAATCCAGGAAAGAGAGAGGAATACAGGGAGTGACCAAGAAGGATAGTCAATCAATGGCGTAGGAAGGGAGGAAAGATAAGGAGAGATGGTATAATAGGAAGAGGTGAAAAAGGCTGGGTACATACTAGTGCGATTAGCAATCGTGCCTATGTGCAGATTGATTACCCTTTGTCCTGCACATTGGGAGATTGCCAGAACACACTAGGCAGATATTAATGAGCAACGGAACGATCACTGTTCCATCCCTCATTAATATTCACTGCATCACTTGTAAGGTCGTGTGATTGGCCGTGCAGCATGGCCAATCACACAGCCTTGTATGCGACCCGTGGGTGCGCGCAATCGACCGTACATACACTGCCTGATATGACCAATTTGCAATTTTGATCGCTCGGATTGGACAAATTGGCACAATATTGTGCAACTGTGTACCCAGCTGGAAGTGAAAATGAAAGTGGTAAAAAGGCATGCTATTATATAAGTTATAAGAGAATATAAATTAGGTAAGTGATACTGTAAGCAGGGCCGGTGATGGAGCGGTCAAAGGGAACACCTGTACTGGGCCCCAGGGATCAGAGGGGCCCCAATGACATGCCACCTAGTGCCCGGGAGGGATGTGAGATGTCTTGTCCAAATAGAGCAGCGAGCTGCAGGCAGTGTTGGCACAGCTTTAGAGTGACAGGAGCCTCACACACAGTGACTGTGTGGCGCAAGTATGTTCTCGCTCTTCCAAGTCCAGCTCTGTTGCAGGCAGTTATGGCACATGGCAGCAGCTCCGCTGACCAGGATTCCTGTGCCCTGGGCTGGCCTCTTCTTTCTCGGGTAAAAGTGGCTTGGTGATGGGGTACAGGGCTTTGGGATGGGGAGGGGGAGCTGGGAATGTAGCATGAAGTCATTGGGGAAAGACAGATTGTGGGGTGGGGTGGGAGGAAGGAGAGAGGGAGATACAGGTACACTTCAACTGTGAGAGACAAAATATGAAGAAGAAAAAAACAGGAAATCACATTGTATGATTTTTAATCAATTTACTTGTATATTCTTGTGGAAAATAAATATTTGGACAATCAAAAAGTTTAACTCAATACTTTGTAATATAACCTCGGTCGGCAATTACAGAGGTCAAACGTTTCCTGTAGTTCTGGACCAGGTTTGCACACACTGTAGCAGGTATTTTGGCCCACTCTTCCATGCAGATCTTCTCTAGATCTGTCATGTTTTGGGTCTGTCGCCGGGCAACACGGACTTCAACACCCTCCACAGATTTTCTATTGGGTTGAGGTCTGGAGACTGGCTAGGTCACTCCAGGACCTTGAAATGCTTCTTACGGAGCCACTCCTTAGTTGCCTGGGCGGTGTGTTTGGGGTCATTGTCATAATGGAAGACCCAGCCACGTTCCATCTTCAATGCTCTTACTGAGGGAAGGAGGTTTTTGCCCAAAATCTCACGATACATGGACCCATTCATCTTCTCCTTAATACGTATCAGTTGTCCTGTCCCCTTTGCAGAAAAACAGCCCCAAAGCATGATGTTTCCACCCCCATGCTTCACAGTGGGTATGGTGTTCTTGGGATGCCATTCATCATTCTTCTCCCTCCAAACACGGCGAGTGGAATTTATACCAAAAAGTTAGATTCTGCTCTCATCTGACCACATTACATTCTCACAATCCTCCTCTGGATCATCCAGATGGTCACTGGCAAACTTTAGATGGGCCTGGACATGTGCTGGCTTAAGCAGGGGGACCTTTCGGGCGCTGCAGGATTTCAAGCCATGACGACGTAGTGTGTTACTAATGGTAACCTTTGTGACTGTGGTCCCAGCTCTCTTGAGGTCATTGACCAGGTTCCCCCGTGTAGTTCTGGGCTGATTCATCACCGATCTCAAGATCATTAATACCCCATGAGGTGAGATCTTGCATGGAGCCCCAGGTCGAGGGAGATTGTCAGTGATCTTATATTTCTTCCATTTTTTAATAATTGCGCCAACAGTTGATCTCTTCTCACCAAGCTGCTTGCCTATTGTCAAGTAGCTCATCCCAGCCTTGTGCAGCTCTACAATTTTGTCCCTGGTGTCCTTAGACAGCTCTCTGGTCTTGGCCATGGTGGAGAGGTAGCAGTCTGACTGTTTGAGGGTGTGGACAGGTGTCTTTTATACAGATAATCAGTTCAAACAGGTGCCATTAATACAGATAACGAGTGGAGGATAGAAGAGCTTCTTAAAGAAGAAGTAACAGATCTGTGAGAGACGGAAATCTTGCTGCTTGGTAGGTGTTCAAATATTTATTTTCCACAAGAATACACAAGTAAATTGTTTAAAAATCATACAATGTGATTTCCTGTTTTGTTTTTTTTAATTCAGATTCTGTCGCTCACAGTTGAAGTGTACCTATGATGTCAATTACAGACCTCTCATCTTTTTAAGTGGGTCAACTTGCACAATCGGTAGATGTTCAAATACGTTTTTTGCCCCACTGTATATATATAATTATATATGTATATACTCACACATATACTTATTTACTAACAGTTTCTTATATAGCGCAGAAAATTCCACTGCACTTTAATATATATATATATATATATACACACATATATAATCTGTGGGGGGCCCTAGAGATATCACTGTACTGGGCCCTAAGATTTCTGTTGCTGGCCCTGACTGTAAGATGGAAGATAAGGTCTAACCAGAGGATGGTAAAAACAAATGTAATAAAACAGTTAAAGACATGGGGGCGTCATTCAGACCCGATCACATGCTGCCTTACTTTGCAGACGTGCGGTCGGGTCTGAACAGCGCATGCGTGCGGGCCGCAATGCGCAGGCGCATCGCTGGCCGGCGACGGGGGTCGCCGGATTGCGATGGATTCTATGAAAAAAGCAATCACAGCGGCGATTGCAAGAAGATTGACAGGAAGAAGGCGTTCATGGGCGGCAACTCACCTTTTACAGGGAGTGTCCAGGAAAACGCAGACATGCCCGGACGTTTCCAGGGAGAGTTCTTGACTTCAGCTTCGTCCAGGATCATCGCAGCGGCAGTGTAAGTCCTGAGCTGGGCAGAGACTGCACAAACTTTAGTTTGTGCAGCTCTCTGCACAAGTGGTCGTACCACTGTACAGCGATTACCCCTCCCCTGTAGGCGGCGACTACCTGATCGCTGCAGTGCAAAAAATAGCCTGCTAGGGATCAGGTCTGAATCACCCCCATGGACAGGTGGAAAAAGAGAGAATAACAGGCAGCACGGGGAAACAGTATACGCATATAATACATACAGTCAGGTCCATAAATATTGGTCCATAAAAGGTCTAATATTTATGAACCTGACTGTACATATAATAAAAATGGTATTCCCCAGGAACAAGGCCCATCCATGCATTTCAGGAGGGATGTACAGGGCCTCAGGTTATAAGCCAATAGAGTGCAGGGCAGGGGTTATGTTGGGGTATTCCTCGGAAGTGCTGCTGAGCTATCAGCATACCTCCCAACATTTCAAACACATGGAGAGGGACTGTTAGGCGCACGCCTGAAAAGCAGGCATGGTCTATGGAAAAGGGGCGTGGCATTACGGCAGTGCCGTGATCGATAGCTACACCCCCGTTGTCAGTGGGGGTGCATGCCCAGCACTCTGGGGCAGATTTATTAAGCCTGGTGAAGTGATAATGTGGAAGGTGATATAGCACAAGCCAGTCAGCTCCTAACTGTCATTTTTCAAACCCAGCCGGTGACACGGCAGTTAGGAGCTGATTGGCTGGTCCTTTATCACCTTCCACTTTATCACTTCACCAGGCTTAATAAATCTACCACTTTGTGAGCTGCTGGCATGTCCCCAGTCCCTGTGTCTCCACTGAATAGATGCTGTGTGAATGTGAAAATTGGGACAGTTGGGAGGTATGCATCAGTGGGGATATGGCTTAAGTGCAATGAAGGTGGGCTGTCTGTCATTGTTGGTGACATCAGGCAGAGGAGGAAGGCTGCACAGTCTACGATCAGTGTGTGCACCAGCCGACACACCCAGAGGGTTAGCCCTAGCCGACACCCCCGAAAAGGGTTAGGGTCAGGGGAGGGGAGAAAAATACTTTCCCCCATCCAGCGTCGGAAAATAAATATCCAATAGTAATCCAGAGTAATTTTTTTCTGGACTAATTTATTGACAATTTAGACAATAATTCTCTCAAAATAATCTGAGCAACATTTAGTAGAATGAATATGGAATCCGCAAACTTTTTCAGAAACAGAACTTGTACTCCACAATGTGTTTATCCTAAGTGCAAGTTTCTGTTTCTGGCAGTGGATATCAGCCAGTTCAGCTTGTACATGTGTAAGCATGCCTGTGAAGTAAGTCGTGTGCACAAGTTTACAAGTGCATACAATGTTTAGATAGGATGCATTGACACAGAAGTGCGACATTACCTAACTAGTTTTTATGCAAATGGAGACAACAGGAGAAGGAATGAAGAGTTTGAATGAAGTCTTATACATTAAAATGCAGGGTTCCACCGAGACTGACAATAAAAGTATAATGTGAAGGGTAGTGGGATGTTTAGAACCAGTAATCTGCGCATTTCATTAATCAGACTGGCATGATGACTGACTAAACACATAAACCATGGTAAGAAATACTGGTTCAGATTATCCAGGCTATTTTAAAGACAAATAATGCAGATACCAGTCTATATCACTGTATAATGTGCGCATTGGGACATGTCTATACTGCTCCAGTGTAAGTGAGGCAGGACAAACTCGGAATTGTTGAGTTTGAAAACACAAAACTTTTTTTGACAGTGTGGATAGTGCCATCTAGTGTCAATAGATGGTATGGCATGTCAATACATGACATAACGTCATCATGTTCAAAGTGCAAGTAAAAACCATAATATCCATAATACTGTATATGTTCAAACTAGCTGCAGTGGCCGGCTCAGGAGGAAATCAGTGATAATGGAAGTCAGTTACCTAGGGGTTTTGGATTTTGTTAATATATAGGGTGAGATGGAGGGTGTTGGGATAATGTGTTACACGTGAAAAGGTATCGATTGCGTATATTTTAGCAATATTTCCTTCATTCTCCTTTATACAGGTATGCTTTCTTTGCAAAGAGAGATGATACGCATTTTCTTCTGAGGTTCCACCTTGCCTATGTAAGTGGGATTGTTTTCTTAGCAAGGATAGACGAGTACTTCTCTGCTGTGGAGTTTCTGTTTGACGCTGAGAAGCAGTGCCGTAACTAGGCATTTTATTTTAGCGCTGTGTGCAAGAAACGTCATTGGCAAACCCCCTCCCCCCATGCAAGATAGGGGCAGTGCGCGCCGCAGGTGCGCAAAAAATATATAGGGGCGTGGTTTCATGGGGAAGGGGCGTGACCACAATATATTAGCAATTCATACTACGGTGCACAGTAGTCTCCATTATTCAAATTACGCTGCACGGTAGCACCACTACACCAGGTAGAGCCTCTTTTATACATTACGGCAGACAGCATCCCCTTTTTACACATTACGGCAGACAGCGTCCCCTTTTTTACACATTACGGCAGACAGCGTCCCCCTTTTTACACATTACGACAGACAGCGTCCCCCTTTTTACACATTACGGCAGGCAGCGTCCCCTTTTTTACACATTATGGAAGACAGCGTCCCCCTTTTTACACATTACGGCAGACAGCGTCCCATTTTTTACACATTACGGCAGACAGCGTCCCCTTTTTACACATTACAGCAGACAGCGTCCCCCTTTTTACACATTACGGCAGACAGCGTCCCCTTTTTACACATTATGGCAGACAGCGTCCCCCTTTTTACACATTACGGCAGACAGCGACCCCCTTTTTACACATTACGGCAGCCAGTTCCCCTTTTTACACATTGCGGCAGACAGGATAGAGAAATAGAGAGAGAGAGAGACAGAGAGATATACTTACCATCTGCCCCCGTCAGTCAGGCTCCTCGTGCTGGCAGCGCCGGAGGCAGCAGAGAAGGAGGAGGAGGGAGGGGGACTGGAGCCGCAGCAGCACTATGTAATTGGTAGTAGCACCGCTGCAGCAGTCCCCTCTCCTCCGCTGCCCGGCGCTGCTATGAATGCTGGGATGCGGTTCCTTCATCCCAGCATTCACAGCAGCGCCGGGCAGCCAATACGGGAGGAGAGGGGACAGCTGCAGCGGCGCTTCTACCAATTACATAGCGCTGCTGCGGCTCCAGTCCCCCTCCCTCCTCCTCCTTCTCCTCTGCTGCTCTCTCCTCAACAGTGCGGCGCACACAGCAGAGGCGGCATGTAATGAGTCATTTTGACTCATTACATGCCGCTGGCAGTTGCGCCCTCAGTCCCCTAATGACCGATCATGATGATACTTAGCCTAAAACTTGCCTGGGAAAATAGCCTACACAATGGTGAAAAATGCATCGCAATCAGTTCAGTGGTTTCGGAGTTTATCGCAATCAGACAAACAGACAGACTTTCTCATTTATAAGATGTACAGATAGATTACATGGCTAAACAACATTTCATGTCTCCTAACAACCTAGCGGAAGATTTAACAAATCTTGGATAGAGATAAAGGGGTTATTCAGAGAAGGATGCAGCCACTGCATTCGCATGCAGCGGCCGTGTCCATCAGGTCTGCGCACACGCACTGGCCATAGTGCTTGTTTGTGACCGGTCACCATGTGATCAAATCTGGAAGAAGCCGCTGCGTTAAGTGGTTGTGGTCCGGACAACACAGGTGTGTCTGGACCATTTTCGGGATGTCTGCATGACATCACATGCAGGCGCTTAAGAAAAAAATGGTGCCAGACCGCCTGCCAGCTCACCATGACTGCGCAGCTAGGGGTCGACCTCAAATCGATGCAAGTGCTTTTTTTTTTTTTATGAATGCATCGCGGGGCGGCACAACACACATGCTGCATGGCATTACCCTGTGCTGGGCAGCCCCCAGAATGTCAGTAGACGGACACAGGTCTTGCTGCGGAAGCAAGATCTGCGTCCATCTCTGAATAACCCCCAAAGTACCAACCAATCAGCTTCTGTCAATTTTCTTGCACAGCTTATAGGTTGGATGGTTGGCACATTATCTCTCCCCAACAGTTGATAAATCTCCCCCAAGTTCACTTCAGCTACACAAATAAGTGTCTTGCATAAAATTTATTGCAGAGCATATATGTACAATTTGCACTAATATTGTGAGTGGAATGTATTAAACACATTAAGGGGGCGGGCCGGTGTCCAGATACAATGCAATAGAGTATGGGTGTGCAGACATAGGTTTTTCAGACACTTTTTTAAGGCCTTATTCCGAGTAAGAGGTAAACGGAGTAGCAAAGTACTTCTCCTAAAGCATTCTGTATTTGTGCAAAATGAATGTGCACTGCAAAGTGACTTTAAAACACTAATTAGTGCCCAGTATTGCAGCAGTCATTTTGACTTGTTCAAACAGATGTGTTTTTAATGCATGTAACCAAGCAGATGCAACCTTTGTCATCATTGTGCAACTTACCCTCAAAGCAACCAAAATTGAGACTTATTATCAGCCCTTTAGTCATACACAATTGCAGGTCCAGCATGCAACAGAAAAAGATGTGCATTGCGAAAATGCAAGCATGCACACTAAAGAAGTATGCAACTTCCGTACGAATAAAGCTGCAAACTACACTTATGTCTCAGTCTGAATAAGGCCCTTTGTGTTGAACTCCAAAACACACCCTTTGGGCGGTATCCTATTAGCCCTGATGCTGCTTCGGCCGATCAAAATGGGAGACAGTGATGCAGCCATCGGGGCTAATAGGCTAGCCCCCGGCGATCCTATTAGAAGCGGGAAAGTACCACTGCTAATAGGATACCGCCCTTTGTGTACATATACTTCACACATTCTCACACCTGTTACACTCTGTTACTCTCATATTACTTGTACCCTCTCATATCACAGTTATTTTATTCTATTTTTTATTTTACATTTCCTGTATTAATTGTTTTATTACTTAAACAAGATCATTATTTAATTAGTTTATGCATCTCATACACAAAGTGAAGGCAGAAATCACTAGGAAGATGGCACCCAATGCACATGCACAGTACGCACACTGGGTCCATACCTGGAAGCAAAGTCATAGTTTATCTCTCAATTTTCATTTTATTTATTATTATCATTTACCTATAGTTATACTGCAATGTGCCACAAGAGATCTGTAGCACCAAACAAGGGAAATACAACTGACAATAAGTTACATGAGTACAAAATACATAATTACAGTGTGCAATTACAATAATTACGTAGAGAAGACAAAGAAAAAAGGGCCCTGCTCGCATGAATTTACAATCTTTCTCATACGTCCTAGAGGATGCTGGGGTCACTTCAAGAACCATGGGGTATAGACGGGATCTGCAGGAGACATGGGCACTTTAAGACTTTCAAAGGGGTGTGAACTGGCTCCTCCCTCTATGCCCCTCCTCCAGATTCCAGTTTAGAATCTGTGCCCAGTGAGACTGGATGCACTCTGAGGAGCTCTACTGAGTTTCTCTGAAAAGACTTTATGTTAGGTTTTTTATTTTCAGGGAGAACTGCTGGCAACAGTCTCCCTGCTTCGTGGGACTGAGGGGAGAGAAGCAGTCCTAGTTCTGTGAGTTTAAAGGCTCTGCTTCTTTGGCTACAGGACATCATTAGCTCCTGAGACAGGTGAGTAGAAGAAGACAGAAGACTTCAGTGACGGCTTCAGAGGTACCGCACAGCGGCCGCGCTGCGCGCCATGCTCCCGCACTCAGCGGCACTACAGGGTGCAGGGTCCGGGGGGGCGCCCTGTGCAACATATTAACCTCTAAAAAAGTGACTGGCAAGAGGGGACAAGGTGCCAAACCTCTGTCCAAACCCCCGCCAGTATACAGATTTTGGAAAAATAGCGGGGCTGAAGCGCGCCTTTCTGGGGGCGGGGCTTAGTCCTCACAGCTCACATCAGTGCCATTTTCTCTTCACAGAAGCTGCAGAGACGCTGGTCCTTCCTCACACTGCTGTACAAGTAACAGGGTGCAAAACGGGGGGTGGGGGGGGGGCACAGTGAATTTTGGTGCAATATAAGTTATTTTAAAAGCGCTGCAGGTCTGGGACATTCTGTAACTGTGTCAGAACCGGGTTTGAGCGCTGGGTTGTGAGCTGGCAAACTTCCTCTGTGTCTCTCTGACAGGCTTTATTGTGGATCTGTCCCCTATATGCCCAGTGTGTCTGTGTGTGCTGCGTGCACGTGTGTCGGCATGTCTGAGGCTGAAGGCTCTTCCCAGGAGGAGACGATGTTAGAGACACAAACGGCTGTGGGAGTGACCCTGTCGGCACCACCGACACCTGATTGGGTGAATGTTTTGAGTGCTCTGAATGCTAATGTGGCTCTGATAAATAAGAGATTGGATAAATCTGAGTCTCAGAACCAGGCTTGGAAGAAATCCGTAGAGGATGTGTGTCCAGACCCCCTCGGGGTCACAAAAACGTTCATTTACCCAGCTGGCAGACATGGATACCGACACGGACACTGACTCAAGTGTCGACTATAGTGATGCCAGATTAGATCCAAAATTGGCAAAGAGCATTCAGTACATGATTGTGGCTATAATAGACGTATTACATATCACTGAAGACCCTACTGTTCCCGATACTAGGGTCTGTATGTATGTATATAAAGGAAAGAAACCTGAGGTAACGTTTACTCCCTCTCATGAACTGAACACGCTTTGTGAAAAGGTTTGGGAAAATCCTGACAAAAAGTTTCAGGTTCCCAAAAGGATTCCAGTGGCGTATCCGTTTCCCTCTGGGGATAGGGAAAAATGGGAGTCACCCCCCATTGTGGACAAAGCTCTATCGCGGCTGTCCAAAAAGGTGACTCTTCCGTCCCCTGACACGGCAGCCCTAAAGGATCCTGAGGATCGTAGGCAGGAAAATACATTGAAATCCATTTATATCACCACTGGTATGCTACTCAGACCCGCCATTGCATCTGCGTGGGTGAGTAGTGCTATCGAAAGATGGGCAGATAACTTGTCATCTGAAATAGATACCCTGGATAGGGATAGCATTCTTTTGACACTAGGTTATATCAGGGACGCTGCAGTCTACCTAAAGGAAGCTGCGAGGGATATTGGCCTCTTGGGATCAAGGGCCAATGCCATGGCAGTCTCAGCTAGGAGAGCATTGTGGATTCATCAATGGAATGCTGATGCTGGCTCTAAGAAAGCTATGGAGTCTCTACCGTATAAAGGTGGTGTATTGTTTGGTGACGGCCTCGCTGAGTTGGTATCTATGGCTACTGCGGGTAAGTCATCATTTTTAGCTTATGTGCCTGCACCACAAAAGAAAGCACACCACTATCAGATGCAGTCCTTTCGGCCCAATAAATACAGAAAAGGCCGAGGGTCTTCCTTCCTTGCTACTAGAGGAAAGGGAAAAGGTAAACGATCACCGGCCGTGGCCGGTTCCCAGGAGCAGAAGTCCTCCCCGGCTTCTGCCAAATCCACCGCATGACGCTGGGCATAGGCGTGCGCAGCACATTTTATTAGGGGGTGCACCATCGGAGTGCTGTGTCTAGCACCGCCTTTTGGGCGTGTCTAGCACCATCTATTGATGGTCAACGCAATATAAAATATCCACCCTTGTAGCAATCCTAATAAAGCAGATTAATTGTCAGATGTTGTGGTGTGCACCAAACAAACACCCCTGATGGCACTCACTGCAATTACACTGCTCCTCCTCAGCCTGGTCTGGCTCCCCCTCTCTTTCCCCTGCAAGCTGCAGCAGCTTACTTACAAGTCAGTCATATACTGACACTGACAGTCGCAGACTAGTTCTGCTGCTGCTGCTGGAAAAATGAGTGACGTGTCAATGCTGCTGCCGACCGCCTGCCAGTATTGAATTTGTCTTCCTAAGAGGAACGCTGGCTGCATGCTGATCCTCATCAGTGGCTGGCATAGGCATAGCATAGAAGGAGAGAGGTGGGCATGTGGCGGGTGTGACGGGTGGGCGTGCGAGCAGCATTACGTCACATCACGCTGTTTTTGTACATGGAGGTGGAGCGGGAGTTTGAAAGCCGGTGGCAGTGGCACCCTTGATTAACCCAGGCATCCGGCAGTAATGCAGTCCTGACAGGGTGCAGCGCAGAGGGGACAGTAATCAGCCTGCTCGGCGATCGCTGCATCAGGCATGTGAGATCGGGGTGCCACACATTAGGGGGTGCCTATGCGCACCAGGCACCCCCCCTGCGCACACCTATGACGCTGGGGCTCCACTGCGGGAGTCTGCACCGGTGGGGGCACGTCTCAGGTTCTTCAGTCAGTTCTGGGCTCGTTCGGCCCTGGACCCATGGGTTTTAGAAATAGTGTCCCAGGGGTACAAACTGGAGTTTCAAGACGTTTCCCCTCGCCGATTTTTCAAATCGGCCTTACCAGCTTCTCTTCCGGACAATACAAAAATTGTGTCACAATCAAGTCATTGTCAGGGTTCCCCCGTCGCAACAGGGAGGAGGCTTTTATTCGAGCCTGTTCATGGTCCCGAAGCCAGGCGGCTCAGTCAGACCAATCCTGAACCTCAAATCCCTCAATTTCTACCTAAAAAAATTAAAATTCAAGATGAATTCTCTCCGGCAGTGATCTCCAGTCTGGAGGAGGGGGATTTTATGGTGTCGATAGACATAAAGGATGCCTACTTACATGTTCCCATTTATCCTCCACATCAGGCTTACCTGAGGTTTGCTCCGGGGCTGGGGAGCAGTCACACAGGGGGAAAGCTTCCAGGGAAGATGGTCAAGCCAGGAAATGTGTCTACACATAAACGTTCTGGAGTTAAAGGCCATTCACAATGGCCTTCTGCAAGCGGAACATCTTCTTCGCAATCAGTCCGTCTTGGTTCAGTCGGACAACATAACAGCAGTAGCGTACATAAACCGCCAGGGCGGAACAAAGAGCAGAGCGGCTATGGCAGAGGCCACAAAGGTTCTCCGTTGGGCGGAAAGGCATACAAGCGCTCTGTCAGCGATCTTCATTCCAGGAGTGGACAACTGGGAAGCAGACTTCCTCAGCATACACGATTTCCATCCAGGAGAGTGGGGTCTTCATCAAGAGGTCTTTGCAGAAGTGACAAGTCTTTGGGGAATTCCTCTAATAGACATGATGGCGTCTCACCTCATAAAGAAACTTCAGAGATATTGTTCCAGGTTGAGAGACCCTCAAGCAATAGCAGTGGACGCCCTAGTGACACCGTGGGTGTTTCAGTCGGTGTACGTGTTTCCTCCGCTTCCACTCATTCCAAAAGTGATAAAGATCATAAGAAGAACAAAGGTTCAAGCAATCCTCATTGTTCCAGACTGGCCAAGGAGGGCTTGGTATCCAGATCTTCAGGAATTACTCATAGGAGATCCCTGGCCTCTTCCTCTGAGGGAGGATCTGTTAAAGCAGGGGCCGTGCGTGTTCCAAGACTTACCGCAACTTTGTTTGACGGCTTGGAGGTTGAACGCCGGATCCTAGCCCAAAAGTGTATTCCCAAGGAAGTCATCCCCACTCTTAGTCAGGCCAGGAAAGGAGTAACGTCTAAACATTACCAACGTATTTGGAGAAAATACGTGTCTTGGTGTGAATCCAAGAAGGTTCCTACAGAAGAATTTCAGTTAGGACGTTTTCTCCATTTTCTACAAGCCGGTGTGGATGCGGGCCTAAAGTTGGGCTCCATTAAAGTACAAATTTCAGCCTTATCGGTTTTCTTCCAAAAACAATTGGCCTCCCTTCCAGAAGTTCAGACTTTTGTGAAAGGCGTGTTGCACATCCAACCTCCCTTTGTGCCCCCTGTGGCACCGTGGGATCTTAACGTGGTGTTGCAATTCCTTCAATCTCATTGGTTTGAACCTTTACAAAAGGTGGAGTTGAAATTCCTCACTTGGAAAGTGGCCATGCTGTTGGCCTTGGCATCCGCCAGGCGGGTGTCTGAATTGGCGGCCTTGTCTCACAAGAGCCCTTATTTGATCTTCCATGAAGATAGAGCAGAGTTGAGGACTCGTCAGCAGTTTTTGCCGAAAGTGGTTTCGTCGTTCCACTTGAACCAACCTATTGTGGTGCCAGTGGCTACTGACGCCTTGCTGGAATCGAAGTTTCTCGACGTAGTCAGAGCTTTGAAAATGTATGTGGCCAGAACGGCTCAGTTTAGGAAAACGGAGGCTCTGTTTGTCCTGTATGCTCACAACAAAATTGGGGCTCCTGCTTCCAAGCAGACTATTGCGCGCTGGATCTGTCATACGATTCAGCAGGCTCATTCTACGGCTGGATTGCCGTTACCGAAATCGGTGAAGGCCCATTCTACCAGAAAGGTGGGCTCGTCCTGTGCGGCTGCCCGGGGGGTCTCGGCATTACAACTTTGCCGAGCGGCTACTTGGTCGGGTTCAAACACCTTTGCGAAGTTTTACAAGTTTGATACCCTGGCTGATGAGGACTTCATGTTTGGTCAATTGGTGCTGCAGAGTCATCCGTACTCTCCCGCTCGTTCTAGAGCTCTGGTATAAACCCCATAGTTCTTGAAGTGACCCCAGCATCCTCTAGGACGTATGAGAAAATAGGATTTTAATACCTACCGGTAAATCCTTTTCTCTTAGTCCGTAGAGGATGCTGGGCGCCCGTCCCAGTGCGCACTGTATCTGCAGTTATTAGTTATGGTTACACACATGTTGTGTTACGTTTATAGTCAGCCTGTTGCTGATGTTGTTCATGCCGTTGACTTGCGTTGTGTTGAATGCCATGTTGTACGGCGTGCTTGAGGTGTGAGCTGGTATGTATCTCACCTTAGTTTAACAATAAATCCGTTTCCTCTAAATGTCCGTCTCTCTGGGCACAGTTACTATAACTGGAGTCTGGAGGAGGGGCATAGAGGGAGGAGCCAGTTCACACCCCTTTGAAAGTCTTAAAGTGCCCATGTCTCCTGCGGATCCCGTCCATACCCCATGGTTCTTGAAGTGACCCCAGCATCCTCTACGGACTAAGAGAAAAGGATTTACCGGTAGGTATTAAAATCCTATTATAAGGGATATGGGGAGACACAACAGGGAATAAAAGGCAGTGTAGAAGACAGCAGAGATGCAGAGCTAAGAGGAAGGGTGGTAACCTAGAGTGAAATATTATCTTAAAGGGAACGCTTGATAGTTGGATGAAGGTCTAAGGGGCATATTCATTATTGCTTAAAAGTCACCATTTCGACATTCCCCAGAGAATGTACAATGCATCCGGAAAGTATTCACAGCGCTTTACTTCTTCCATATTTTGTTGTGTTACAGCCTTATTCCAAAATGGAATAAATTAATTTTTCCCCTCAAAATTCTACACACAATACCCCATAATGGCAATGTGAAAAAAAGTTTGTTTGTTTTTTAGATTTTTGCAAGTTTATTGAAAATAAAAAACTAAGAAATCCCATGTACAGTACATAAGTATTCACAGCCTTTGCTCAATACTTTGCTCATGCACCTTTGGCAGCAATTACAGCCTCAAGTATTTTTGAATATGATGCCACAAGCTTGGCACACCTATCTTTGGGTGGTTTCACCCATTCCTCTTTGCAGCACCTCTCAAGCTCCATCAGGTTGGATGGGAAGTGTTGGTACACAGCCATTTTCAGATTTCTCCAGAGATGTTCAATCGGATTTAAGTCTGGGCTCTGGCTGGGCCACTCAAGGACATTCACAGAGTTCTCCTGAAGCAACTTCTTTGATATCTTGGCTGTGTGCTTAGGGTCGTTGTCCTGCTGAAAGATGAACCATCGCCCCAGTCTGGAGTCAAGAGTGCTCTGGAGCAAGTTTTCATCCAGGATGTCTCTGTACATTGCTGCATTCATCTTTCCCTCTATCCTGACTAGTCTCCCAGTTTCTGCCTCTGAAAAACATCCCCACAGCCTGATACTGCCACCACCATGCTTCACTGTAGGGATGGTATTGGCCTGGTGATGAGCGGTGCCTGGTTTTCTCCAAACATGACGCCTGGCATTCACGCCAAAGAGTTCAATCTTTGTCTCATCAGACCAGAGAATTTTGTTTCTCATGGTCTGAGAGTCCTTCAGGTGTATTTTGGCAAACTCCAAGTGGGCTGTCATGTGTTTTTTTACTAAGGAGCGGCTTCCGTCTGACCACTCTACCATACAGGCCTGATTGGTGGATTGCTGCAGAGATGGCTGTCCTTCTGGAAGGTTCTCCTCTCTCCACAGAGGAATGCTGTAGCTCTGACAGAGTGACCATCGGGTTCTTGGTCACCTCCCTGACAAGGGCCCATCTCCCCCGATCGCTCAGTTTAGATGGCCGGCCAGCGGAAAAGTCCTGGTGGCTCCAAACTTCTTCCATTTACGGATGATGGAGGCCACTGTGCTCAGTGGGACCTTCAAAGCAGCAGATATTTTTCTGTACCCTTCCCCAGATTTGTGCCTCAAAACAATCCTGTCTCGTAGGTCTACAGACAATTCCTTTCACTTTATGCTTGGTTTGTGCTCAGACATGCACCGTGAAGTGTGGGACCTTTCCAAATCATGTCCAATCAACTGAATTTACCACAGGTGGACTCCAATTAAGCTGTAGGAACATCTCAAGAATGATCAGTGGAAACAGGATGCACCTGAGCTCAATTTTGAGCTTCATGGCAAAGGCTGTGAATACTTATGTACATGTGATTTCTTATTTTTTTAATTTTCAATAAATTTGCAAAAATCTCAGAAACATATTTTTCACATTGTCATTATGGGGTAATGTGTGTAGAATTTTGAGGGAAAGAATGAATTTATTCCAGTTTAGAATAAGGCTGTAACATAACAAAATGTGGAAAAAGTGAAGTGCTGTGAATACTTTGTGAACAGCCCCATAATCTCTTCACAAGCTGCCATTTGCATGGCAGCTTGTGCAGCAGAGGAGGGGGGAAGGGGGGGGCAGAAGCTGCAGCGCGATCTCTGTAACGTGATCTCTGCAGCCGGTCACCCCAGGTGTTGAAGTGCCGATGGCGGGGAGTGAGTGAGGGGGCGTGGGACAAGTGCCGGCGGCAGGGGGTTGAGCGGGGGCCGTGGCTGCAGCACAATCTCTGCAGCCATGCACACCAGGCGATTAGTGCCGGCAGTGGGGGTTGAGTGGGGCTGGGTGAGCGGGGGCAGCGGAACAAGTGCCGGCGGGGTGGGAAAGGGAGAGTGAGCAGGGGCAGCGGCTGCAGAGCAATCTCTGCAGCCGGGGACGCCTGCTGATTAGTGCCGGCAGCTGAGGGTGAGCCGGGCAGTGGGACACAGTGCCGGCACGGGGTGCTGAGGGAGAGCCATGGCTGCAGCCAGAGGGGAAAATTTCACTTTTCCGAAAAGACCAGTTTTTTTAAAGTGATAATTTTCTCATTGGGGCATGACGAATCATGAAAAAATTGTGAGAGAATACAATGAGAATTGAAAACTAAAAATTCTCATTGCACATTTTTTTCATGGTAAATATGCCCTTAAAAGAGAGTAGGAGGGCATCTCAGATGATGGGGGCAAGCAGTCAGTAAAAATCCAGAATGCAAGAAAGGGAAGTGGTGATCAGTAAAAAGGAGAGGCAGCAATCATTAGTAGAAAAACTAAATCATGAAGGAGGATGTGATAAATAGGCTGGAGATGTATGGAGGAGCATTTAGAGCTTCATAATAAAACGTAATAAAATTCTAACACCCACAGATATTTAGGTGGTCTCACCTAATTGATATCTAATCTAAATAAGATATGTACTATTAAAGACAGTCAGCTTTCAGAATAACACCAATATCCAGCACCAAGAAGCTTTTGTACCCCGTTCAAATAATAAATCTATGTTTTGACCTTAAACTGTATGTAACAATTCTTACCAATAGATTATGCCTCCTACTTTCTTATTTAATTAAAACCAGATCGTCATGCACTTAATAACGTAAAAAGGAACTTTGACCTAATCCACTGTATTTATCAGCAAAAATGTCCTTCCTTGGTAAAGTCGTTCGGTGCCTTTTATGTTTAGGGTGCTTAGGTCAATGGGCTTTAATGGTATTACCGCCATACATGTAACACCAACCCCCTGCTTCCACATTGTGAGCCACTGGCATTGCCTCCACCTCTTATAAAATCACAAATGCCAATCATCAGTAAAATCAGTGATGCAGCAATAGCCCCCACAGACCACTCAGTGGCTTGGGAGCGCCGACGCCAATGTTATGCAGATTTCATGTGGCCTGGCCATCCGCATGGAAATCTGTTGAAAATATGCCTCCAAAAATGGCCACCGCCTAGGAGGAGACAGATGATAGTTGTCCTACAGGACCTCTAGCATCTGTCAGGGAAGCACAGCGTTTATATCGTTACCCGCAAGTGACTGGCGAGCATGATACCCCTGGCAAAAAGCATGATACTCCTGGCAACAAGCCTGAAACCCCTGGCATTGAGCATTAAACCCCTGCCAACAAGTAGAAACTTTTTTGTCAGGGGGCAAAATTTACAGTTCTTCCCCTGTGGAAAATCCAGTCTTCTTGTTAATTTTTCCTCCACTTATTGAACGGAATTTCAAAACCTTAGTATCTCTGGTATCAAAACAGAGGATAAAATAGCCCTTTATCCAGAAGATGTTCTCTTCATGATTTCTGATTCAGCCTTGTCCACACAACCTTGCTTCAAGAAATTGAAAATTACAGCCATCATTCTGGATAGAAACGTAATCCTCAAAAAACTGAAGTTCTCCACTTCTGCCTCTCAGAATTGATAAAATCTGACTCGGATCAACATTTCATTTACCACAAGAAAATGTTGTATTTCGATATCTTGTTCATTGCCCGATAGCATTACAGGCCAGCTTTCTCCAAATCAGTGAACATACTTCTACGTCTCTATTTCAAACCGTTCTTATTTAGATTCTACCTCATGTAATACAGTTTCTGTATCACTACACATCGCAATTCAGTTGTCAGAATAAGCATAATAGAACTTAGCTCTGAAGGGATTCTTTACTCATATTTCTGATGACAAAGATAAATTTAACATACCATCAAGCATTTTTTTTGGTTCCTAAAATGACAGAATTCAGTGTATACCCCTCACTACCATTGAAATCCTTTGTTTGCGATAGTCTTCCAATAAAAGATTAATGTCCAGATCTAAGACTATGAAAAACTCAAGATAAACAGATCTGTCCACTGAGATCCCCACAAACAGGCTTGGGAGATATCTAGGGGACAATTTGGAAAATGAAGATGCAAAATAAATTCAGTGTGAGGATGAAAGAAAATATCTATAAACTTTTACAGATGGTACAGGAATTTTCCATGAACATCTTAAATACTGGAGAGACTGCATGTACAGTAGATGTCAGTACTTTCTAGCAGAAATGTGTGGTTTAGATTTTTAGAAATCAAAACTCACAAGATTTTAGGGTAACGGAGTCAAACTGAGTCCCGGCTCGGATCCCCTAAATTCCTGATTCGGAGCTTACCTCATGAAAGGAACTTGGATTTAAGATCTGAATCTTTGGTTTTGAATTGTTTGTAAGTCCCTCCCTCGTGATTTCAGGTGCAATTTTATGCAGGAGTGTGGTCAAAATTGACTGGAAATGGATGTTAATAATACTGTAGGAACAAAAAGATATCCAAATTATGTGATTTTAGCTGTTTCGATACATTTTCAAGAAATTCAAATCCGAATCTGAAACACTTGAGGGAGGTTTTGACAAATCCATATTCAAAACCAAAACACAAGAGTCCAGGTAGACTTTCTGGTAGCATTGCCCTTAGTTATCTTCTATCTACCACAAATCAAACTCCTAGTATCCACTTTTTTGAATCTTAAAAATCCTTATCCCTCGCAGATTCCTCATGCACAGTGGGAGTCAGGTCGCACAATGCAGGCTCCACTGCTAGGGAGATGTGACCAACCTAGCCGGAAAGGAGAAGGACCCACAGGGCCACTGTAAACAAGGTAAGTAAGGGAGTGTGATAGAGCAGAGGGGTGAAGCGGGACAGAGCAGCTGTCAGAGCAGAAACACAGCAGAGCATAGAGAAGGGGGCAGGATGGCGACAGCCTAAGATGACTGAGTTGACCCACCTATGCCAAGTTACTTTTATAGTATGTCATAAATCCCTGCAATGTTTTATTAAAGTATGAGACTCCTGGATTTCATATTTCAATGTATGCTTGTTATGTACGATGTGAGCCCTCTCTGCTCAAATGTTGACCCATCTGGATCCCGCTCCTTTTATCCTGTCTCCCTTACTCACCCTTTGTGCGATCTGCAGTGCTGACTTTCACTTCCTGTCCTTCCTTTTTTTCTTATCTTCCCACTCTTTTTAAGATTAAAACAGTTTGCCACTTTTTATGAACACTCAAATGTTATTTTTGTGTTTTGGTTACAGCTTTATGATAAGGGTACTGTCATCTTTCTTCTGATTATCTCTTTTACCAATTGTCCGATCCGACAGAAGTTCAGTGGTAAAAGTAACAAAAGTTTGATATAAAAAAGTGATGACTCAGCACAGGGGCGTTTTAAAAGAGGAGGGGATCCGTGTGCAGCCTCCGTCATGGTCCACCTGCTCTCCGGCAGCAGGTAGACTCTGGCATAATGCCAGAGTCTACTGCGCATGAGCAGGTCTCCGAGAAAATGGCACCCGTGCCTTATTCCCGGGGACATCTCCAGTGCACATGCACGAATCACTCGGAAATGGGCGTGGTGGCCATTTTTCAAGTGATTTATGCCTGCACTGGAGGGCCGCCGCCGCGGGACTCTGGAGTGGTAAGTATAATATATGGGTGCAGTGTGTGCGGTGTGGGCCCCCCAGGACCCAGGGGCCTGTTTGCACATCACACACTTCACCCATTATAGAAATGCCTATGATCCAGCATCAGCACAGCATGGAATAGGATGTCAGGGGTGTAGTATGGTATGCCGGTGGCCGGGCTCCCGGCGGACAGCATAACGGCGCTGGGCTTCCGACCGCCGGCATATTGACAGCTAGGCGAGTGCAAATGAGCCCCTTGCCCCAGATGAGCCACGCTATTTATTGTCCCTCCAGGGGGGTTGTGGAGCCCCAAGAGGGAGAATAGATGTTGGTATGCCGGGTGTTGGGATCCCGGCGCCAGTATACTGAGCGCCGGGATCCCAAGAGCCGGCATACTGAATACCACCCGCTGTCAGAACTGCAATACACAATGGCCCTCATTCCGAGTTGTTCGCTCGCTAGCTGCTTTTAGCAGCATTGCACACGCTAAGCCGCCGCCCTCTGGGAGTGTATCTTAGCTTAGCAGAATTGCGAACGAAAGATTCACAAAATTGCGAATAGAAATTTCTTAGCAGTTTCTGAGTAGCTCCAGACTTTACTCAGCCATTGCAACCAGCTCAGTCAGTTTCGTTCCTGGTTTGACGTCACAAACACACCCAGCGTTCGCCCAGACACTCCCCCGTTTCGTCAGACACTCCCACGTTTTTCCCAGAAACGCCAGCGTTTTTTCGCACACGCCCAGAAAACGGCCAGTTTCCGCCCAGAAACACCCACTTCCTGTCAATCACACTACGATCACCAGAACGATGAAAAATCCTCGTTATGCCGTGAGTAAAATACCTAACTTTTGTGTAAAATAACTAACCGCATGCGCTCTGCGAACCTTGCGCATGCGCAGTAAGCGACTAATCGCAATATAGCGAAAATCGGCAACTAGCGAACAACTCGGAATGACCACCAATGATCTGCCTGATCATAGGGTGAGAAGAATATTGATAAATAATTATATTGGTAGGAATGCTTAGTAGTATGACACAAAATGACATCCTGTATACATTAAACTCTGCATTATCCTTGGTCATGTCCATCAAAATGCACTATGTCTCATTTGGCCTCCCTTGACATGATTATTATGGGATGTTGTTCAGTTCAGTGTTATAAACAACTTATTATGAGTTGTCCATTGTGCTGAATATGAATTTCGGAAAAATGTTCATATATGGTACTTCTCTCCGGTATCCGGTCTATAGATCTACACTAAAAAGGTCTAGAGTCAATAGGTCTACTACTAATGGTCGACATGAATTAAGTTGACAGGGTCAAAAGATCGACATGATCGACAGTTCAAAAAGTCACCAGGTTCAAAAGGTCGGCAGGTTCTGGGAGTGATGAGGCAACGGTCTGCATCTTCCAACGCAGACTTTCTGGCCTTGGTTACGGAGCTGCGAAGGCCAATCTGAGCAACCTCATAAGGAGTGAGTATAACAAAGTCTGGGACCTAACTTATAAATTACGTACAACTTGATGAATACAAGTGGTCATTCCGAGTTGTTTGCTCGCTAGCAGTTTTTAGCAGCCGTGCAAACGCTATGCCGCCTCCCACTGGGAGTGTATCTTAGCTTAGCAGAAGTGCGAATCAAAGGATCAGAGAGCGGCTACAAAAATAAGATTTTAAACCTACCGGTAAATCTTTTTCTCGTAGTCCGTAGAGGATGCTGGGGACTCCGTGAGGACCATGGGGATAGACGGGCTCAGCAGGAGACATGGACACTTTAAGAAAGACTTTAGGTCTGGGTGTGCACTGGCTCCTCCCTCTATGCCCCTCCTCTGACCTCAGTTAGAGAAACTGTGCCCAGAGGAGACGGACAGTACGAGGAAAGGATTTTTGTTAATCCAAGGGCAAGATTCATACCAGCCACACCAATCACACCGTATAACTTGTGTATCTATTAAACAGTTAACAGTATGAAAAAACAATATAGCATCAGTCCAACCTGATGGAACTATAACATAACCCTTATGTAAGCAAAACTACATACAAGTCTCGCAGAAGTAGTCCGCACTTGGGACGGGCGCCCAGCATCCTCTACGGACTACGAGAAAAAGATTTACAGGTAGGTTTAAAATCTTATTTTCTCTAACGTCCTAGAGGCTGCTGGGGACTCCGTAAGGACCATGGGGATTATACCAAAGCTCCCAAACGGGCGGGAGAGTGCGGATGACTCTGCAGCACCGAATGAGCAAACCTTAGGTCCTCCTCAGCCAGGGTATCAAACTTATAGAACTTTGCAAAGGTGTTTGAATCTAACCAAGTAGCAGCTCGGCACAGTTGTAGTGCCGAGACCCCTCGGGCAGCCGCCCAAGACGAGCCCACCTTCCTAGGGGAATGGGCCTTGACCGATTTTGGTAACGTCAATCCAGCCGTAGAATGCGCCTGCTGAATCGTGTTACAGATCCAGCGAGCAATAGTCTGCTTCGAAGCAGGGGCACCAACCTTGTTGGCTGCATATAGGACAAACAGTGCTTCTGTTTTCCTGACTCTAGCCGTTCTGGCCACATTAATTTTCAAAGCCCTGACTACATCAAGGGACTCGGAATCCTCCAAATCTCGTGTAGCCACAGGCACCACAATAGGTTGGTTCATATGAAAAGATGACACCACCTTAGGCAAGAATTGAGGACGGGTCCGCAATTCTGCCCTATCCATATGGAAAACCAGATAGGGGCTTTTATGAGACAAAGCCGCCAATTCCGACACTCGCCTAGCCGAAGCCAAAGCTAATAACATGACCACCTTCCAAGTGAGATATTTTAACTCCACCATTTGAAGTGGTTCACCAGTGCGACTTAAGGAAACTCAACACCACGTTAAGGTCCCAAGGCGCCACCGGAGGTATAAAAGGAGGCTGAATATGCAGCACTCCCTTCAATAAAGTCTGTACTTCTGGGAGAGAAGCCAATTCTTTTTGAAAGAAAATGGATAAGGCCGAAATCTGAACCTTAATGGAGCCTAATTTTAGGCCCAAATTCACTCCAGTCTGTAGGAAGTGAAGGAAACGGCCCAGATGGAATTCTTCCGTAGGAGCATTCCTAGCCTCACACCAAGAAACATATTTTCGCCATATCCTGTGATAATGTTTTGCTGTCACGTCTTTCCTAGCCTTTATCAGAGTAGGAATGACCTCATCCGGAATTCCCTTTTCCGCTAGGATATGGCGTTCAACTGCAATGCCGTCAAACGCAGCCGCGGTAAGTCTTGGAACAGACATGGCACCTGTTGTAACAGGTCCTGTCTTAGAGGAAGAGGCCACGGATCTTCTGTGAGCATTTCCAACAGATCCGGATACCAGGTCCTTCGTGGCCAATCTCGAACAATGAGAATTGTTCTCACTCCTCTTTTTCTTATTATTCTCAACACCTTGGGTATGAGAGGAAGAGGAGGAAATACATAGACCGACTGGAACACCCACGGTGTCACTAGGGCGTCTACTGCTACCGCCTGAGGGTCTTCTGATTTGGCGCAATACCTCTGTAGCTTTTTGTCATCATGTCTATCTGGGGCAGTCCCCACTGACTTGCAATCTGTGCGAAGACTTCCCGATGAAGTCCCCACTCCCCTGGATGCAGGTCGTGTCTGCTGAGGAAGTCTGCTTCCCAGTTGTCCACTCCCGGAATGAACACTGCTGACAGTGCGCTTACATGATTTTCCGTCCAGCGAAGAATCCTGGTGGCTTCCGCCATTGCCACTCTGCTCCTTGTGCTGCCTTGGCGGTTTACATGAGCCACTGCGGTGATGTTGTCTGACTGGATCAGAACTGGTTGGTCGCGAAGTAAGTTCTCCGCTTGACGTAGGGCGTTGTATATGGCCCTCAGTTCCAGGATGTTAATGTGAAGACAAGTCTCTTGACTTGTCCAAAGTCCTTGGAAGTTTCTTCCCTATGTGACTGCTCCCCACCCTCTGAGGCTCGCGTCCGTGGTCACCAGGATCCAATTCTGAATGCCGAACCTGCGGCCTTCCAAAAGGTGAGCACTCTGCAGCCACCACAGGACAGATACCCTGGCTCTGGGGGACAGGGTGATCAGCTGATGAATTTATAGATGTGACCCGAACCACTTGTCCAATAGGTCCCATTGGAAAGTCCTTGCATGGAACCTGCCAAAGGGAATGGCTTCGTATGTTGCCACCATTTTTCCCAGGACTTGAGTGCAATGATGTACAGACACTTGTTTTGGCTTCAATAGGTTCTTGACTAGAGTCATGAGTTCCTGAGCTTTTTCTATCGGAAGAAAAACCCTTTTCTGGTCTGTGTCCAGAATCATGCCCAAGAAGGTCAGACGAGTCGTAGGAACCAGCTGTGACTTCGGATATTGAGAATCCAGCTGTGTTGCTGTAACACCTTCAATGAAAGTGACACGCTGTTCAGTAACTTCTCTCGTGATCTTGCTTTTATGAGGAGATCGTCCAAGTATGGGATAATTGTGACACCCTGCTTGCGCAGGAGCACCATCATTTCCGCCATTACTTTGGTGAAAATCCTCGGGCCGTGGAAAGCCCAAACGGCAACGTCTGAAATTGGTAATGACAATCCTGTACCGCAAATCTCAGGTACGCCTGGTGAGGTGGATAAATGGGGACATGAAGGTATGCATCCTTTATGTCCAGAGATACCATAAAATCCCCCCCTTCCAGGCTGGCGATGACCGCTCTGAGCGATTCCATCTTGAACTTGAACCGTTTTAAGTATAGGTTCAGGGATTTTTAAATTCAATATGGGTCTGACCGAACCGTCCGGTTTCGGAACTACAAACAGGGTTGAGTAGTATCCCTTCCCTCTCTGAAGCAGGGGAACTTCGACCACCACTTGTTGAAGACACAATTTGTGAATAGCATTTAACACTATCTCCCTTTCTAGGGGAGAAGTCGGTAGAGCCGATTTGAAAAACCGGCGAGGAGGCACCTCTTCGAATTCCAGCTTGTATCCTTGAGAAACAATTTCTATTGCCCAGGGATCCACCTGTGAGTGAACCCAGATGTGGCTGAAAAGTCGAAGACGTGCCCCCACTGGGGCGGACTCCCTCAGCGGAGCCCCAGCGTCATGCAGTGGATTTTGCAGAGGCCGGGGAGGACTTCTGTTCCTGGGAACTAGCTGTGCTGTGCAGCTTTTTACCTCTGCCCTTATCTCTGGCAAAAAAGGACGATCCACGTACTCTTTTGCTTTTATTTGAACGAAAGGACTGCATTTGATAATGCAGCGCTTTCTTAGGTTGTGAGGGAACATAAGGCAAAAAATTTGATTTACCTGCCGTAGCTGTGGAGGCCAGGTCCGAGAGCCCTTCCCCAAACAATTCCTCACCCTTGTAAGGTGAGACCTCCATATGTCTTTTTGAGTCGGCATCACCTGTCCACTGCAGGGTCCAGAGGACTCGTCTAGCAGAAATTGACATAGCGTTTATTCTGGAACCCAGTAAACTAATGTCTCTTTGAGCATCTCTCATATATAAGACAGCATCCTTTATATGGCCTAGGGTCAATAAAATGGTATCCTTATCTAGGGTCTCAATTTCCGCTGATAAGGAATCTGTCCATGCTGCTACAGCGCTACAAACCCAGGCCGACGCAATTGCCGGTCTGAGTAATGTACCAGAATGTGTGTAAATGGATTTCAAGGTAACCTCCTGCTTGCGGTCAGCAGGATCCTTGAGGGTAGCCGTATCTTGGGATGGCAGCGCTATCTTTTTTGACAAGCGTGTCAACGCTTTGTCCACCTTAGGGGAGGATTCCCACCGTATCCTGTCCGTTGGCGGGAAAGGATACGCCATAAGAATCCTTTTGGGAATCTGCAGTTTTTTGTCTGGAGATTCCCACGCTTTTTCACATAATTCGTTTAACTCATGTGAGGAGGGAAACGTTACCTCATACTTCTTTCCCTTATACATGTGTACCCTCGTGTCAGGGACAGGGGGTTCCTCTGTGATATGCAACACTTCTTTTATTGCAATAATCATATATATCGAATACATTTAGCCACTTTTGGCTGTAACTTTGCATCATCGTAGTCGACACTGGAGTCTGAATCCGTGTCGGTATCTGTGTCTCCTATCTGGGATAGTGGGCGCTTCTGAGACCCTGAAGGTCCCGGCGACATAGGGACAGACATGGGTTCACTCCCTGACTGTTCCTTAGCTTCAGCTTTGTCAAATCTTTTGTGCAATAAGTTCACACTAGCACTTAAAACATTCCACATATCCATCCAGTCAGGTGTCGGCACCGCCGACGGAGACATCACATTCATACGCTCCCCCTCCTCCCTAGGTGAGCCTTCTACCTCAGACATGTCGACACACGCGTACCGACACACCACACACACAGGGAACCTCTTATCTGAAGATAGTTTCCCCACCAGGCCCTTTGGAGAGACAGAGAGAGAGTATGTCAGCACACACCCCAGCGCTATATGACCCTGGAAAAAAAACACTAAATGTTTATCCAGTATCGCTGTTTATACTTTATATCCGCCAAATTTGTGCCCCCCCCCCTCTTAAAACCCCTCTATCACCGTGTATTAGCAGGGGAGAGACCGGGGAGCTTCCTGTCAGCGCTGTGCTGTGGAGAAAAATGGCGCTGGTGAGTGCTGAGGGAGAAGCCCCGCCCCCTCGGCGACGGGCTTCTGTCCCGCTCAAAATTCCTGAAAACTGGCGGGGGCTCTGTTATATACATGTACAGTGCCCATCTGTACATGTATATACTTATTTTGCCAATGGAGAGGTTTTATTGCTGCCCAGGGCGCCCCCCCTACGCCCTGCACCCTTACAGTGACTGCGGTGTGTGAGGTGTATGGGAGCAATGGCGCACAGCTTTACTGCTGTGCGTTACCTCAGTGAAGATCATGAAGTCTTCTGCCGCCTCTGAAGTCTTCTTTTCTTCTCATACTCACCCGGCTTCTATCTTCCGGCTCTGCGAGGAGGACGGCGGCGCGGCTCTGGGACGGACGGCGAGGGTGAGACCTGCGTACCAATCTCTCTGGAGCTAATGGTGTCCAGTAGCCTAAGAAACAGAGCTTTGAAACTCACAGAAGTAGGTCTGTTTCTCTCTCCTCAGTCCCTCGATGCAGGCTCCCTGAAAATAAAAAACCTAACAAATATACTTTCTGACAGGAAGCTCAGGAGAGCTCCCTGTAGTGGACCCATCTCCTTTGGGCACAGTATCAAACTGAGGTCTGGAGGAGGGGCATAGAGGGAGGAGCCAGTGCACACCCAGACCTAAAGTCTTTCTTAAAGTGCCCATGTCTCCTGCGGAGCCCGTCTATCCCCATGGTCCTTACGGAGTCCCCAGCATCCTCTAGGACGTTAGAGAAATAATTTTGTGCAGTTTCAGAGTAGCTTCAGCCCTACTCAGCGCTTGCGATTACTTCAGACTATTCAGTTCCTGTTTTGACTCACGAACACGCCCTGCGTCCGCCCAGCCACGCCTGCGTTTTTTCTAGCACGCCTGCATTTTTTCAAACACTACCTGAAAACGGTCAGTTGACACCCAGAAACGCCCTCTTCCTGTCAATCACTCTGCGGCCAGCAGTGCAACTGAAAAGCTTTGCTAGACCTTGTGTGAAACTACATCGTTCGTTGTGCACAGAAGTGCAGTTTTTTTGTCTGTTCACTGCGCAGCGAACGAAAGCAGCTAGCGATTAACTCGGAATGACCCCCATAGTGTAGACTGTTCTTATGCTCTTTCCTCTGAAAAGCTGGCAAAGAAGGACTTCATTATTTCAGAAATGCATAGTATAAAAGGTAATATGTGACATAATATTTTTAACATACTTTGTGAAATACTTCACTAGTTCTGAAGAACCCTTATATTGTAGCCTATCTACTTTGTAGTTATCCTTATGATGTAGAAAAAAAGTCCCACTGTTATTTTTATAATCTATGAATTTGCATCACATTTTCATTTTGTAATTAAAAAATATATAAAAAATTTTTTTTAATGACGTGGTATAAGGTGTGGATTTTCATTGGCTTCAGTTGGTGCTGTGAGTTTGGGTGGGGGCGGGGAGGGGAAGGGGCATCAGTAGGACAGCTGAGGTGTTGCACCAGGTCAAGTAACTTGTGGGGGTCTGCTACATTCAGCTCCTTCATGCGCAGGCAGGGATAACATTGCACTGACTGCCTGCTGTTAATGCAGTCTGGCCTTCTGAGCGTTGGCAGTGGTTAAGCACAGTTGTAACTGCAGAACAACTCGAACTACTAAACAAATGCCTTTCTATCTTAGGGCAATACGAGAAATAAAAAAACATTCATTATTGATATTAAACCAGAAACCCTGATCCGTATAACAGTATTATCCCAATTCAGGTCATCCCTGGGCAAAATGCAAGAGGCAAATTATTAGATCACATCCTACCATGAGAAGACCCATTTAGCCAGGTATTCCATAGCTATGCCAAGTCTTATGGCCTCATGCATCTTGAGTACTGTGATGTATTGGGGTCTTCTTACCACTTCAAGGGATATGTTTATGTACATCAACTAATTGCAGCGTAACTGACATGTTGTTCCCCAGCTTACCGCAGCAGTACAAAACAGGTTACCGCTGCAATTTACAAAAGGAGACTTCTGCTGTGGTAACCCACAGTAACTGGCCCACCTCGCGAATGCCCACGCTGGTACTATAATTCTCCAGATGTAGGCCTTGTGTATGTTTTCCTCATTGCCCTTAAAAAAGAAAATGTGGAGATGGAGACATGGGTACTGTAACAGGCTTAGATTGTGACGTCTAGCACCAAGCTGATTATGGCCACATTAGAGAAGAATAATCAGATACATCTATTACGCCAGCCTCAGTTTGCTTTGTATTTTTGGTGGTATCTGTGAAACGTTAGGCTTTTCTGTTTTGTAACTTCAGCAAAGAGTGCTGACAATGCTAAATTCCTTTGTCGTATAAACAACCCTTATGAAGCTAAGAACACTGTACGCTGCTTACTTAAGAAGTACCGTAATGGTACGCTATCTGCGTAGCGATCGCTCAGCCGTAGGCGAGACGCTCAAGCGTCACGTTCGCTCACGGCCCAGTGATCACAGGACACGTTATTGGTTATGTCTAGGGGAAAGATTCGCTGTAACGTAGCATACGCTAGAGACCACGAGGAGGTCACCAGCGGTGCAGACGCTCACAACACTATACCTTGATATTAAACCTTATACCGACGAAACACACAGAATACCTTAATGTGAGTACAGGGTGTAAATGCAACCTTGTGTAACCTGACTATCTACAAAGCTGTTTGAGCGTCACCGACGCTCAAGTGAACACTTAATACTATAGTAAATACACTGATACTGGTTTAGGGTTCCAAAGCCTATAATCTGTATTATATCTAGTATACTTGTAAAAGAGTAACACAGTACAAATGATACACTACAATATAACAAAGACTTCCTAACCAAACACCTAACTAAGGGATAAACTACAATGCTATCCTGGTCTAACACAATACAATACAATACAATAAAGTTTAGTCTAGGGGAGATATGAGAGAAAAGAGAAAATAGAGAGAGAGAAATAGACACAGAGGGAGAGAGAGAAATTGGCTCACAGAAAGACAATGATTACGGAGAGAACTTACGCACAAAGGGTATGATCGCCTGCGCCTCGATATCCAGCTCCCGATTATCAGCAGATAACCGTTGATGTGAGAGTGAGAGCTGGATGTGGTCGGTCTGCCTATTTATGCCCCACACACAATGCAATCTCCTAGTCCCTACAATCCTACAGTTTATTGGACACAGGAATTCGGCCCTGTACTGTAACCAAAGGTCATAGGTTGATTCATACAGGTGGGCTGTGCTGATTTCCAACAGCTCAGGTGGGTGGGGAACTGGGTTTCCCGCCGCATACCTGAGTATGTGCAAATCATAGAAATGGACATAAACTTCTTATGTCCATAACTATTCGCACGAGCGATTAATACGCTCCAAACCAACACCGGAATATTGCTAATTAAATACTCTTCCGATGGGTATCAAACACTGCTGTATGACTCCTGTTAGACCCTTCGTGCAATACAAAGAGGGATTCCTCCGCTCAGGGACATTCTATCTAAACCAAACTTACAGAAACTATTGAGGGGAACATGATCTATAAACTACATTAATTGTGAACTTTTGTAACGAATGAGTCGCACGCTACGATCACATAAACTCTACCGTAAATGCGCATACTGCGCGTGCGAGTGCACGCTATTGCGGGTATGCGCTTCCACGGGAGAGCGTACGCATGCGCAGCACGGACCAGTGTGCGGTGCAAATATGGCAGTGTGCACTAAGACATTTTTCTGACTTTGACAGTCCACCCTTTGGCAGTCAATAATAACTGCCACAAAACATTTAAGGAGAAAAATGTAAGTCAGGGGTTAATTGATTTCCATGGTTGGGTAGGGGAGGAGAGAGGAGAAGGTGTGAAGAGGGTATGACCTAGTGAGATAGCAGAAGCATGTGTGTATGAATCCATGTTTGGGGGGTCATGTATCATCGTGCCGTACGTGTTGTAAATCAAGCTTCGAGGTATTGCGAAGTATACATTTGAATTCCTTCTTATCCTGTGGTACAGGTCTGTGGATGGGCTGTCAAACTCTACCGAGCTCATTTCGGCTGTGGTTGTAACAAAATGGGGATGCACATTTTAGTTGATGATACATGAATGGGGGAGGTATGTGGTTGCTGATATCTGTGCCTGTATTCCCTATCGTCTATGTGTGTCGTTACCTGAGGGTTGTAGAGATGAAGATAAAGAACACTTACGAAAAATGCAATGATATTCTATGTCAGGTTAATGTACGTTCGTCGATTGGGGTCTTGATTGGTGTCGGTTGATTGGAGTCTTCTTCTTTGTGCTTTTGCTCATAAATCGTGAGTAAAGCAAACAACGTCCATGGATTTACAAAAAAAAAATGTTGGGCTATCGTGATTTTAAAGTTCCTAGGGAAACTGGGGTACCCATGGCATTGTCCATCAAAATCTTGTATATCAGGTCGACTGCTCTTCTTCTTTCCATCTTTCCGTTGTCGGCCCCTTGGCTCATCAAATCCTTCGTCTACGTGGGTCTTTGTACCTCGGAGGAAAACATAGAAATGGGTGAAAGACGGACCGTATACTCATTACATCATTACGTCATGGTTTCTAGCATTGGGTCATAAATCAAATCCAGGTTAATTACAGTTTCCTCACTCCTTAAGCTCATCACTTTCGTACTTTGCTTGCACCTCATCAAAGCCTGCCCGCATCTAAATATCAATCCAATAGATATAACGACACCCAAAATACATAGGAGAAACTTTCCAACATCCATTATGACTCCTTGAGCCCAGTCTCCTAAACCGGAGAACCAATTTCGCGGGTTCAACCATGACACCCAACCAGTCAGCTCATTACCTACAGCAGCAAGGGTGAGATTGTGTTTTCGACGAAATTCCCACTTTAATTGCAGAATATCGTCCATCTTTTGGTCTATGACCTCTACCGGATCCTCGGTGCTATTTGTGATATACGTGCAACACTTTATGCCGTACTGTGTTGCCAATGTAACACAATATCCGCCTGTTACTGCTGTAAGATAATTAAGAATCATCCTATGCTGAACTAGTTCTGTTTTGTAAGCTTGAAGTTCTCTTCCAGTGTATCTAAACGTGTCATCATACATTTCAGTGATATTATCTAACAAATTGGCGAGTGCGGAAATGTATCTATAATTCATCACACCTCGAGCGGTGCGAGTGAAATCTAACGCTACCAGAACCTGAATCCCGGTGGATTCATGGATAAGATCAGAGGCCGGATGCTCTAACCTTTCTGACAGTTGTCTTTTAACAAGGTGCTCGTAGTGAGTGTGAGTATAAGGAGTTTGGGCACCACGGTGTATGTCCTTCATTTTGTCATGTGTAACAGTCATTACTTCAGGCAATACTTTTCCAATATAACACAATCCTTCAGAGTTTGGGGCAAGCCACTTGTACGCCTTTCTCCCGCATATGAAATATGCATCATCGGGGAGAACATAAGGGACGGAGAAGGACATGACCATGTTACAAACCTTCCAGGTGAAATCTCCTGACCCTAATTCTTCCATCTGTCTAATGCACGTATCAGTTTATACGATATGTGCACAGTATCCTGGTGATACCTCTCCAACTTTAGTAATCCTATTTCCTAAGGTATATCGATACCGGAATGATTTTCCTCTACTGGCTATGTGGCGTACGAGTTCTGTATCTGTAGGCATTCTATCTGCTCTGTGTGAAAAGGTCATGGTAAGGTTGCTCCATGACACTTCCCAATTTCCCGGTTTTCTGGGATTGGAGATGTTAAAACATATGAGGGACCTATCCACATGGTATTGGTGGAGCTTTAAACTAGGAGGGCTGGAGATGTTAAACCTCCGGTCCACCGGTCTCCCACCACTTAGCTCAAGTACCTCCCCTAACGTTAAAGGAAATGGTACTAGCCCTGATTTACTGTGACCCTGAGGTACTTGAGAGCATACCCAACAATCTGTTTGGTTTAACACGTTACCCACTAAGGAGTGATAGTCACTCAATGGATGCCGGTCTATATGGATATTAAAACTAGATTGACATTTCTTTATTACAGAGCCTACAGATACAACTTTCTTTTTGAACTAACATTCCTTCACAGTTGTTTACAAATAACATGGTTGTTAGATCGTGCCCGGTACTCGCCTTTGCTTGGTGATTGGGTTGCTATTGGAAATTTACACCTCCGTCTCAGTCATCAGGACCTTTCTGGATCCTTTCTCGACCTCACTGGTACTCTCACCGAAACAGACTGCTCTGGTCAACATCATGGTTAACGGGAAAATCCATATCACAGTCTCTTGGGGCAAGTCCATCTTACAGGAGGAGAAAAGAAGAAATTTGTAAAGGGGGTATAAGAAAACAGTTTGAGGGGGAGAGAACTTGTTACGATAATAAGTTCTCTCGTCTTGTTGTTCTTCTTGTTCTGCTGTCCTCTCAAAGGTGCTGTCTCTCAGTCTTCCAAACGAACATTCTGGTGATGCAATATTCCTTCCTAACCGGCGATCTTTCTGTAAGGAGAAAAAATCTGGCATTACCATTGGTCCAACTGAGGGATGACATACCATCTTTAAACCATGGAAACATGAGTGGGAAGAGAGAGACAACAAAAAAAACAAAAGAGATAGAGAACAATTCATGTGCATATATACATTACATAACTCGACAATAACCACCAATGAGAAAAGAGAAACAAAACATTTTTAAACATTGTCAACATTAAGAAAACATTGTTAGCATTAGAAAAACATTGTCAGACTTATTAGGCTGTCGTATCTACGTGTCTAATGGTTTCCTTGAGCAGTCCCTCCCCACCAGCACTTGCATTATTCCACTGTCTGTATCTGGCCAGAATACATTGTGGTGGGTAGGTCATGCTGGGGTTTGGTAGACTTCTGCAAGGACCAAGCGAATATGCAATGTTTGAATTCTTACCAATAATCGTCAGAGATGGGGATAGAGAGTGAGAAAAGAGAAAAACATTTTTCACAAATACATTTACAACGTTTAACCTGGTCATTCCCGTGTCTTCAGTGAATGACCTCCCACTTCATTAACCGTTACCTCAGGCTTGCCTCCATTCCTAACAATCACCTTTCCTGCCTATGTGATTCTTGATTATAATGGTGTGTGTTGTAATTTTGCTCATTTCTTGGTCTAGGGGGTCTAACTTTATGTGGGCTGTTGCAGTTGTGGGCATAATGCCCTTCTCTCCTACAATGGTAACAAATCCTGGGCTTCCTCCAAGTGTCAGTGAAATGGGGTCTTGGCTGATTTGATGCCTCCTCAAACGCTCGGATGCTCATCATCATCAATCGTTTCCCCTGTGCTTCCCTGGTTCCTTGGTTTTTATGATTATGGTGTGGTCTTTCTCGTGATCTACAATCTCTTGCAATGTGTCCCTTTCTATGACAATGGTAACAGACTACCATATCTGGATTTCTCGCAGGGGTGTGGGGCTTTTGTTGGGGTGGTCTTGTGGTTTGGGCCTGTATTTTTGCTGCCATTAACTTATCTCTTTGTGACCCTCTGTATCTGGTGATATTCTGATCCTGATTGATGACGGCCTCTCTTAGTGCAGTCACCGAGATATCTCTCCAGTTTGGGTTGGTGGTCTGTACCCTTGTTTTTAATTCATCTTTTAAACCATTCATTAATACCTTAACCGCTATTCTTCTATGTTGTGCATTTGTCTTGATGTCCGTGATCCCAGTGTTTCCAGCCATTATTTGCAGTGCTCGATTGAAATAATTAGAAACATTTTCCCTTTCGTTTTGTCTTATGGAGAAAATTTCATTCCACTTGACAGCAGCTGGGAAATATATTCCTAACTGTCGGTTAATCTGCCTAATACATTCCTGATTGTGTTCCTCCGTACAAGGTACCTCTGTGTTTAATTTACAATCAGCAATGAACTTTTCAGGGTCAACCCTGGAGGGCAAACATGCCCTCAGCACTGTCCGCCACTCTTTGTTGGTGGGTTCTGTGGCGTTTCCTAGTTCTTTTATAAACCTTTGACATTTGGCTAGATTTTTCCTAGGATCAGGAAATTCAGACACAATTGATCTCAATTCGGTCCGGGACAAGAGACAGCGCATTGCACTGTCCTTGACGGGAATGATTCCCTGATCGTCAGTCTTCCCATTGGGGACTGAGATCACCCTGGCCAGATTGAGCTCAGTTCCATCATCTTGTGTTGGCCTTACAATATGGGGTACATCTGTTTGTGCGTGATATGAAACATTGTACGTACCTGTGGACACGACCTCACCTGACCCTCCGTTAGGGGGTTCGATTATTGCCTTTACCCATTTGGTCGTGTCCACCTGGATGGCTTCTGTGATGGTTGTTGGAAGAGGTGCTGACATCGTTCTGGGCTCACTGTCTTGTTTGTATTCCTGAGGGAGGTTTGACATGGGGTGCAACTGGCACAGGTTAATAGTTGTACATTCAACAGTATTACAATAATCATTGTTACATTTATTACACTTATTCTTATAATCTATATTACAGTTGCTAAGAGCGTTTTTATTGTTCCACCCTTGTGCTTTTCTCTCCGCAATCAACTCCTCTCCCGATGCCATGTCTCTCCTCTCAAGATAAGAGTCAGAAAAGTCAATAGACTCTCTTTGTAATTCACTTTCCTGTTGCCATAACTGTAAATATTCATAATGTTTATTTTGTCTCTTCGTTAGTTCAACGAGACTTATCCTCCTCCTTAAATTTTGTAACACCTCTGGACTGAAGCTACCTATTCTTGGGAACTTGTCCCTGTCTTGTACAGTCATTCTCTGCCATTCATCACATAAAACCTCTGTGTGACTACCGTATTTTTCACACATAATGTATCTTGCCGACCCAACTGGTCGGTCCTCCGAATCAACCTGAACCTGGGTTGATCGCCCCCTACCGGAACAAATGGCCCCCATAATCTGTAGGCGTTGCTTATTCCTCCTTGGATCTTTTATCTCAAGGTTTTCAGCGAACCCTTACAAACAAACCAAGATGTCCTTGGGCAGGCCGGCGGTGGTGGTTTATCAAGTACCCCACTTACTTCTCGCCCACGTTGGCCTGTGCCGCAATCACTGTAACCAGAGCTGTGGTACCCAACCCAGGGCCCCTGTAAACCTTTACTTACTGGGGCGTGCTGGACCTACCAGTCCCCAGCAAGTATCGGTTGTTGGATAGTTCCTGAGTGACCAGCGAACTTCCCTTCCAAAAATAAAAAATTACACAAATCACGTCAGAATGTACAAATAGCGTTTGTGACCAGTTTACTCTAATGGTATTAGGTCAGGTTACTAACTACTGCACACAATTACGTGCGGTCCAATCGTTCAGTTCACGAACACTACTTGTCATGTACTGAAAGATTAATGGAATCGATGTTTCCGGCCGCGATTCCTTCAGCAAGAGCTTATATGGCCTATATGGGTTCTGCACCAACACCCCAGGCGTTGTGCCACTGGACTTTTATAGCGGACCTCTTTGTCTATTTACCTGTTACCTTACGACCTCCTGGTCTGTTTACCTTATGACCTCCTGGTCTTGTTACCTTATGACCTCCTGGTCTTGATACCTTATGGTCCGCTATACTCTAATGCTCAAATATTATTTTAACCAGGGATGCCTCCCTAGCCACCGTATATGTCACTTACACGTATGTTCCTCGACGAGTACCCGACTTTCCTTTTGGTTCCACCTTTAAAATTGTATAAACTTTTGTATACAAAACACACTCACTCAACACATGTACACTTTTGTTTCTATATCTATTTCTGCGCAGAAATTGTCTTCAGGCCAAAAGTGTTACCAATTAGGAGCAGGATCTGTTAAACTAAATTTCAGATTTTCCAAAAATAGATTTGCGTTATTTACCGCGTCGCGTTATCTACCGCTGTGCGTTACTTATCGCCTTTGCGCTAATTATCGCTTTGCGCTAATTCAACTTTTCGTGACTTGGGCTACGTGGGCGTAACCAGACGCTACATTGCGTAATGAACGCTGCGTGCGTCTGCCTTTTGGATTGCGTACGCTAGTCTTTGTTAGCGACACGTGTACGCAATGCAAAGGATCCACCGTAACACAATATATATTTTATCAATGTAGATGATCCCTGATCATCTACCGCAATCCACACTGCACACTGGCTGCCTCGTCTCTCGGACAAACCGTGTGTTGTTCTATACTTTAACTATCACCTCTATTATTAAATAACAGCAAATCTCTTTTTAGCCCTTTCTATCAACTATAAAATTTGGCAAACAGGAATAGTGATATACGAAAAAATGAAATAGAAATGCAGATATATGCGTGCGTACGCAAGACAAAAGAAAAATAAACAGTTTTAAAAGACACAAGCGTTTTGTTCTTACTTCCGGTTACCGGATTCCTTCAGCACTCTTTACCTAAGCGAAGCAGACGCTTATCCCGTCAGCACTGTGAGACAACCTCCCACCCTTTGCTGGAGGGATAATGTCTGCTGATCTACCTAGTGCAGATGTGAAAAGGACCGGACGAGCCCGCAATTGACAATGCTAAATTCCTTTGTCGTATAAACAACCCTTATGAAGCTAAGAACACTGTACGCTGCTTACTTAAGAAGTACCGTAATGGTACGCTATCTGCGTAGCGATCGCTCAGCCGTAGGCGAGACGCTCAAGCGTCACGTTCGCTCACGGCCCAGTGATCACAGGACACGTTATTGGTTATGTCTAGGGGAAAGATTCGCTGTAACGTAGCATACGCTAGAGACCACGAGGAGGTCACCAGCGGTGCAGACGCTCACAACACTATACCTTGATATTAAACCTTATACCGACGAAACACACAGAATACCTTAATGTGAGTACAGGGTGTAAATGCAACCTTGTGTAACCTGACTATCTACAAAGCTGTTTGAGCGTCACCGACGCTCAAGTGAACACTTAATACTATAGTAAATACACTGATACTGGTTTAGGGTTCCAAAGCCTATAATCTGTATTATATCTAGTATACTTGTAAAAGAGTAACACAGTACAAATGATACACTACAATATAACAAAGACTTCCTAACCAAACACCTAACTAAGGGATAAACTACAATGCTATCCTGGTCTAACACAATACAATACAATACAATAAAGTTTAGTCTAGGGGAGATATGAGAGAAAAGAGAAAATAGAGAGAGAGAAATAGACACAGAGGGAGAGAGAGAAATTGGCTCACAGAAAGACAATGATTACGGAGAGAACTTACGCACAAAGGGTATGATCGCCTGCGCCTCGATATCCAGCTCCCGATTATCAGCAGATAACCGTTGATGTGAGAGTGAGAGCTGGATGTGGTCGGTCTGCCTATTTATGCCCCACACACAATGCAATCTCCTAGTCCCTACAATCCTACAGTTTATTGGACACAGGAATTCGGCCCTGTACTGTAACCAAAGGTCATAGGTTGATTCATACAGGTGGGCTGTGCTGATTTCCAACAGCTCAGGTGGGTGGGGAACTGGGTTTCCCGCCGCATACCTGAGTATGTGCAAATCATAGAAATGGACATAAACTTCTTATGTCCATAACTATTCGCACGAGCGATTAATACGCTCCAAACCAACACCGGAATATTGCTAATTAAATACTCTTCCGATGGGTATCAAACACTGCTGTATGACTCCTGTTAGACCCTTCGTGCAATACAAAGAGGGATTCCTCCGCTCAGGGACATTCTATCTAAACCAAACTTACAGAAACTATTGAGGGGAACATGATCTATAAACTACATTAATTGTGAACTTTTGTAACGAATGAGTCGCACGCTACGATCACATAAACTCTACCGTAAATGCGCATACTGCGCGTGCGAGTGCACGCTATTGCGGGTATGCGCTTCCACGGGAGAGCGTACGCATGCGCAGCACGGACCAGTGTGCGGTGCAAATATGGCAGTGTGCACTAAGACATTTTTCTGACTTTGACAGTGCGATCTCCAAAACTTCTTAGGGGTACGAGGTAACTTCCGAAAATGACGGGGACTGTATGAGAAATCTATGCCTGTGCATCAGTAACCCATTTTTGTAAATTATTTGAGCGTAAAGTACTATCAACTAAGAACTGATATCTAGTATATTTGCTCCTATTTATTAATCATATGAGCCAATTATGATTTCCTGATTTATTTAGGAATTTGATTTTAATGGGATACAGCTGTTTATATGTTTTTTCTTTTTTTTTTTTTCAATAAACTTTTTATTGAGACATCATTGATACCGTATTACAAAGTACAGATGCACAGAGAAATTAATATACAGTAACATACAAGAATTATAGCCAGGAGTCGTACAACGCATTCACATATGTCAATACTATAAAAACTTTTGCATGATAATTGAAGAAATCGTCGATACATTGACGGTGTTATACATCATGGACGTATCTGTGAGGGGATCCGTCAAAATTGTCTGTTCTTAAACCAAAGATAGAGGCTGGTCCTGTGCAGCCAGCCTAGTTAAGTACCATGTAGTGTTCTTGAGGCTGTTATGAATGTTTAGCCGTGTAGTAAGGGGCAGAGTGGAAATATAAGATTCCCAGAGATTGAAAAATCTGTCTACCTGTTTACCTCTATCAAGAATAGCCTCCACCCAATCCATCCTGAATATATGATGTAATTTACTCAAAAATAGTGGTATCTGTGGTGGCGCGCTATCTATCCATCCTTGTAGAATCGTTTTTTCCCCGGCCGCACTAAGGGCTATCAGTAGCTTTTTACATTCAGATGGCATGCGAAGAGTGGGATCAATTGCCCATTCGGGGGTGAAGGGCACATAAGTTATTAAATTAGCCTCCGCATATCTCCTAATGAGATGCCAAAAATACTGTACAATTGGGCATGCCCACAAACAATGATATGTGTCAGCCTCACTTTGGTGGCATCTTGGGCAAGAGTGTGTTTCCGACGTTCCCATATGGTAGCGTCGTAACGGGGATAGATAAGTATTATGATACACATTAAGAAATAATTCAGTGTACATGCTTGCTGGAAGGACCTTTCGAGAGTATAGTAGTGCTTTTTCCATTGTTGGTATGGTCAGTCCGGGGAAATAAGCCAACCATTTGGACATGCCACCTGTTACAGCAGCATGGTCTAGTATTGTCCTCAAGAAAGTGTAGTGTATGGATATGGCCTTGTGTCTCGGTACTGGGTGCAGTAATAGGCTATCCAGTGGGTTAGTCCAATCCCCCTCCGCAAAATGTGTAAGAATATGCCTAACGTAAAACTGCGTTTGCAAAAATGGAAGGGGGGACGAGACGACCACTGAATGTCTTGTTGAAACCTCTGAGAAGGTAAGCAAACGCTGGTTCTCCACAGATACTAATGACCTAATTGATGTTATACCAGCCTCCCTCCACGTCGTGAAGGGATGGGCAGCCATGCCATCCAAAAACTCTGGGTTTTTAATTAAGGGCAAGTGCAGGGAGTAGTATTGGTTCAATTTTGCATTGTGGCGCAGTATGTGCCACATTTTTCTAGTAGACCACAGGAGTGGGTTAGACCTGATATGATCCGGTATCTCCCAATCATATTGGTGAAGAAAACATGTCAGACCCATTTGTGCTAAAAAATTCTGTTCGAGGGATGTGTTCGTATATACAGAGCTATTTTGTAGCCAATCTCTCAAGTGTCTCAGAAGTGCAGCGTGGTTATAAACTACTACATCTGGAAAGTTAATACCTCCATTGGACTTAGGTTGGGCAAGTTTACGCAGAGCAATACGTGCCCGGCCCCCCTTCCATATAAAGGTTCTGATTAGTTTGTTAATCGTTTGGACATCCTGTTTAGTCAGTAGGGTCAAAGTCGAAAAATATTGTAATGCATACACCATGTACTAACCCCATACACATGCCCCCTGCGCGTGCACTTGTTCCGCTGTGCGTGCACATATCCGCAATTTGCGTATGATCGCTCCCACGTTCCTGCGCGTGGTATGGGTATTTACGGCGGGGTTTGTGAGCGCATAGAGGGTTATCAGAACATTACATATTTAACCCAAATAGTGCACATTTTACACATAGCCACCCCGCACCACATCAGCAAGTATCAACAGTTTAAATGATTCCAGGGCTAAGGGATTCGCCTTTGCATGATAGGAAGGGACAGACTAAGGTTAGAAGGTGATGTCTAGTATCCAGCTGTAGGGTATTTTAAGGGTAACATTCCGGTGTTGGTTAGAGAAAGATCGCATGTTCCAGCGTATAGTTATGTGCAGAAGTAGAATATAGATATAAACTGTATTTACTGTATATTATGTATGCGGCGGGAATCCAGAGGACACCACCCCCAAGAGCAGTTGAGAAAGACATCGCCCACCTTTTCAAATCAACCTATGACCTCTCCTGTAATGTAAAGATGCATCTCTGTGTCCAATGGACAATGAGATTACAGTGACCATTATATTGTGTATGGAAGTTGTGTATAAAAAGCCTGTTGCTGCCTGGCTGGTCAGAAGACTCTGAACGCTATCTACCTGATAAGCGGAGGACTGGTCCAGGTTGCGCAAGCGAACATTCTCACGTATGTACATTGACTGTAGCCATTATTCTGTTGTAGATTTATCTTGTTAGCCTTGTAGTGTATAACTTGTAACTGTTATCCCCTTTCAATTAATCCACTGTGGCCTTAGAACCCTGTGGTTAACTACATATCGGTGTTGTGTCCTCATTTCCCTGCTAGGGTTTAAAGCGTATGTAACTGTATAAGGTTTAAAAGTGTATTGATAAGGTGTGTACGCGCTGCGGGTACATTGTACCGTCAGCGCTGCATAAGGTTTAAGGTGTAACATCATTGCAGTGATTTGCTGCATAAAGGTTTAAAGTGTAATCATATCATTACATTGTATTACTAATAAGGTTTAAAGGTTATCAATTGAGTGTGCGCGCGCTGTGTGTACTTTGTACCCCCAGCGCGGCGTGTGTACGCTAAGTCCGTACAACGTACGGGACTCTGTACGCAAATAGCGTACAAAGTGCGTAGCGTGTATCTTAAAGTATAGCGGCCGTAGCGGCTCCGTGGTAAGAGTGTGTTTAAAGGTATAGCTTTATGGTGTAAGATAATATCGACATTATCAATTGGGGGCATCGTCCGGTTTTTCCTCGTACCCACAACCTAGCAGGTTAAAGCAGACTTCATCTATCAGCAAAGGGCGGAAAGGTATCTAGGTATCCTATGTAAGCCTTTTCCTGGTCGTAGAATACACTGATAAACCCTACCTCAATTGCTGATATGATGGCGTCTGCTCTGCATGGCTTGTAGGGATGCTGGTGAGATCCGTAAGGTAAGAACGCAAAGCTATTTTTAAAGTCTGTAAATTTCTGTTTGGCGCCAAATGCGCACACAACACACGCATACACCTGTATTTTGTACTTTGCATATCTGCTCGCATTGTGAAACGCACACCAGTGCTAACAGGAGTATACCGGTGTATGAACAGAGAGGGAAGCGAAGCAAACGAACTCACAGACAGTATAACATAACATACACAGGAGGTGATGGAATAACTAATAAACACAAAGTGAACGGAGAAGCCCAAAGGCTCAGGAATTGGGTGTCTCCCTAGTGTCAGGAGTGCTCAGATGGAATAGAGCGGACAATGAAGCGATGTGTAGTGATTTAACATGTGGAGCACCTGAAATGATGTTGCTAAGAGCAACAGAAAAAACCCCAAAGGGTTACCAACGGGTGTGGGAATAAACTCCTTGGTCAGAGATAGAAATATAGACACAAGGAGAGTATCCACAATCCTAACCCCCACTTGCAGGGCACAAGTTCAGCTTACTGCCACTAAACTGACACCTGGACGCCCTGCACAGTGAGGGAGGATTGAGCAAGCAGGTCTGAGACTACAGCCGCAAACCTGCTGGGTTCACAGAATAGCAAAAGAACCCCAGCAGGTCAAACAACTGACTCCAGTCTTACTGCTAGGTCCAGATTGGCAGAATGAAGTACCGAATCCCAAGGCCTATTCGCAGTAAGCAACAAGTAAATACAAAGTCACACAGTACTAGCTAACTCTCTGGAACTGACTAACAAACAAAGATTCAGCAGCATTTGCCTAGCCTGAGAGGATGGTTTATATAGCAGGTGCTGTCCACGCCCAACTCAGACCTCACAGACTGTGAGCACAAAACCAGCGCCGGATTCCCTGCCGTGCACAGAGCCTGTAACCACTACACAGTAAAAACCCGGACCGGAGTATAAGCTGCGCTCAGGTTACTTCGCTAACACTTGCCTCCCGGTTGCCATGGCGACGTGGCAGCACAGAGCAGGAGATCCTAACAGTACCCCCCCTCTGACGAGGGGTCAAAGAACCCCTACCACCGGGTTTATCGGGGAACTGCGAGAAGAAAGAGCGTATCAGTCTGGGGGCATGAAGATCACAACTGCGCACCCACGACCGCTCCTCCGGGCCATACCCCTTCCAGTGCACCAAAAATGACAGCCGACCCCGAACCATCTTGGAGTCAAGAACCCTTTCAACCACAAACTCCCTCTGACCCCGTATCAGAAGAGGAGAAGGTCTTCCACTGGAAGAAGGATTACTAACCGCCAGTTTTAAAAGGGAACAATGAAATGTTTTATTGATACCCAATGAACGGGGCAGATCTAACTGAAATGCCACCGGATTGATAACCCTGGTGATCTTATAAGGGCCGATGAACCGGGGGCCAAACTTATGAGATGGCTGTCTCAACATCAAATTCTTGGTGGACAACCAGACAAAGTCTCCTAATTTGAAGCTGCAGGGTCTTCTCCGCTTATCAAAAACCCTTTTGGTCACTAATGACACAGACACAAGGGCTTTCTTCACTTTCCTCCAAATACCCCTAAGGACCGAAACAACAGAGGAACCACCAGACGTGGAATCCAGGGGGTCAAAAGAATTGGCCTTAGGATGATGCCCATACACACAAAGAAAGGGAGAGATCCCTGTAGCAGAGTGAGCCGCGTTGTTATAGGCAAACTCCGCCATGGACAGATGAGCAACCCAGTCAGTATGACACTTGGAGACATAACACCTGAGGAACTGCTCCAAGGACTGGTTCACCCTCTCAGTCTGCCCATTAGACTGTGGATGGTAGCTTGACGACAAGCTCACAGAAATCTGGAGATCAGAACAAAATGCCCTCCAGAATTTGGCCACAAACTGGGATCCACGGTCAGAGACCACATCAAGTGGCAACCCGTGGAGGCGCACAACATGCTGCATAAATAACTCAGACAGGCGTCTGGCCGATGGCAACCCAACCAGTGGAACGAAATGCGCCATCTTCGAAAACCTGTCAACGACAACCCAAATGGCTGTCATCCCCGAGGATTTGGGCAAGTCCACCACAAAATCCATGGAAATGTGGGTCCATGGCTTAGACGGAATAGAGAGTGGATGTAATGGGCCGACAGGAACCCCTCTAGGAGTTTTATTTTGGGCACAAACGTCACATGCCCGAACCCACTGATCCACATCCCTAGCCACCGAGGGCCACCACACCGCCCTAGACAGCAACTCCCGAGTTCTGGCAATACCCGGATGCCCTGCCGACCTCTTGGCATGGAATTCCAGGAACACTCGCTGTCTTAACATAGGAGGCACAAACAAGAGACCTACCGGAAGGTCTGGAGGAGCCTGCTCCTGTGCTCTAAGGAATAATGACAAGAGGTCCTGGGTAATGCCCACTTTAATACATGATGGGGACACAATGGGCAATGGCTCCTCGGTGGTCTCTTGAACTGGAGCAAAACTCAGCGAGAGCGCATCAGCCTTGATGTTTTTTGACCCAGGGCGATATGTTATCAAAAAATTAAAGCGAGCAAAAAACAAAGCCCATCGTGCCTGCCTGGCATTGAGTCGCTTCGCTGACTCTAAATATGCCAGATTCTTATGGTCGGTGAGAATTGAGACCACAAACTTAGCCCCCTCAAGCCAGTGTCTCCACTCCTCGAGTGCATCCTTTATAGCCAACAATTCCCGGTTACCCACATCATAATTCATCTCGGCAGACGAAAATTTACGGGAAAAGTAAGCACAGGGATGAAGGCGATTATCAGACACCCCCATCTGAGAGAGCACTGCCCCAATACCTATCTCAGAGGCATCCACTTCTACCACAAAAGGACGCTCTGGATCTGGGTGTCGCAGCACCTTGGCCGAGACAAATGCCCTTTTGAGACGGGCAAAGGCCGCTTTGGCCTCACAAGACCAGTGAGCAACATCCGCCCCTTTCTTAGTGAGTGCCACCAAGGGGGCCACTATAGACGAAAATCCAGCGATAAACCGTCTATAAAAATTTGCAAAGCCCAGAAAACGCTGAAGCGCCTTCAAACTAGTGGGCTGCACCCAATCCAGGACTGCCTGTACCTTAGAACCCTCCATTTGGAAACCTTCTGAGGAGATAATATACCCTAGAAATGCGATTTGCTGGACTTCAAACTCGCACTTCTCCAGCTTCGCCCCAAGCTGGTGGTCTCTGAGTTTCTGGAGGACTAAGCGTACGTGCTTCCGATGTTCCTCCAGGGAATGAGAGAAGATTAGGATGTCATCTAGATAAACAACTAAGAATCTATCCAAATATTCCCTGAGCACATCGTTCATGAATTCCTGGAAGACTGCCGGGGCATTAGAGAGCCCAAAAGGCATCACCAAATATTCATAATGCCCTGAGTGGGTATTAAAGGCAGTCTTCCATTCATCCCCCTCTCTTATTCGGATTAGATTGTAAGCACCGCGTAGGTCAATCTTAGAAAAAATGGTGGCAGTACGAAGCTGGTCAAACAAAACCGAAATGAGAGGCAGTGGGTACGAGTTTTTAATCGTGATACGGTTCCATTCCCTGAAGTCGATGCAGGGTCGCAACGAACCGTCCTTTTTACCCACGAAAAAGAACCCCGACCCAACTGGGGACTGTGAGGGTCTGATAAATCCCTTAGCCAAGTTCTCCTGAATGTACTCTGCCATAGCCTGAGTCTCAGGACGTGACAGGGAGTACAACCTGCTCTTGGGAAGCTTAGCATCCGGCAACAAATCAATGGCACAGTCATAGGGGCGATGGGGAGGTAGTACCTCCGCAACTTTTTTGGAGAACACATCCGCAAAATCTGCATAACATCCTGGCAATCCTGGCAAACTTAGCTGCGAGAGCCTGACTGGAAGGCTCAAGCAACTCCTGAAACAACCACTACCCCAACTAAGAATCTCCCCAGAGACCCAGTCAAATTGAGGGTTATGGGCCCTTAACCAGGGTAACCCCAAAACCAATGGGGCAAAAGAACAGACAGTCACATAAAAAGACAATTTTTCAGAGTGTGTGGCTCCAATAAACAAAGGAATTTGGCTGGTGCAGGAGGTAATTTTACCCTGGGACAATGGTTCCCCGTTTAACCCACAGATCTCAATCTCTGATGCCAAAGGTACTGAGGGAACAGAGTGTTCCAGGGCGAATTGACGGTCCATGAAAACCCCATCGGCCCCACTGTCAACAAAGGCCTCAGTCTTGACAGTTTGACCGAGGATCTCCAAAGTCACCGGAATGAGAAAAGTCTTTTTAGGAAATTCTGACTTCTGGCCTGACAGGATATTTCCCATCACCCTCAGGCCCTGAAGTTTTCCAGTTTTTCTGGGCATGATACTACAACATGACCTTTATTCCCACAGTACAAACACAAACCCTGCTGTCTCCTCCGCGTCTTCTCACGCGAGGAGAGGCGGGTAGCCCCAATCTGCATAGGCTCTCCGGAATATTCCTCAGAGTCTGAGGTTCCCTTGGGAAAAAAGGAAACTGCGGTCTCCCTTTCAAGCCTACGCTCTCTCAGCCGTCTATCCACCCGGATGGATAACTGCATGAGCTGATCTAAGCTATCAGGCGAGGGATATTGTACCAGTTGGTCCTTTATCTGGTCAGAAAGGCCCCTTCGGTACTGGTTTCTCAGGGCTGGGTCATTCCACTGGGTATCATGAGCCAACCTCTGAAACTCTGTACTATAAACCTCAGCTGGCCGTCGCCCTTGCTTAAGAACCGTAATCTGAGCCTCGGCTGAAGCCATCTTGTCAGGGTCATCATACAAAATGCCCAGTGCCGTAAAAAAAGCATCAACACTTTTAAGCGACGGACAGTCAGGCTGTAACCCATATGCCCAGACCTGTGGGTCTCCTTGTAGCAAGGAAATCACCATGCCCACCCGCTGAATCTCCGACCCAGAAGACTGGGGCCTAAGCCTGAAATATAGCTTACAGCTCTCCTTGAAACAAAAGAACTGCGAGCGATCTCCAGAAAAACGATCCGGGAGATTTACTTTCGGCTCCTTAACCCCTGAACTTGCCGCTGCTGCTGCGGGAGCTCCGCTAGCGGCCTGCGGGGTGTTCATTTTAATGGACATCTCATTAAATTGTCGAGTCAGGACCTGCACCTGATCGACCACCTGTTGCAAAGTATTTTGAGGGGTATGCTCCATATTCCCACAAAATTTCAACAGGAGTAGGGCTGCTGAATATGTTACGCACACCAGTGCTAACAGGAGTATACCGGTGTATGAACAGAGAGGGAAGCGAAGTAAACGAACTCACAGACAGTATAACATAACATACACAGGAGGTGATGGAATAACTAATAAACACAAAGTGAACGGAGAAGCCCAAAGGCTCAGGAATTGGGTGTCTCCCTAGTGTCAGGAGTGCTCAGATGGAATAGAGCGGACAATGAAGCGATGTGTAGTGATTTAACATGTGGAGCACCTGAAATGATGTTGCTAAGAGCAACAGAAAAAACCCCAAAGGGTTACCAACGGGTGTGGGAATAAACTCCTTGGTCAGAGATAGAAATATAGACACAAGGAGAGTATCCACAATCCTAACCCCCACTTGCAGGGCACAGGTTCAGCTTACTGCCACTAAACTGACACCTGGACGCCCTGCACAGTGAGGGAGGATTGAGCAAGCAGGTCTGAGAGTACAGCCGCAAACCTGCTGGGTTCACTGAATAGCAAAAGAACCCCAGCAGGTCAAACAACTGACTCCAGTCTTACTGCTAGGTCCGGATTGGCAGAATGAAGTACCGAATCCCAAGGCCTATTCGCAGTAAGCAACAAGTAAATACAAAGTCACACAGTACTAGCTAACTCTCTGGAACTGACTAACAAACAAAGATTCAGCAGCATTTGCCTAGCCTGAGAGGATGGTTTATATAGCAGGTGCTGTCCACGCCCCACTCAGACCTCACAGACTGTGAGCACAAAACCAGCACCGGATTCCCTGCCGTGCACAGAGCCTGGAACCACTACACAGTAAAAACCCGGACCGGAGTATCAGCTGCGCTCAGGTTACTTCGCTAACACTTGCCTCCCGGTTGCCATGGCGACGTGGCAGCACAGAGGAGGAGATCCTAACACATTGTTGCCATAAGTAGCGATTACTAGATTCATTTAGACCTGTACTGAGAAATTTGTTGCTATTTAGTTAAAATATAGAGTTAATATTTAAGGAAATAAGTGTAAGACGCATACGCAGCCTGGCCTAGTTGTAAAGGTTTATACAGAAGAAACTGTGTGTGGTGTTAAGTGAGCGATTATAGTTAATATCGCTTACATTTGTAGAAGTGTGGGATTTGTACTACTGCGGACGTACTGTCTTTGTACACGTGTCTCGGACAAAGTACGGGACTGCGTACGCTACGTAAAGACATACGCACGTGGCGTGTTCACGCAACGTGCGTAAAGGTACGACCGCTAAGTACAAATTACACAATAGCATTGTTTACTTTAGGCGCGAGACGGTAGCCACGCTATAATAGCACAAATTGCTCAGTGTCCAAGATTTAGTTTAAATAAATCCTTTTTTACTGTATTACCTCTGGTACTAAGGCTGTTTATCTGAATGAAAGTTAATTTTCTGTACAGAAAAACCAAAGTGTATTTGAGTGAACGAGCGTGATTGTGCAAACAATAAAGGTTTTGTGGACCCAGGGAATTCGGGATCCCGTAGGAGACCACACCAGGTGAGTGGACACTTGGTGGCGTGATAGTGGCTTGTTCACGTTAACATTGATTAAAGTACAAAGGAGCAAGGTAGTAGATATCGCAGACCAAAGGTCAGCGAAGGTTTAGAGTACCGCAGACCAAAGGTCAGCGAGGTTTTTGTTTAGATACCGCAGCCCAGGGGGTTAGCGAAGAACCCATATAGGCCAGTTTAGATACGCTCCGGCTGAGGTTTCGCAGCCTGAACAATCGATTCCATTGGTCGTACGGCGGATAAGTAACAGTTACCTATACGCTGTGCGATTGGACCGCGCGTTCGTGGGTGCAATACTTAGCGCAATGTGATACCCTTTTTACGAGCTTTGCGTAAAATCGCGGGATCATTAGCGCTGAGTGTAGCATACGCAAGCGTGATTTGTGTAAAAAGTTTTTTGTTTTAAGGGAGTTTCGCTGGTCACTCAGGAAATCTCCAACAACCAATATTTACTGGAAAGGGTAAGTCACTCCCAGATACTTTCAGTGAATAGAGGTTACACAGGGGCCCTAGGTTGGGTACATTGCCTGCGCTATCAACAGTGTATGGTAGTATTGGCCAACGTGGGCGTGAGTGGGTGAGAGCACTCGTAGAACTTTCACCGTTGCCTTATATTGAGTATTTTGTTTTTTTGTAGGAATTAGCTGAGAAGGCAATACCTGCAAAATATGGTGGCCAGTTGCTCAAGTAAGGGACGATCAACCAGGGTTCAGGTTGATATTCCGCGGCCCAAGGGGTCGGCGAGGTACATAATGTGTGAGAAGTATGGATCACACACAGAGGTTTTATGCAATGAATGGGAACGTATGACTGCGGAAGATAGGGAACCATTCCCTAGGGTAGGCAGTTTTGAACCAGAGGTGTTGCAGAATTTAAGGTTTAGTATATGTCTGATAAAATCCCGAAAACAAAGGGTCAGACACACAAACTGTTTACATTTATGGCAGCAAGAGGGCGATATGCAGAGGGAACTAGCTCACGCAGCCGGTTCCAAACCTAGCAGGAAACTGATGGTAACCGCACCACCACCACCGTATATTACAGGGGAGAAAGTGGCTACAGACAATGGCATACTGATATATGATAAGAGTGAACTTGATAAATGTATTAATGCTAACCCGTGCAAGTTGTATCCCATTTTAAACTTCCCTCAGGACTGCGAGCAAGAAGATGAGCCCAGCACGATATTGGCACTCTCTCTAGCAGCCACTATACAAGACACCCAAGTGGGCACGGCCCAACCAGTAAGAGCAGTAGCAAAGGCCCCTAGTGGAGGGACAGGTGAGGTCGTGTCCACAGGTAAGTACGGTACCGTAAATTATGCAGAGACAATAGCACCTCAGATTGTAGAGTCAACACAAAATGATGTAATTGAACTAAATCCTGTCAAGGTGATCGCAGTCCCCAATGGGAAGACTGACGCTCAGGGAATCACTCCCATCAGGAACATTGCTATGCATTGTCCTTGGTCCCGGACAGAATTGAGGACAATTATGTCTGAATTTCCCGATCCCAGAAAGGATCTAGCCGCATGTCAGAGGTTTATTAGAGAATTAGGTAACGCCACCGAACCTACAAACAAAGATTGGCGAACAGTGCTACGGGCATGTTTACCCTCCAATATTGACCCCGTGAAATTCATTACTGATTGTAAATTGGACGTAGAAGTACCTCTCACTGATGAATACACTCAGGAGAATGTACGACAGATCAATCTACAATTAGGAGTATATTTCCCTACAGTTGTCAAATGGAATAAAATCTTTCCATAAGACAAAAAGAAGGTAAAACTGCTTCTGAATATTTCCATCGAGCACTGCAAGAAATGGCTAGATACACTGGGGTCGAGGACATTAAGGAAAATGTACATCATAGAGAGGTAGATGTGTCAGTATTAATGGACGGGTTAAAAGAAACATTGAGAACAAGGGTACAAACCACTCAACCTAACTGGAGAGGTATCTCGGTGGCTGCATTAAGAGAGTCCGCTATCGAGCACGATCGGATCATCATTAAGCACAGGGAGTCACAGGGGGATAAGCTGATGACAGTAAGTATAAAAGCCCTTACAACGAAGCCGCATCAGCCAAAACCCCAGACCCCTGATGGTAAGTCGTATGTAGTAAAATGTTATAGCTGCCAGAGGGAAGGACATTACGCACGGAACTGTAATTATAAAGGCACACATAAGGTATATCGACCCCCTACACCAGAACATGAACCACATTATGATACACGTAATAGGGATCAGGGATCGCATAGGAGTTATGAGCCACATGCAGGGGAAACAAGGAGGTACCCACCTAGGAGGGACTGGCAGACCTCTGAAAATTCTCAGCTACCCCCCTCACATATTGTAGCTGCCAGCGCGCTGCGGGAGGGTCACAACATACAATAGGGGTTAGGCCACACCTGTAGTCTGCAGCCAGTGAAGTTGATTGCTAGCCTTGGTAGTGAACCTGAGGTCACAGTTGATGTAGCTGGTAGATCACTACCTTTCCTTTTAGATACTGGGGCGGCCAGGTCAGTGTTAAATTCAACGGTAGGTATGAAAACCACGGGTAAAACAATTTCAGCAATGGGAGTAACAGGAATAGTGCAACACTACCCTTTAAGTAGACCAGCGGAGATTACGATAGGGCCTTTGCAGACCAAGCATTGCTTTTTGCTAGCTGCATCAGCTCCGACTAATCTACTTGGGAGAGATTTATTGTGTAAGATGAGGTGTGTCATATATTGTACTCCTGAGGGTGTCTTCTTAGATATACCCGAGAATCACGTTTAGGAAGTGCAGGATATGTTAGACACCCGACAAAGGTTAATGTCACACTCTGCTGTTATAGACAGGTGTCCATCCAAGGTAGAGGAAATGATCTCCCAGATACCGGAATCCCTCTGGACCAAAGATGGACAAGACACTGGATTGATGGCGAATGTAGCTCCTGTAGTAGTGCAAGTAAAAGATGGTAGGATAGCTCCAAAAATCCCACAGTATCCTCTGAAACCAGAGGTGGAATTAGGAGTGTACCCAGTCATAGAGCGCTTGCTACAACAGGGCATCCTAGTTAGGACGTCCAGCACTGCCAATAGTCCCATCTTCCCTGTGAAAAAGAGTGGGGGGAGGGGTTACAGGCTAGTGCAGGATCTAAGGGGGATAAACAAGATAGTTGAGAGCCAATTCCCCGTAGTGCCAAATCCAGCTGTCATCCTCATGCAAATTCCCCCTACTGCAAAATTTTTCACTGTCATTGACCTCTGTTCTGCTTTCTTTTCGGTCCCTCTGCACCCTGACAGCCAATACCTGTTTGCATTCACATACAGGGGAGTACAGTACACATGGACTCGCCTACCCCAAGGTTTCATTGACAGCCCAAGTATTTTCTCCCAGGCTTTGCATGACTGTTTACAATCCTTTCAACCTGAGAGCGGATCAGTATTAATACAGTACGTAGATGACTTACTGCTGTGTTCAGATTCACTCGAGTCGTCCTTGAAAGACACGAAACAGCTTCTGTTTCACCTTTCTAATACGGGACACAAGGTTTCAAAGGATAAGTTGCAGCTGTGCCAGACCAAGGTAAAATATTTGGGAGATTGCTTGACACAAGGACTTAGACACCTCACTGCTGATAGGATACAGGCGATTCGCGACATGACTCTGCCACAAACCCAGCAGCAGATCCGCAGTTTCCTTGGAATGTGTGGGTACTGCCGAAACTGGATCCCAGGATTCTCCATACTGGCTTTACCTTTGCAGGAAATGGTCTCCTCGAACAAACCAGATCGGATCTCTCACACAGATGAGTCCGAACTGGCATTTGAGAGACTTAAACAATGTCTATCACAGGCACCTGCATTAGGCATGCCAGATAATGGGAAACCCTTTGAATTGTACGGTACGGAAAGTGCTGGGTGTGCGGCAGGTGTCCTAACCCAGAGACATGGTGATGCCAGCAGGCCGGTAGCTTAATACAGTGCACAGTTGGACACTGTAGCGCGGTCTCTCCCCACATGCTTGCGAAGTGTTGCAGCGATAGCTTTGCTAGTGAGTAAAAGTGAAGACGTAGTGTTAGGACACAACCTGACCATCCATACACCTCATGCAGTGTCAGCCTTACTGAACTCTGTCCAAACCAGACATGTCTCATCAGCACGGTTTACAAGGTGGGAATTAGCACTAATGGCCCCTGTAAACATCACCATAAAGAGATGCAGCGCACTAAATCCTGCAACTTATCTGCCAGGTGTGCCTGGACAGGCACAAAGGGTGGAGGATGAGAATGATGGTGAAGGAGGATTTAGTATAGACACTGACACACATGATTGTATGGAATATCTGAACCAAACTTTCACTGCAAGACTCGACATTAGTGACAACCCACTGGAAGGCGTAGATTTTACTTTTTACACTGACGGTAGTTGCCACAGACAGACGGACTCTGGAGACTTGTGTACTGGATACGCAGTCGTAGATGACAGAGGTATAATAGAAGCTGAGCCCCTGGGCCCACCGCACTCAGCACAAGTTGCTGAGCTGGTCGCCCTAACCAGAGCGTGTGAATTGGCTAAGGGTAAGTCAGCCAATATATATACAGATTCTAAGTATGCCTTTGGAGTAGTGCATGATTTCGGGGCCCTATGGCGCCTCAGAAATTTCATGACGGCAGCTGGCACACCTGTAGCGCATGCATCCCACATAAAAAGGCTTCTAACAGCGATACAGGAACCTGACAGAGTGGCTGTTATCAAGTGCAAAGCCCACACTTACAGTCAAGACCCAGTGTCACTTGGTAACAGCCGGGCAGACGAAGCTGCTAAATCAGCAGCCAGCACCCCCATACAAACAGATATCACATCACTGATGATATTCAACACCGTCAACACACAAAAATTAAGTGAAATGCAAAATTTGTGTTCTCCACAGGAAAAGGCAGTCTGGAGGTCAAAAGGATATGGCCAGGAGTCCTTAGGACTCTGGACAGATGGACAGGGTAAGCCAGTAGCCCCCAGAGCATACTGTATCTTTCAAGCTTAGCTGAGGTGGCACATGGTCTGACTCATCTGGGCAAAGGGGGTATGAGTAAGCTGGTGAGAGCCTACAGGTGTGCGCCAGGATTCTCTTCTCACGCGGGTAAGAGAGCAATGACATTTCTTATCTGCTTGATGAAGAATATTGGAAAGTCAATACCAACAGAACCATCCCATATCCTGCCAACAGACGGCCCTTTTCAGGTAATACAGATTGATTTCATACAGTTACCACCCTGCAGAAATTTAAAATATGTGTTAGTCTGTATTGATGTGTTTTCCAATTGGGTAGAAGCGTTCCCTGCTGCCACAAATACTGCTACGTTCACTGCAAAGAAAATTGTGCAGAAATTTGTGTGCAGATATGGTATCCCTAGGATAATTGAAAGCGATAGGGGTACCCATTTTACAGGTGAAGTCTTTCAGGTTATGTGCAAACTGATGGGAATTAATAGCAAGCTGCATACTCCGTATCGCCCACAGGCGAGTGCGAAGGTGGAAAGAGTAAACAGCACTATTAAGAACAAGCTGAGCAAAGTGATGGCTGAAACTGGATTGTTGTGGCCAGAGGCTTTGCCACTTGTATTGTACAGCATCAGAATCACTCCCAGGTCCCCCCTTAACCTATCACCCTTTGAGATTCATTTTGGTCGACAACCCCATGTAATGATTGACCCCCAGGATGATTTGAAATGCAATAATGAGGTGACTGTAAAATATTTGGTTAAGATGAGCCAGCAGCTGAGGAATCAAAACAGAAATCTAAAGCTGGTGATTCCTGACCTACCGAACAGTAATTGTCATGACATTGAACCTGGGGATTATGTAATGATTCGAAATTTTCTACGCTATTGACAGGTGGGAAGGACCGTACCAAGTCTTACTAACCAGCACGACAGCATTAAAGGTTGCCAAAAGAGTGGCTTGAGTCCACTCGTCCCACTGTAAGAAGGTCGCTGACCCAGAGAGAACCCGTGACAAAGAGCAGAGTGTAGAGAACATCGTATCACTGGAGTGTCTGTTCCGGGAAGGTTGAGAGGCAGGACTGTTGTCACGGCACCTGAGCACGGAGAACAACAAGACCAGAGGCGGTTGTCGCACCAATTTTCTTTTTCCCTTTTATTATTTTCTCCATCTCCCATTACCCTCCTTTCCTCCCCCTTCTTGTTCCCTTTCTCTCCCCTTAACAAGATGGACTTACCCCAAGAGACTGCGTTCTGGGTTTTCCTGTTGACCATGCTGTTGACCAGAGCAGTCTGTTTCGGTGAGAGTACCAGAGAGGTCGAGAAAGGATCTGGAATGGGTTCTGATGGCAAGGACGGATTTGTAGGATTCCAAGAGCAATACATCCATCAAGCAAAGGCGAGTATCAGAAAACGATCTGGTAGTCAGGAAACTAGGAGGCACTGTGAAGGATTATTGACTGAGGAAAATTGCATTTGTAGGAATTGTGAAAACATAGTTGAGGACGGGTGCATCCAGAGATGTCAGTCCAGCCTTAATATTAACATGGACCGTCATCCATTGAGTGATTTTCACTCACTAGTGGGCAAGGTTTTAAACCAAACAGAATGCTGGGTGTGCTCACAAGTACCTCAAGGTCAGAGCAAGTCAGGACTAGTACCGTACCCGTTAGCAATAGATGATGTACTCGAATTACGGGTTGGGAGACCGGTGGACAAGAAATTTAATATTTCTAGGACCCTTAGTTTGAAGCTCCACCAGTATCATGTAGATCAGGGCTGGCCAAACCGGTCCTCGAGATCTACCAACAGTTCATGTTTTCCAGGCCTCCTGGAGATCTGTAGAATTGTCAGGTAGGAATTAATGCAGCACATCTTAATTAGTAATGACTACACCTGTGCACCAGCTAGGTGGTCTGGAAAATGTGAACTTTTGGTAGATCTCGAGGACTGGTTTGGCCAGCTCTGATGTAGATAGATCCTTAGTGTGTTTCAACATTTCCAATTCCCAAAAGCCGGGAAATTGGGAGGTGACATGGAATAACCAGACCATGGCATTTTCACACAGAGCTGATAGGATACCCATAGACTCTGAACTTATACGCCAAATAGCCGACGGTGGAAGGTATAGGTGTACTCAAGGAAGTAAGACCATGCGAGTTGGAGAAGTATCACCAGGGTACTGTGCGCATATCATACAGCCTGATACTTGTACTGAACAGATGAGAGAGTTAGGGATTGGGTTTTTCACTTGGAAAGTTTGCAATATGGTAATGTCATATTCTGTCCCATATGTTCTCCCCGATGATACCTATTTCATATGCGGCAGGAAGGCGTATAAGTGGCTTGCCCCAAACTCAGAGGGATTGTGTTACATTGGAAGAGTGTTGCCAGAAGTAATGACCATAACCCATGATAAGATGAAAGACGTTCACCGCAGTGCTCAAGCTCCTTATACTCATACTCACTATGAACACATCGTTAAGAGACACCTCATAGATAGGACAGAGCACGCAGCCTCTGATTTAATCCACGAATCCACCGGGATTCAATTCCTACTCGCGTTAGACATCACCCGCACCGCCAGAGGAATTATAAATTATAGGTATATCCACGCGCTAGCGAACCTGATAGATAATATCACCGAGATGTATGATGACACCTTCAGGTATACAGGAAGGGAGTTGCAAGCTTACAAAACGGAACTGATCCAGCACAGGATGGTCCTCAATTATATCACAGCGGTGACAGGCGGGTACTGTGTCACTTTGGCAACTCAGTATGGTGTGAAGTACTGCACGTATATTACAAACAGCACTGATGACCCAACCGAGGTCATAGATCAAAAGATGGACGATATCTTGCAGTTGAAGTGGGAGTTCCGAAGTAGACACAACCTTACCCTTACTGCTGTGAGTAATGAACTGACCGGCTGTGTCTCATGGTTGAACCCACGCAATTGGTTCTCAGGTTTAGGAGAATGGGCTCAAAATGTTATCATGAGTGTAGGAAAGTTTCTCCTTTGTATCCTGGGAGTCGTCATAATTATTGGCTTGATATTTAGGTGTGTTCGAATTTTAACGCGGTGCAAGCACTGTACCAAAGTGATGAGTTTAAGGAGCGGGGGCATTGGTACAGCAGCAGATTTAATTTATGACCCATCAATAGAGACCATGTTGTGATAAGACGTGATTCCACGGCCCGTTTCTTTCACCCATTTTTCCTTTGTTTTCCCTCAGCAAAAATACACCCATCCGGAAAAGACTTCAATCAACACCCAAGAATGATTACGCAAATGTTATGTGAATGTATTTTTGATATGTTTCTTATCTTCATCTCTACAACCTTCAGGTAGTGACACACATAGTCGACAGGTGATATCCACATATTAGCATTCACATATGTTCCCCCTCCATGTATCATCAACTAAATGTGCACCCCATTTGTTGGAACAAGAAGCCGAAAAGAGCTCGGTAGTGTTTGTTGGCCCACTTACAGACCCTTAATACGGGATAAGAAGATTTAATGTATACTTTGCAATATCTCGAAGCTTATCTAGAACATATACGGCACGATGATACATGTCCCTCAGACATGGATTTCATACATACATGCTTTTACTATCCCACTAGGTCATACATTTCCCACCTACACCTCTCCTCCTACCATCCAATCATCTGTAGATATTTGTATTGTGTATTTTATCCAATCATCTGTAGATATTGTATAGTATATTTTTTTGTTTAATGTTTAGATAGTGGCAGTTATTGTTGACTGCCAAAGGGTGGACTGTCAAAGTCGAAAAATATTGTAATGCATACACCATGTACTAACCCCATACACATGCCCGCTGCGTGTGCACTTGTTCCGCCGTGCGTGCACATATCCGCAATTTGCGTATGATCGCTCCCGCGTTCCTGCGTGTGGTATGGGTATTTACGGCGGGGTTTGTGAGCGCATAGAGGGTTATCAGAACATTACATATTTAACCCAAATAGTGCACATTTTACACATAGCCACCCCGCACCACATCAGCAAGTATCTACAGTTTAAATGATTCCAGGGCTAAGGGATTCGCCTTTGCATGATAGGAAGGGACAGACTAAGGTTAGAAGGTGATGTCTAGTATCCAGCTGTAGGGTATTTTAAGGGTAACATTCCGGTGTTGGTTAGAGAAAGATCGCATGTTCCAGCGTATGTACGCGGCGGGAATCCAGAGGATACCACCCCCAAAAGCAGTTGAGAAAGACATCGCCCACCTTTTCAAATCAACCTATGACCTCTCCTGTAATGTAAAGATGCATCTCTGTGTCCAATGGACAATGAGATTACAGTGACCATTATATTGTGTATGGAAGTTGTGTATAAAAAGCCTGTTGCTGCCTGATCAGAAGACTCTGAACGCTATCTACCTGATAATCGGAGGACTGGTCCAGGTTGCGCAAGCGAACATTCTCACGTATGTACATTGACTGTAGCCATTATTCTGTTGTAGATTTATCTTGTTAGCCTTGTAGTGTATAACTTGTAACTGTTATCCCCTTTCAATTAATCCACTGTGGCCTTAGAACCCTGTGGTTAACTACATATCGGTGTTGTGTCCTCATTTCCCTGCTAGGGTTTAAAGCGTATGTAACTGTATAAGGTTTAAAAGTGTATTGATAAGGTGTGTACGCGCTGCGGGTACATTGTACCGTCAGCGCTGTATAAGGTTTAAGGTGTAACATCATTGCAGTGATTTGCTGCATAAAGGTTTAAAGTGTAATCATATCATTACATTGTATTGCTAATAAGGTTTAAAGGTTATCAATTGAGTGTGCGCGCGATGTGTGTACTTTGTACCCCCAGCGCGGCGTGTGTACGCTAAGTCCGTACAACGTACGGGACTCTGTACGCAAATAGCGTACAAAGTGCGTAGCGTGTATCTTAAAGTATAGCGGCCGTAGAGGCTCCGTGGTAAGAGTGTGTTTAAAGGTATAGCTTTATGGTGTAAGATAATATCGACATTATCAGTAGTATGGGAAGTGTTTGCAATGGATATAATATGCGCGGTATAGCCACCATTTTTAGCAGGTTAGCCCTGCCTAGATATGACAGTGGAAGACGTTCCCATCTCTTAATATCCTCAGTTATAGTGAGTATGGCCTTGCTTACGTTGATTTTGTATAGTTCGGACATATAACGTGGTACCATAACCCCCACATAAATAATATATGTGGACACCCAGTGTAAGGGAAAGTGTGAGGTCCAGCTCGGACATGTCACATTACCATACAACAGTAGCGCTTTAGATTTATCCATATTGATACTAAAACCTGAAATGCGGCCAAATAATTGGATCTTGTCTAAGATCAAATTAAGGGTATGCGCAGGGTCAGATATATACAGAAGGATATCATCAGCGAAAGCGGACAGCTTGATTTCCTGCCCACCCACCTTTATGCCCCGAAAAACCGACCAATCCTGTAGTGTCCTAAGCAGCGGGTCGAGGGCCAGATTAAATAGCAGCGGTGACAGAGGGCATCCCTGTCGGGTACCCCTTTCTAAAAGGAACCGTTGGCCCCTGATCGCATTTATTAATAAAGAGGCAGATGGATTGTCGTAGATGTATCGGACATAATTAATAAAGCCCGTATCAAAGCCTCTTCTCTCCAACACGGTAAACAAATGTGGCCACAAGACCATGTCAAAGGCCTTATTGGCATCGAGGCTGAGAAGCATATTCAAATCCATACATGGAGATATATGTTTTTTTCTATTTATTGTAATTTAAGTGTATTACCTGGATGAAAAGCACTTCTATTGTAAACTCTGTTTACAAAGCTTTTTCCTGTAGAATTTTGAGGTTCCAGCAATAACCTATCTTTGAAAGCAGCATTTCAATTCTGGCTAATTGGGGCAGAGTACATCGGAACCCAACTCTGTTTGTTTTATTATAATCAGTGATAACCCCCTTTTTCTGCAGCAAAAAATGTTTACCGCTGTTATTGCTGCAACCCTAAAGGCCCGTACACATTGGGCGACTTCAGCCCCGTACACGACTAGCGCTATATTGCTGAACACTATATCGTTCAGCTGTATAGTGCATACACACTGAACTACATCACTTAACGATATCATTCGGTGACTTCAACCCCTGCACTCCCCGAACATGCAGCTCAACGATTTTGTGAAGATTGAGCTGCATGTTCAGTAGATCATGGATGAACTAGAAGGGGCCACGGGTGCGCGCATCGTTCAACCAAACACACTGGACGATATGCACAATAAATCTTGCAAAAAAGATTGTTATCGTTCATATCATCCTGTGTTGTCGCCCACTGTGTACAGGGCTTAAAGCATTACAGATCAGTTTATTACCTGCCTAGAATATAACATGGGGAAATAGGGCAAATACTTTGAAACAATTGTCTGTAATATCCCGAGTACATCACTTAGGGTCAACAGGAGCCCCGTCTTCTATTATTATTACCATCATCATAATCATAATCATCTTTATTCTTATACAGAACAGAAACATAATATGGCAATAAATAGGATTTTAATACCTACCGGTAAATCCTTTTCTCCTAGTCCGTAGAGGATGCTGGGGTCCACTTCAGTACCATGGGGCATAGACGGTTCCGCAGGAGCCATGGGCACTTTAAGACTTTTCAAGGGTGTGAACTGGCTCCTCCCTCTATGCCCCTCCTCCAGACCTCAGTTATAGGAACTGTGCCCAGGGAGACGGACATTTCGAGGAAAGGATTTACTTTTATACTAATGGTGAGATTCATACCAGCTCACACCTCAACCATGCAGCACAACATGGCATTCAACATGACACACGCCAACAGGCATGAACCATTTACAGCAACATGCTGAAACCAAATGAAACACAACTTGTGAAACTATAAATAACAAACTGCTGGTAAAGTACGCACTGGGTCGGGTGCCCAGCATCCTCTATGGACTAGGAGAAAAGGATTTACCGGTAGGTATTAAAATCCAATTTTCTCATACGTCCTAGAGGATGCTGGGGTCCACTTCAGTACCATGGGGTTATACCTAAGCTCCAGTACGGGCGGGAGAGTGCGGATGACAATGCAGCACCGATTGACCAAACTTGAGGTCCTCATCGGCCAAAGTGTCAAACTTATAAAATTTAGCAAATGAGTTTGACCCTGACCAAGTAGCTGCTCGGCAAAGTTGTAGAGCCTACTTTCCTAGTAGAATGGGCCTTCACCGATTTTGGTACCGGCAAGCCTTCCGTAGAATGAGCCTGCTGAATTGTCCCTCTGATCCAGCGCGCAATAGTCTGCTTAGAAGCAGGACACCCAATCTTGCTGGGAGCATACAGGACAAACAGAGCCTCTGTTTTCTGTAACCGAGCTGTTCTTGCAACATAAATCTTCAAAGCTCTAACCACATCTAGAGACTGTGACTCAGTGAAAGTGTCAGTAGCTATTGGCACCACAATAGGTTGGTTTATGTGGAAGCACGAAACCACCTTTGGAAGAAATTGTTGACGAGTTCTTAACTCTGCCCTATCTTCATGGAAGATCATGTAAGGGCTCTTGTGAGACAAGGCCCCCCAACTCAGACACCCGCCTTGCGGATGCCAAGGCCAAAAGCATCACCACTTTCCAAGTGAGAAACTTCAATTCTATCTCCTGCAGAGGTTCAAACCAATCTAATTGAAGGATCTGCAACACCACATTAAGGTCCTATGGTGCCACTAGAGGCACAAATGGAGGCTGGATGTGCAGAACCCCTTTCACGAATATCTGAACTTCTGGAAAGGAGGCCAATTGTTTTTGAAAGAAAACTGATAAGGCCGAAATCTGGAACTTGATTGACCCCAATCTAAAGCCCGCATCCACACCAGCCTGCAGAAAATAGAGAAAACGTCCCAACTCAAACTCTTTGGTAGGAGCCTTCTTGGATTCACACCAAGACACATATTTTCTCCAAATACGGTGGTAATGTTTAGACGTTACTCCTTTCCTGGCCTGAATAAGAGTGGGGATGACTTCCTGGGAATACCCTTTCGGGCTAGGATCCGGCGCTCAACAGCCATGCCGTCAAACGTAGCCGCGGTAAGTCTTAATACACACACGGCCCCTGCTGTAGTAGGTCCTCTCCAGGAGGAAGAGGCCGAGGATCTTCTATGAGCAACTCCTGAAGATCTGGATACCAAGCCCTCCTTGGCCAGTCTGGGGCAATGAAGATTGCTCGAACTCTTGTTCTACTTATTATTTTGAGAACTTTTGGAAACAGTGGAAGTGGAGGGAAAACATATACCGACCGAAACACGCACTGGGTCACCAGTGCATCCACTGCTATTTCTTGAGGGTCTCTCGACCTGGAACAATATCTCTGAAGCTTCTTGTTTAGACGAGATGCCATCATGTCTACTTGAGGAACTCCCCAAAGACTTGTCACCTCTGTGAAGACTTCTTAGTGGAGGCCCCACTCTCCTGGATGGAGATCGTGTCTGCTGAGGAAGTCTGCTTCCCAGTTGTCCACTCCCGGAATGAAAATTGCTGACAGAGCTCTTACGTGTCTTTCTGCCCAGAGGAGGATCTTTGTCACCTCTGCCATTTCCGCTCTGCTTTTCGTTCCGCCCTGGCGGTTTATGTACGCGACTGCTGTTACATTGTCCGACTGGATCTGCACGGGATGATCTTGAAGAAGATGTACCGCTTGTAGAAGGACGTTGTAAATGGCTCTCAATTCCAGAACGTTTATGTGAAGGCAGGCTTCCTGACTTGACCATTTTCCTTGGAAGCTTTCCCCCTGTGTGACAGCTCCCCAGCCTCGGAGACTTGCATCCGTGGTTATTAAGGACCCAGTCGTGAATCCCAAACCTGTAGTACAGTGTTTTTCAACCACTGTGCCGGGGCACACTAGTGTGCCCTGAGCAGTCTCCAGGTGTGCCGCCATAGAAGCACAGCCAGGCCCGTCAGTGTTTTGCCGCTACTGAGGCCCTGGAACAATCAATACTGGTGGGTTTAGTGGTTGCAGAGCCAGTTCTAATTTTGGACCCGGGCAGTGTTGGGCTCTTCTGGCTTTCTCAGATGTGGCTCAGGCGTTACATATGGAGAAGCTGCGACATGACATCCTAGGACATGCAACTGCACCATGCATCACCATTATATTTGAATGTGCCTTGGCAATATTTCAATCTTGTTCAATGTTCCGCGAGTTGTAAAAGGTTGAAAATCTCTGCTCTAGTAGGTGAGAACTGTGTAGCCACCATAGGAGCGAAATCCTGGCTTTGGGGGACAGGATTATTCCGGTGCATGTGTAGATGGGATCCGGACCACTTGTCCAACAGGTCCTACTGGAATACTCTGGCATGAAATCGGCCAAACTGTATGGCCTCTTAGGCCACTACCATTTTCCCCAACAACCGAATGCATTGATGGATCAACACCCTTGTTGGTTTCAATATTTGTTTGACCATTTTCTGGATTTCCAGAGCCTTTTCCACTGGAAGAAATACTCTCCGTACTTCTGTGTCCAGAGTCATCCCTAAAAAGGTAAAAAGGACAATTTTGTCGTCGGTTCCAACTGTGACTTTGGAAAATTCATGATCCAACCGTGTTGTTGGAGTATTGACAGGGAGAGTGCGATGTTCTGCACCAACTGTTCCCTGGATCTCGCTTTTATCAGGAGATCGTCCAGATAAGGAATTATATTGACTCCTTTTTGACGAAGGAGGACTATCATCTCCGCCATCACCTTGGTGAATACCCTCGGTGCCGTGGAGAGTCCGAACGGCAACGTCTGGAAGTGGTAATGGCAATCCTGTA